>NW_017805494.1:550348-586626 GCF_001891065.2 Hippocampus comes | reverse complement strand
CGTCAGCTAGTGCTCCTTGCGGCGGCGATGTTGCCGGCGTCAACTATTTCGAGTCGCTAAATTCAGTTTAAATTCGTCTCTCCTTTTATTATTTATAATTTTATCTGTGGTTTTATTGTTCTTGTTTTGATTGTAAAGTGTCCTTGAGTGTTTTGAAAGGCGCTTATAAATGTAATGTATTATTATTTATTATTATTAACTGCCTGTTCCACAAAGACAAGCATGTATGATGAATTGATACACATTTGCTTTTTTTCTGGGAGGCTTTTGTTTTGTGTTCGTTTAATCTTTTTTGATGGTCTACAAAGTTACTTTGTTTTGCAATTTCTTCCTGTCATTTCAGTACAAGGAGGCGTTTATGAAGGCACACCCAGAATATAAATGGTGTCCTACCACCAGCAAACCAGTTAAGAGACCATCCTGTCAGACAGTTTGTAGGTCACGCAAAAAAGTGTGGTCCTTCGCTTCAAATATATCTAAGGACTCTGCCAAAAAAAGGCCCAAAACTGATGTCCCACAATTGAACTTTGCCATGGCCGGTACGTATAAACAACACGAAAAGGATTTGTTTGTGTGTGTGTGTGTGTGTGTGTGTGTGTGTGTGTGTGTGCGTGTGTGTAAGCATTTCTATGACTGTCATTATCAGATCCAACTGAAATGGGTGGCCTCAGTATGCTGCTGTTAGCTGGAGAACATGCCCTCACAAACCGAGAGGTAAGTTATTGTTTTAAGTCACCTGGGAGTCATAAAGGTTTCCTAAAAATATGTACAGTTGTTGTCTAGCCCTGTATCTTAGCCGGTCTTAAGACTGTTGATGCTGAATTCTTTAAGTGAGAATGGCTTTGTCAGTTTGGTGGTGCAGGAGTGTTTTAGTCGGTGCTGTGGGAGTGGAGTGTTTTTGTCGGTCTACCTTTAGTCTTTTCTCTTTTTGGTGGATTCTCTATTGAGCAGCAGCTGTTGTGGAGCATTATAGGCTGTGATTGTAAAATGTTGCTGGATTGGAGCTGAAGGATCGTTCCAGATTCTTTGGATCAGACTCCATTACTTTTTTTGCTGTTTGTTTTCATGTCATTTCTGATGGGGTTGTTCGGTTAGGGAGGTCATGAGCTCCTCACCTGCTTTAATGGTGCTCTCAGCAAAGGTCTTCTGATATTACTTTTCTACCCACCCAAAAACCCAACTGTGCTTAGTTGGTGCTTAACAAATTCTTACGAAGAACGTGTTCGGTTTTCCACCGGCAAAGAGCCAAGGAGTAGCTACGTCATTACGTCACTGATTTGGTAGCACTGCCTAACTGCCTTTGATGATTTGATGCAGGTTCAGTCTTTTTTTTTTTTTTTTTTAATGTTTCCAGTGTTTGTGAAGGGATCAAGTAAAAATAATTCTGTGCTAATTGATAATGTAGGTGTCCATACACCTTCTCCTGGGTTATCCAGCCTGGGTTGATTAGGTCCTGACTCCACAGTTCCTTCCTCCTTAGCCACAGTCACCTTGAGGCATTTTCTGCTTCTTCAGTGCTGTGCCTGATAGCTTGCCTTTTATGGGGACATGTAATGCCCAAGAGATTGTAGGCTTTGCAGAGGGTGTGACCAGCAAATCCTCTACAGTCAACTTCAAAAGGCAGGCACCAAGTCTTGACCCCTGCCTGTGGCAATTCACCAGCTCAGTCTACTTGGCTCGCTTCCGCTCAGTCGCCTCTTCCACCTGAGACCATGAGACAGTGAGCTCCAGTATGACCAATTGTGTAGTTCCTTCTGAAAGGAAGGCCATGCCTGGTATCAGAGATGTTAATGTAATCGTGATGTATTTTATTAGCATTTTAATAATTTAACGGGGTGTAGCTGAAAACATACACATTTAAGCTATAGAGGTTTATTCACAACTAGAAAGTGAATATTAATGGCATCATAATACTAAATATAAACAACAGTAGCATCCGCAAGACAACTGTCATTCGGAAAGAGGGAGCTAAAACATGTTTTCTTATATTAGCAGTCATCGGGATCTGTGGCGCCTGACAGAAAATCGTGCAGACGATCTGCTCTCTTTCAGCTTGCCGAGGTAAGTATTCTCTTTTCCCATACCTGTGATTAAAGTCATTCTGAAGTCATGTTTTCAAGTCTTTTTCTTGTACTGTATGCAATTTTAGTCTATTTTTCTATTTTTTTTCTGTTGTTTGTTTCTTTGCTTTGCTTTGCTTTCTACCTCTCTAACTCTGTATCTGCTTTCAATGTACTTGAAATTATAGTATGTGAAGCATATGAAGTTTGTGTATAAAATGTTTCATAAATTAGTTTTTTTTTAAAATTTATTTATTTATTTTTTTTAACTGACTTGGTACTGGTAAATGTCTGAACAATGTGAAAAAGTTGTTCTTTTTAAGGCCCCTATATAATACCACCTCCCCCCTCGATTTGGGATCGTGATAAAAAGAGGGCTGCTGACGTGAATTGACACATACAGTATGGTGGATAATTATTCATAGTTCCATGAAAGTAAGAAATTACTGACAAATGGACGTTTTTGTTTCTGTTTAGATGTGTTTATCAACTGAAGCTGAGAAAATGGACACAGTCGTATCTCCACAAGGAACCACCTCGTCTTCATCCTCTTTCCAAAAAACTACAGCAAATAGTCTTCAGGTGAAGGAGGAGACCCTGGATAATTTTAGTTGCCCCCTAACCTCTCAGACATTTTTACCTTCTCCCACTTCAGTCACTTGCACTGACACAATTTCCTTTGAAGTTGACAGTCAAAATCAATGTGTCAAAAAGAAAAACGGACAGAAAGAGTGGTTCATGTTAAATAACATTGATGAAAGCCTGCATTCATCAAAGCAATTTCAACAAAAGCTTAAACCTGTCGAATCAAATGGCGATGTTAGCTTTGGAATTGAGACAGTGGCTGAAAATGTCTGGAGGGATTCAGAGAAGCCCAATGTGAAAATCCAAGATGTTTCAAGTGACTATGAGTCTTGTCCACCCAAAAACAAGACAAAGCCCAAAAATAAGACTTCTGTTAAAGACAAAGAACTAGTTGACCATAGTGGCAAATATGTGCTGCCCAGTGTCTCTAAGGTGGAAATAAAAGAAGAGATGAGCCCTATGACAGAAATAGAGGAAACAGGTAGAGAAAGCAAGGAAATTAAGGACAACATGGAGGGATGCCAAAAAGTCCCCGACAGGTCTTCACTTATGATGCTGAAAGAAGATGACAATAGGATGGAAAGCCCAAGTGAAGTAGAGTCCAATACAGAGGTCCGTGGTGCAAGGAAATCCGAGAGAAGCTGTAAAGGCGCCTTGTACAAGACCCTTGTTTCTGAAGGAATGCTGACCTCGTTGAGAGCCAATATTGACCGGGGTACTTCTTGTTTGACCAATACATATCCAAAATGTTCACAATTAGTCTTATGAACAATGTTGATAATATTCTGGTTTTATGTCTAGGTAAACGAAGCGGCTTTCGTGCTTCTGATTATGAAGCAAACTGGGGCGAGGATAGCTGGATGCTTTCTCAAATGGCATCTAATAGCAAGAGGCTAAAAAAGTCTAAGTCCAAAGATGATTCTTCACAAGGGTGAGTCACAGCTCTCAGATAATTCATGTTAACAGAACTTAAACTAAAAGCAGCAAAGACTATTTCGAAAGCCACACACTTGAGTTGCTGTCCTGCAGGGCTCTAGAACTCGAGTCTGGACTCAACACATATTTTTTTTTTGTCTCAGACTTGTCTTGGACTGGATTCCCAAACTATTTTTATCGACTCGACTCAGTCCAACAGATTTTATTCCTGAAAATCAATATCCTCTTTCAAAAGAAACTTGAAATTGTTGTTCATGTCATCAAAATAGCCATCTGATTTGGTTACCCTGACCGCAAGCGCCAAAGTTTATTGTTCATTTAGACCAGGGGTGCCCAAACCTTTTGGACCAAAGATCTACTTTTCGATCAACCAGCCACCCGCGATCAACCCATTACCGCGCATACGCACACACTTACACACGCATGCCATGATGAGCAACAGCCATAATGGTCCCTAAGATGAACAAAACAGAAAAATAAAGTAGATACAAGAGTTTGAGTTTTTGAAAAATATTACATGCCTACCTTAGTGGGAGACCTGACGCGGAGGCATGTGACACACTTGTGCAGCCTGTTAACTATCGTGGCTCACACGCCGTTTTAAAATGCTTTTCTCAGCACTACAGAATGTGTTCTTTGCAGTCAGTGCCATCGGTGAAATGTACACGAAACAAACTTTGACTGATCGCAATAATAATAATGAAAGCTATATCGTAACAGCTCTGATCGCAACCCGCAATTGCAGACTGCTAAGCGCTAACAACTTCCGGTGACGCAAGTCACCCGCCAGCGTAAGTTCAAGGTGATCTGCTTTATTATATTTTATTTTATTTATAAAATACTTTTTGTCAAAGTGAGACTGATGATTAGGGTGCAGTGTGCAGCACAAAAAATATATTACTAACATGTACAGAGACACACAAATGTTTAATAGTTATTGGGTTGTTTTTTTTACTGTAAACTTTCCCTCACAATCGACTTGGGACCAGTCCGCGAGCTACCGGTCAATCGCGATTGACATAATAGTCACCCCTGATTTAGACAGACACTTCAAAAATGTCAACCTTAAAAACAAAAACAACAGTTATCTTCATAAGCTGAACCAAACGATCATCATGCAGTGTTTATTGTGTATTCACAGAATCTCGGTGAGAATCGGACAACAAATCCTGTCTCAGCAATGCATTCATGTTAATTCATTAGCTTTCAGTTTGGTGCTGTTTTGTAGCTGCCTCTCACTGCACAGTGCCGTTAGCTGTTTCCCAGCGCCCAGTTTATCCCAATGTCGACTACCCCCTTAACATGGACTCGATAAAGATGGACTTGACTATAGCCCCGCTGTCCTATGAAATATTGCTCCGCGAAATTGTACAGAAATTGCAGTTCATGTTGTTTTGACTATTTCTACTTAAATTCTTGATACAAGCAGGTAGACATTGAAGTTATAAACAATTTTAATATTACATAGGTCGCTCAATCACATTCATTTTAGTGCACTCGAAAAATGTGCTTCAAGTAGCATCTCTTAGGCTCTACATTCTGCTCCAAGAATCACCGTTGAGAAATAGCCAGTTGCTTGTTGCTCTGTTTCCCTTTAGTTATATGGTCACTTGGTCAGTTATGTTAACACAAATCTCACCTCAACAGAAAACTCGAAGAAGAATTTGAAAAGAAGTTTAACAGCCTGCCACAGTATAGTCCAACAACATTTGATAGGAAGGGGCCTTCTGTCATAAAGAGAAAGAAGACTGATTGTTCTTCTGCCCACGTGGAGATATCCAAAACAGGCAAAGGTGAGGACAAAACATCATGAATATGTAACCGTTTTTCCAGCGCATACTGTATAAGCGGGACTTCTAATTTGTTTTATTAGAACAGTAAATTCCTGTTGTAAATATTTGCATTTTCCTAACATTTTCTCTATTAGTGATCACTACTTTGTCAATAAATGCAGAAACTACGGTGGTGTAAATTCACATTTTGTTGTGTAAGTTCTAACACAGAAATATAGCGTTCGACCGAATCCTCCAATGTCACAGTCAGATAAATGTCATATTTTCTTTTCACAAATCTATAGTATTTGTGAGCAGTGCCGTTTTTGAAATGTGGTGAAAAGTGATGATTTTGGAGGAACAATAATTCTGCATGACGGCAACAATATGCATGTTACAGTGCAGTTGACCCCCGCTTCCCTGATTTCTGTTTTTTTTTTTGTTTTCTTTTGTTTTTGCTGATCTATCACACACAAAAGTTTCAAATCATCAAACCAATTTTAATATCACTCAAAAACTATCCAAGGAAATATAAAAGGCAGTTTTCAAAGGATTAAATTTAAGGCACAACAAAAAATCAAATTCTTTCTGACCCTCTGTGAAAAAGTTAGTGTCCTACCCTTGTTAAATCTCAAAGTCACTGTGACTAGCCACAAGTTTGGCAAAGGTGACTTCAATTTCACAAGCCACACCAAAACCTGATTACTTGTTGAATAAAAAAATATTTTAAATAGAATCTATCAGAGAACGTGAAGTAGGCTACAAGATCTCAAGAACTAAAGCATCATGCCATGATCCAAAGAAATTGAAGAAGAAATGAGAAAAAAGTAATTTGAAATCCATCAGTCTGGAAAATCTTACAGAGCCATTACCAAGGCTTTAGCACTCCAGCGAACCACTGTCAGAGCTATTATCCACAAATGGAGAAAATTGGGAACAGTGGCAAACCTTCCCAGAAGTGGACAACCAACTAAAATTACTTCAACATTGCGACGCCGACTCATTCAGGAGGTCACAAAAGAACCTCGAACAATCTCCAAATACCTGCAGGCCTCGCAGGCCTCAGTTAAGTTCAGTGTTGATAACTCTACCATAAGAAAGACACTGGCCAAAAATGGCATCCATTGGAGAGTTCCCAGGTGAAAACCCCTGCTGTCAGCAAAGAATACAAAGGCTCGTCTCATATTTGACAAAAAAACATCTTGATGATCATCAAGACTTTTGGAGAAACATTCTGTGGACTGACTAGTCAAAAATGTAACTTTTTGAACGTTGTGCGACCTGTTAAAACTGCCCAGAAATGGCATAGTATTTGATAAAAATAACATTATGCCAACAATGACGCAAGGTGGTGCCAGTGCGATGGTCGGGGGCTGCTTACCTGCTTCAGGACCAGGACAACTCGCTGTGAGTGATGCACCAATGAATTCTGCCGTGTACCAGAAAATCCTCAAGAAGAATGTCTGGCCATCAGTTTGTGCCTTCAAACTCAAGCCCGCTTGTATCATGTAGTTGGACAATGAGCCGAAACACAGCATCAAGTCCACCTCTGAATGGCTCAAAAAGAAAACAAAATTAAGGTTTTGGAGTGGCCAAGTCAAAGTCCGGATTAAAATCCAATTGAGATGCTGTGGTGTGAGAAAACTCTCCAATATGGTGGAGGTGAAGCAATTCTGCAAAGAAGAGTGGGACAAAATTCCTCCAGAGGAATGTGAAAGACTCATCACCGATTATCGCAAACGCTTGATTTCAGTTAGCCAAGGGTGGCACAACCCCTTATTAGGTTCAGGGGTCAATTCGTTTTTCACAGAGGATCAGAAAGTTTTGGATTTTCTTACGCCTCAATAAATTTAATTGTCATTTGAATAACGCATTTTGTATTTCCTTGGGTTGTTTCTGAATGATATTATAATTGGTTTGATGATTTCAAACCTTTGTGTGTGACAGATATACAAAGAAAACAAAAATCAGGAGATGGGCAATTACTTTTTCATTGCACTGTATCCCGATTAAAAAAATAAATATAAAATTCATTTTTAGGCCAACTGTGCCCTTATTATGAGCAAATGTCGTGTCACCCGCATGTTGTGGGTATCGACAGTGGAATTTGCAGTTCATTGAATGTCTCCCTGAAATACCTCAGCCAGGTTGAACTTTTGCAGCCACTCATCGTGAAAAACGACTATTTTTTTATCGCAACCTTTTCCTCAAAAAATGAGTCAGACTCATCATCAAGAATTGTCTCATTTGGCACACTAGGTTTGGCCATTCACTGTTTTCATCCCTCAAATTCTGTACATTGTGTCTCAGCCAAAGCAAACACACACACCACTAAAAAAGCCCCCAAACGACAGTAAAATGTTACATATTGAGTATTAAATTCAGTGAAATCGTATAATGACCTAAATTCCAACCTAATTTCAACAATGGTCCAATTAGTGTAATTTGGGGAAAGAAATATGTATCAATATACATATTTTTCATTTATGTCGGACAATTATGTTGGTATTGTAATTTTCCTTAAAATTACATGAAACTTGTTTTCTCTGATCATTTCTCCATTTAGTAATAAAACAAGTACAGTGGAACCAGAGGTTACGAGCGACTCATAGAAAAATTACGCTTAAGTACCCCGCTGCTCCGCTGTGTGCCACTCAGTGTGTACTGTATTTGCTATGTCCACTACTGTGCTGGGTGACATGCAGAGGTCAAATTGTGTGTAAGTGTGTACGTAACAAATAAAGATGATGATGATGATTCTTCTTCATCTTCTTCCTCTTGTAGGTGGAAGTTTCACCTCAGCGTCCTCGAATCACAAATCAAAGAGCAGTGCATGTTCTTTAGTGAATTGTGGCGTCTATTTAATTAAGACGATACCTAAGGTTGGCGGAGTCACTTCAAAATCGGTCTCTACGCATGTGTCAAGACATAAGTTCGGCACAAGTTCCGCCTCCACACATTCACCCAATTAGGATACTGTATCTTTTTTTTTTCTTCTCTATTACACAACAAAATTGAGCTGGAGATAGCATGAGTGAAGCCATCAAATAATGATCAAAAGAAATATGAAGCAAATTAGCCACCGGAGTAATTAGTTGTCGAAAACATAACGTGACATCCCATTTTCCGATTTTTTTTTTCTCTCAGTAGAAAAAGACAGGTTTCGGTTTGTTGGGCTGAAATCTACTAATGAATTTGAGAAGAAACTGACAAAAAGGAAAAAAACAACTGGATCAGAATTTCCATGTGTTATGGACGAAGACTCTTCTTCATTGAGAAAGCTGCAGTCCTCATCCTCTTTTTTCCCCCATGGTTTATGAACCGGGAATGTTTTCACTCAAGGTTCCAATGTATTTAAATTAGATGAAATATTAATGAACTCAAAGATAAAAGTACAATGAATATGTAGAAGTACCAGTCAAAATATCTGGTAGTACAACCAGTTTTCAAGCTACCATATTTTCCGAACTATAAGTTGCTCCTGAGTATAAGTCGCACCAGCCATAAAATGCGTACTAAATAAGAACAATACATATATAAGTCCCACTGGAGTATAAGTCGCATTTTGGGGGGAAATTTATTTAATAAAATCCAACACCAAGAACAGGCATGTCATCCTGAAAGGCAAATAAAAATGGAGAACAACATGCTGAATAAGTGTACGATATGCTAACGTTACATAACGCATAAAATATGAACTGAGAACGTGCCTGGTATGTTCACATAACATAATATGAGTTATTCAGATAACTAAAGCATAAAGAACATGCTAACAAGTTTACCAAACATTCATTGTCACTCCTAATCACTAAATCCAATGAAATCTTCATCCTCGCTGTCACTTTTAAAGAACTCTGCCAACTCCAGAGGTAGAAGATGCGACGCTTTCTCTTCTACGTCGCTTACGTCAATTTTTATCAGTTACCACCAACGAGGAAAGTATCAACACAGGCCTAGAGCACCCGCTCGCGGTTTAATGTGAAAATAACCTGTGAAATAATAAAATGTGCTAATCATTTCACGCCTAAGTCGCTCCAGAGAGTAAATCGCAACCCCGGCCAAACTATGAAAAAAAAAGTGATTTATAATCCGGAAAATACAGCATATACAATGTTGTGTATATTGTAATGTCGTGTAATGTTTTCATCCATGTTCCTCTAGCTGAGCTGTAAACCAGTATTTGTGGGTGAAGTAGTAGTGTTGCTCCAGTTTCATTAATCTTAAGTCATTTCGATGCCAGATGTGCAGGGTAAAAGTCACTCTGCACTTAAAACCTCAGGATCACATCTTAGAGCGCATGTACGATTGTGGTAATTCATTGCAGTCCTGGCTGAAATTTGAACTTTTGTTACCACCGTGCCCAGGTTTTAGATTGAGTGCGCTAACCTGACTAAGAGCCCGGGTTGCTAACACACTGGCTGACGCTACGCTTAAGGCTATTGAAGAGTGAGGTTTAACATACTTTTGCACAATGCATGCTGGCACCTGTTACAACGACCAATGCAACGATAAGAGTTGCCTCATTAGCACATCAGCTCTGCGACACTTTTCAAGGCATGACCAATCAAACAACGTTTAATCCTCGATCATAAATCGATTAGTCAAACCTAGAAAGTAAGGCACAAGGATGAACTAATTGAAAAGCTTCCATTGTTGTGTTATCGCTCATTTGTCCACGATAGCTGACTGGGTTGAACTTTGCCCCACTAGTTAGCAGCAAAACAGATTTGATATTCCTAAACTAAAAAATGTCAAGTAGATGAAAGATATATTTGCACTGTCTTAAAATTTAAGGGAAAGATGCGATTATTTCAGGGCATTCTTGAGCCTTATAGACATGAGTCAGTCTTTAGCGGCATGTTTTCCACCATCATGTCGTCTATGATTTGTGTGCTCCGTAACATAGCATGTACATTCATTTTTGTTTGTTTGTATTTTTTCTGTATTAGGACCATCTCCATCACAGAAAAAGACTTCATTCCACAAGATTGTTAGGAAGCACAAATACTTAAAGGAGAAACCAGGTGCAGTAGAAAATTGTGATCTCAAATCTTGATAGCGGGGATATCAACATCATCAAGAAACTGACCAAATTTTAGTCCAATAATCTGATTACTTTGTGTAGAAATAAAATTGTGTAACTTTCTAATGAGACCCTTTTCAACAGCAGTGGGACAGACGGATTCCACCATGTTGTTTTCTGTTTCAAAAGCCAAATCATGTGCCACCAGTGCCATAATTTGCTCAGATGTGCAAGGCACCACTAGTGTCGATATGCTAGTTGGTAGCCAGAAGAGGAAGGCTAGGAAGACTAAGATCACACACTTGGTTCGCACAGCTGACGGCAGTGCATCTCTGCTTGAGGGTAAGTATCATGATCAGTCCTCTTAGCCATAACGCATATACATTTCCTGTACGGTATTGACTGTCTGATCTAACATCGACAATTCAGCTTCATAAAAACGTTTAGCACTGATGATGTGTGCAATAACTTTTGTTTGCTGTGGACAAAAGTGATGGTATACTCCTTTGGCGGTTACCAAAACCAGCTTTCCTCTGCCATATCAGCCGAAGTATTAAGGGTGAGCAGACTCTTCATTAAAAGGGATTGCGATCAATTAGGAGTAATCACCAGTTTTGGTTGGTTTGTCAAAACCTTTCCCCAGGTTGTAGCTACATAGGTTCACGGGTGAGAGATGACGATCATATGCAGACCCAAGTTGATAAAACCAAAGTAAACAAAAGACCTTGTTTCGGATTTGTTGGTCGCCTACCACTGAATGAATGATTTATTTGTTTGTAGTGCGTTTTATACAGTGGCTTGAGAAAGTTTTCGTCCCCTTGAACTTTTTGCTACAATTCAGGCTTCAAAGTTATAAAATCAGAGTTTTTATGAAGATTCAAAACCAAGTGGGACACAATCATGAAGTGGAATGACATTCATACAATATTTTACTTACATTTTTTTTTTAAGAAATTTAAAAAAATATATAAGTAGGGCGTGCAGTATTATTTGGCCCCTTGACTCTTAAGTGCACCCAGCTCACTCCAGGCTCTTCTGCATATCTGATAAAGCACTTCTTTCTCAACCAGGTATCAGGCAACCAACCACCAGGGTTAATAGTTAAAGCTTCAGCGAAGATGTGACTCGACTTTTTCCTGTCTGGTTGCCACAGCGAGACACTCAGACACTCATATGATATGTTTGGTTCTCAATGAAAAACCCATCTATTTTATCTGGGGACTCACCTGGAGGTTACTGTTTTCCCTGACTGGGGTATGACCGACTGAACCACTGAGCATTTTGCTTGGCCAGCCGGTACCCGTCAATTGCCTCCGGAGTCTCACAGGCCAAAAAGGCCCAGTAGGACTCTTTGTTCGGCTTGACAGCATCCCTTACCACCAGTGTCCACCTGTGGGTTCGAGGATTGCCACCATGACATGCACCGACCACCTAACTGCCAAAGCTCAGATCAGCTGCCTTAATACAGGACAAAACATGTTTCACTTGGACTCAATGTCCCCTACGTCACCTGGGACGTCAACAAAGTTCTCCCGGAGGTGAAACTCTATGACTGGGTGTTCTGCTTGATGTTCTCAGCAAACTCTCACAATACATTTGCGTCTACCAGGTCGGACTGGCATCTTTCCCCACCGTCGGAGCCAGCACAACACCAGGTGGTGATTAGTTATAGCTCCGCCCCTCTTTTCACCCGAGTGTCGAAAACATGCGGCCACAAATCCAATGACACAACTACAAAGTTGATGATCATCAACCTGTGTCCTAGTGTCCTGGTGCCAAGTCTACATATGGACACCCATAAGTTGGAACACGGTGTATGTTATGGACAATCTGTGATGAGCACAGAAGTCGAGTAACAGAACACCACTCGGGTTCAGATCGGGGTGGCCGTTCCTCCCAGTCACACCCTTCTCTGGTCTCACCAGCATTGGGCACTTGGGCATTGAAACCCCCAGCAAAACAATGGCGTCCCCAGGGGGGTACTCTTCAGCGTACCTTCCAAGGACTCCAAAAAGTGTGGCACCTCCGAACTGCTGTTTGGTGCATAGGCACAAACCACAGTTAAGACCGAACCCCCTACCCGAAGGCGATGCGGGGCTACTCTCTCATCCACCTATGTTAACCTAAACGTACAGTCACGAAGCTTTGGGGCAATAACTATGCCCACACATCTGCTCCGCAACTCTCACCGTGGGCAACTCCAGAGTCGAAGAGTGTCCAACCCCACTCAAGAGGACTGGTACGAGAGCCCAAGCTGTGCGTGGAGGTGAGCCTTACAATATCTAGTCGGAAGTTCTCTGCCTTGCACACCAGCTTGGGCCCCTTCACTACCAGAGAAGTGACGTTCCATGTCGCTAGAGCTAGTTTCTGTCGCCAGAGATCGGACTGCCTTATGCAGCCACCAGGTGCTTGCCAGGGACCCCCACCTACAGGCCTGGCTTCAGAGGAGGGACCCAGTGACCGATGTCCGGGCAAGGGAAATCGTGGACAAATAATTTTACTCATCATAAGGGGTCCCCGAGTTGTGCTCTGTCTGGCCCCTCACCTAGGACTTGTTTTCCAGGGGTGATCACAGGCATAAAGCCCCAGACAACAGCTCCTGTGATCATTGGGATATGTAAGCCCCTCCACCACAGTAAAGTACCCACCGGCTCATGGGAGGGGCTTGCATGGATGGCACCATGTATGTGTACAAACTTGATAAAGTCCTCTTTGGATTGGAAGACAGTTGCTGTTGATATCCAAAAACTTTATAGCTTGTAGAAAAGAGCATGCACTATTTGGTCAGCTCGCTTTAACTCTTTCATGCACCCTGTAACTTGATAATACAGGGTGTCCATAAAGTCTTTTTACCATTTCAAAAATTTATTAAAAATGCAATTGATTAGATATTTTATTCAGATTTGTTCTATTGTATTCAGTGTTTATTCAAGTTTTTTTTATCACACTGCATTTGTGTGTGTATCATGTGCAAACGAATACCGTAAATTCCGGGCTACAGACCGCACCTGATTAAGAGCCGCATTCTCAGATTTATGAAGAAAAATCAATTTTGTAATGATATGCGCCGCACCGTACTATAAACCGCTGGCCAATGAGTAGGCGGGGGTTTGCTTCTGCGTCCCTGCCGCCTGGAGCCGCCTCCGGGTGAGGCCGCGGATGCGGTCCCCCGCTGAACCCCCGCAGAAAAAAAACGCAAAATTTCTTAAGGTTAAAATAATCTCCATATTTTTATGAGCATGATAAATGCATTTTCACAACGAAATTACGCTGAAACACATAATAAGAGGCCAGACAAAGAGAGATCTCGCCGCTGAACCCCCGCAGAAAAAAAACACAACATTTCTTAAGGTTAAAATAATCTCCATATTTTTATGAGCATGATAAATGCATTTGCACAACGAAATTACGCTGAAACACATAATAAGAGGCCAGACAAAGAGAGATCTCGCCGCTGAACCCCCGCAGAAAAAAAACACAACATTTCTTAAGGTTAAAATAATCTCCATATTTTTATGAGCATGATAAATGCATTTGCACAACGAAATTACGCTGAAACACATAATAAGAGGCCAGACAAAGAGAGATCTCGCCGCTGAACCCCCGCAGAAAAAAAACACAACATTTCTTAAGGTTAAAATAATCTCCATATTTTTATGAGCATGATAAATGCATTTGCACAACGAAATTACGCTGAAACACATAATAAGAGGCCAGACAAAGAGATCTCGATGCGCATTTGTGTAATTACGAGGAGAAATACTGCAGCCCACTAGGCTTTAAATAGAATAATGCAGTCACCTTTTTTATTTACAGTCCGAGTGAGAGGCAAATCAAATGTCAGAGGGTCTTCGTCCATATTTATTATTTCATCTGGGCTGATGGAATTCTCCGCTATCTTTGTTTGTGTGAATGTGCGGAACGAAGCAAGTTTGTCCTCATAATTGGGAGGGAGCTGCTGACACAACGTCGTGCGTGCCCTAATAGACAGGCTTCCATTTCATGAATCTAGGTTACATTAACCGACAATTTTCCATCATTGACGGATTTTTTTTCAGAGTGGACGGGGAAAATTTAAGGCCGTCCGTCATTTTGACGGGCTGGAAATAGGGCCGTAAACCACAACAGCAGTACGTCCTTAAGAATCTAGCGCGGCACTTTAAGAGAGAGAAGCAGAGACAAAGACGAACAATGACGGGTGGATCATCGAGACATGAAGGAGTTTTTTGAATTGTCATTGCAAGAATTTAGTACAGTACGTGTTGTGATAAGGCCACTTTTTTTTTTTTTTTTTGCGAACAACGGTCTCTCGTGGCCAAAACTATTCACGGCCTCGAAACTAAAAAAAAAAAAAAGTCAGCGAGAGAGAAGCCCAACCCGAACCCGAAGCAATCATTGATATTTTAGGGCCCGAATTTCGGGTTGGGTCGAGGGCGACCCGATTTTACCATTTCATGAATCTATAACACGACAACGGCCCACCTTTAAAACCTTTAAAAGCTTTGGTTGTCTTTTTACACTGGCTCAGTTATTCTTGCAGGAGTCTCGACCTTCGCACCATCGACTCGTCTGTGCCAAGATTACGGGCAGCAGCTCGATTTCCTTCTTTAACTGCCAGAGTGATCGCTTTTAGTTTAAAAGCTGCATCATATGCTTTTCGTCTGGTATTCTCCATGTTGATCAGGGTTAGAAGAAAGACTGAAATAAGGAAGTTGTGATTACCGGTAATCATACAATTTCATTGGACCCCTGTGTACTACTCATTCATTTTATTGGTCGACTGTTGCCGAGTAACACATTCCCCTCGCCCCCTACGGCAAAAAGAGCGGAAGTTGTGATTAGTCATACAATCTCATTGGACCTCAGTATACAATCTCATTGGACCTCAGTGAAAGACTGATTCATTTTATTGGTCCATGTTTTTCCCGCGATGGAAAAAAAAAATTAAAAAGCCGCTTCATATTATACGCCGCAGTGTTGAAAGTGTGGAAAAAAAGTAGCGGCTTGTAATCCGGAATTTACGGTAATTGGTCAATTTTTCTTCAACGAGACATAAATTTCTGCAAATGTTTACCTTGAACTTTTAACTGAATATGTGGCACCACAACTGAATGACCTTCAACCAACCATCATTTTTCAGCAAAATGGTGCACCACCACATTGAGGGCTGCATGTTCGTGGGTTCCTCAATCAAACATTCCAAGACCGGTGGATTGGAAGGGATGGGCCAATTCCTTGGCCGCCACGTTCACCAGATATCACTCCCCTGGACTTCTTTCTATGGGGCTATGTTAAACATATTGTATATCGGACAAAGATAAGGGACATTACTGACCTAAAGCAAAGGATTACTGATGCCATTGCCACAATTGATGAGGCTATGCTACAGCGAACATGGCAAGAAATCGAGTACCTTCTTGATGTGCTTCATGCAACCAATGGTGCCCATGTAGAAGTGTATTAAAAGAGGTAAAAAAAAAACTTTAATAAACACTGAATACAATAGAACAAATCTGAATAAAATATCTAATCAATTGCATTTTTAATAAATTTTTGAAATGGTAAAGAGACTTTATGGACATCCTGTATGATAAGCTGTCCACTGCAGAAATCGCTGTCCCTGACAAGGTTATTTAATATGTTCATGTAAGTTAAGAACTGTATTTGTCAATTAAAACACTGATATCTGTATGGAATAATGAATTGCCATTTACAGTTCCAACTCCAATGTTTCATGTTTACATTTTGGTTCATGTAATAATTAGCTTCGACTTGAAACTTCCTGGAGATATATGTAATGTCTTCCCAAACAAAATAATAAGTTTGAAGATATATGTAATGTCTTCCCAAACAAAATAATAAGTTTGGACAGATCAAGAATTCTAATCAGAAATTATCAATGTCAAACAAGACTGACTTATTGTCACATGGCTAATCATGAAAAAACTGTTATGTGTAAACAAATTCAAACCGATACCGTACACACTCTTTTGTTTCATCTACTGGTTTGCTTTTTAATGTGAGCTGCTCATGTGCAGTTAACATTGTGGTGGTTCTTGATCCTTGGACAAACTATCAGTACTACTTTTCTGATGTAACATAAAGCACCACCATCTCTTTTTTTTTCTGCACCCTTTAGGTTTTTTATCTTCTTTTTGCGTGACCTGATTCAGTCAGTGTGCACCATACATTTTTTTTTTTGTTGTCTTTTCTAGAAACTTGATAATAGTGTCTGATGCATAACATGTCATTGTAATGACCTTTTAGAGTTGTGTTGATATAGGCCAATATCAGCCATCTGTCGGAGGTGGGGCCCACCTGCGAGTGCCGCTTGACACACACAATGAGTGGGGAAGGGAGGGGTGAGGAGGAAGGACAGGAAAAAGCAACGCCTAGGTTGTAAATTAATGACTGTTGAGAAACACTGTTGCTCACTGTGACATATGAACAACTGCACAGCAATTATTTTTTTTCTTCCCACTTCGGCCTTACCTGCCAGTCCGATGGCGAGTCTGCACCTGGTACTGCAGCACAGCTCATTAATACTGGGACACATGCCCCACTGAAAGGAGTCAGGCGATGCCACTAGTCAGTCCATCACTGCATCATCCATCTGTCAAACTACACAAACAAAGTGTTGTCCACGACAGACGCTCTGTCAGATTACCAGATTTGTTCTGTGTCTTGGACTGGGCGAGTGGCCACGTGCATATGCCTGCAACGAACGAGGGCCACTGAGCCGAGGGCCACTGAGCATGAATGTTTGGTGCAATAGTAACTTGTACCATGAAAATGTCACTGATTTGTAGTTTTAGGGAAAAAAGATGTAATTGTGAGGAATGAATTTTGCTTATTAATTTGATTATTAGTTAATTCTGTCACAAAAAAATATACATTTGTAAACAGAATGTTGTAGCTGTACAAATGAGAACTTAAAAAATACATTGTAGTGGAAGAAGTCAACACAAGGAGTCGACACATGTTTTGCTTCCGCTGAAAGGATGTCTTTTCACGACATATCTCACGAAGACAGATTTGAATGTGCAGACCAATATTTTGTACTCATACAAGCAAGGCCTGAGGGGGTGGAGCTTGATGCAGTGTGGGGCCATTTCAACTAATCAAGTGAGAAGGATTTGGGTGGACTGAAGCTCAACCTCGTTGGTTCATTTGGACGGCCGTCAACGTGAACAGGCACAGAGGAAGACGTCAGGTCAAACGAAACAATGTCGTGTTTGGAACGGCGAGAGTGTTGTACCCTGTGTCCCACTATTATTCTTTCAAAAATACAGTATACAATACGGTTTGTGCACTGGGCTGGTCGCCGGTATTGGCAATCAGCATTTGGCTAATAAGCGAGCTGGCATGTATGTATTACACCGTTGGACCTGTACAAAGATCTTGTCCCTGTCAATGTTGGTGTACATAGCACCTCCCGCTCGGTTATAGTACAGTACATCCATTCATCCATTATCTGAGCTGCTTATGATCACAAGGTTCGTGTGCATGCTGGAGCCTGTCCCAGCTATCTTTGGCCGCGGTACGCTGAACCGGGTGCCAGCCAATCGCAGGGCACACATAGACGAGCAACCATTCACACTCACAACCATACCGAGGGACAAAATTTGAGTATTCAGTTCACATGCCATCATGTATTTGGAATGTAGGAGGAAACCGGAGTTCCCAGAGAAAACCCACGCAGACATGGGGAGAACATTCAAACCCCACACAGCAAGGTCGGACCTATGACCTCTGCACTGTGAAGCGGACGTGCTAACCAGTTGTGTCGCCGGGTTATAGTACAATTAGATTAAATATATGCAGTATTCACAATGCATTAGTATCATATTCGTGAGGATCAATCAGGGTTTTTGGATGTAGAGCTTTTAATAGAATATTTTGGAGCCTCGCAGACCCGGGTGCATTTTCCAGCCATTGCTACTGTTAATGTCTTAATTTGTTTTTTTTTTCACCTTTCTTGAAGAAAGAACATATGAAACCAGAGACAGCAAGGAGTGTTATGGTATCTAAATTATGGCAATACTTTACAATGCTAAACAGCATCTTAGCAAAATACTGTAGACCAAGTCAAGTGCCATGTGACAGCATGGGTTAGATCCCAGTCATTACGTGAACTGCTCAAAAATGGTCAAGATGTTGCTGAGCAGGTCATTATGTTGATACTTAATCGGTTGAAACTTTTTTCACGGAATCAGATGCTATTGATATTTGTACTCAATGTTTATACACACTGCCTAACCAAATAAAGGGCAATTAATTTTCAGCAACATGTTGCTTTCAGCAATATAATGTCCCAATATATTGGTCTGATTTTTTTATTATTTATTTACCCAAGGTGTAATACAGTGGTCCTCAACTAAAAATGCTGTAGGTCCATTTTTTCTTTTTTTTTAATAAGACCAAGGTCCGGTCCCATGCACGGCGGTCATGGGGAGCAGGGCTATATGCCCATTTAGTATGGTCAAGCCAAGCTTATACAAATCAACACTCCTCACAACCAACCAATAATGGGGTGCATGAAAATAACAATTATTCACTTTGCCAGTACACAGCAAATAATGAGAGGTATTGTGTTGAGGCACAGGAACTCTTTTATTTTGTTAAGTTGTGCCTGCTTAATAATAGAAATAGCCCTTTTAGGGAAATAAGACATTTTTACTTTAACTTTGTTAAACAGTAGCTGTCTTTTTTCCCCTTAATTTAACAAAAACAAAACAAAATACTAATTTTACCAAAATAGATACTCAACATGAAAACAAAAATATCCTTTTCATTTGTACAATTCCCCTTTTCACATCCCCTCTGAAATCACTGAAAAATATATCAGAAGAGGAGTTAAGAACCATTTTAAAAACTGACACAAGGGAGCACAGGAATGTGCAGTGCTGTTCTTCCACTAAAGGTGAATGCAATGTTTGAGGCATGCAAATATTATTTGAGGACGCCATTGTGATGTTCATTTACCATGTTGCGGTGTTCTGCTGTTAAACAGCTGCAAAGATCCCCGGGTAGACGGGAGCAAAACTGCACACAATCGAAACCTCCCGCGATTCGTCTTGTCTAATTGTCTGTGTGTGGCTCTCCTGGACTGAAGCTGTGAGCAGTAGCACACTGTGGCTTCGCACATGCGTCTGTTTCTTGACACAATCATCCATTTTGAATGCGTGTGTATTGGGATAGACGCGTGCTGACGCTTATGTATGGGCACACCTTAAGTTCAGAGGAGCCAATCAGCGCATTGTATATGCTGACGCTTATGTATGGGCACACCTTAAGTTCAAAGGAGCCAATCAGCGCATCGTTATCGCCGACATGCCCTGCTCAGCCTGGGTGTCCAGTTGGTCAAACATTATACAACACACAGTTGCGCTGCTGCGGTCCTCTGCATTACATCTGTTAGTGCACGCAAACAATACAACGGATAATTTTAACAAGCGATCGCGGTAATGCGCAGATTATAGTCCACAAATATAAAATGTATAACGTAAAAATCACTTTATAAATTATTATTTTATACAATTTGCTGAGGGTCCGGACAGAGGAGGTCGGCGGTCCGGTCGTGGATCGCGGTCCGCCAGTTGAGGAAGGCTGGTGTAATAAATTAGCTGAACATTTTTAATTTCGTATGTGAACAATGTAAAACTTTGAACTGGATCGTACCTAATGTTTTGCCAATATGGCCACCCCATTGGGGACGCCTACACACAAGTGTAGCATTCGTGATGCATGTGAATCCATGTTGTACATAGTTGTCTGACCACTTTCTTTTTTTGCTCGACATAGCATGTGTTAAAACATTTTTTTAAATCATAATGATCACACAATGTACTATCACGACAATCACGTGTTGACTACTGAGCGAACTAAATTTCCCGCAGCACTGATTGGACAAGCAATGTCATGTGATCATCTGCAGCCAGTGATGACCAACCAGCCGTGTCATAACTAAATGACATTTTGAGTCGGGTGTGTCTTAACCGCCATGGCAGAGGCTTCGTTGAACCCATGAGACTGATTCACCGAACCCCTGGGTTCGATCGAACTCAGGTTAAGAACCACCGCTCTAGATCGGAATGTCAATATTTTGTTCTACCTCCCAGCCTTACTTTACAGCAAGTCTATGTGCATTTGTAGACAAAGGAGAAGGAAGGAAAATTTATTGTTGGATCTATGCCAAAAATTTCATATGATGAGCGGAAGAGTGCTCAGTTCAAGTGAGCTGCTGAAGTGACATTGTTGGGGATGCAGGTGATGACCAAGGCATTGACGAGGATTTGCCAGCCTGAGTTTTCTTCATTCTTGTGGTATTTAACGGCACTTGACAAGCTGACAGAGTGTTATTCCTCTTCTTGTCATCATTGATCGTAAATGCACATATGGAGGATTGCTGCTCGACGTGATTTGTGGCAGAAACGGAAACTATATTACTTCAAAATATGATGTGGGGTGCGATTAAAAATACTGCATAGTTTACATTTTTGACATTTATGGACATCACACAGCATTTTACTCATACCTCCTGTATAATTCATTTTTGTTGGCACTTAGGCCAATCATTTGCAGTTGATCACTCAGATTGTTGAAGAATTTTGTCGCTTACAAAAAAAAAAAGCTCAACATTTGGAACAGGCCAGATCCTGATCTGAAGATATTTCATGCTTTTCTTTTAACTGTTTGGCATTATTCAGGTGAAGACTTGACTGAATATTATCATGCAATGGGTTAAGAACATCAGACTTTTGGTATTTTTGTCTTGTCTTGCAGAGGACAAAATTAGCGATCTGACTCCGGTGCAGGAGAATATTCCATTACCCCAACTCACTTTATGCAATGAAAAAGGATATTGCAGTGATTCCAGACCAGTGGAGGGGAGCGCTGGAACGGAGGAGCTACCTGCTTTCTTCAGTTTAGCTGCTCTTGCGGAAGTTGCGGCCATGGAAAACATGCACAGGTACGTAGGATCAGTGCAATGTCAATCACCAGGTTGTTCAAACCCCAAAGATTGTGTCGCACAGCACTTCATTAAATGTAATGCGTGATGTTTGTGTTTGTTTTAAAGGCAAAAATGCTCTCAACAAAATAAAACACCCGTTGACTAGCAATATTTTATAGTTGTCCAATAATGCGGTTAAAAAGGTGTATACATTTTACATTTTGTAAAAATAATACCAATAAACAGCTATTTTGCGAGTCCGTCCTCCGTCCATGCTGTTAGGGTACCCTTCTGTCATCATCCCTCCGTCCTCATTCATAAAATAATCATCACCTGTCCCCATCTGTCCTCATGCTTTTAAAGTGCTTCCGTCCTTGCATTTCACCAGGACTTCCCCCCAACCCAGGAAAAAAAACAAAGCGCTCGTGCATGAGCGAGAGAGTCTTTAACGGGAGTGGCAGACCTGTCACCAGAACCCAGCATTAAGGTGGACACATGAAATGTCCTTTTATTATTTATAATTTTATCTGTGGTTTTATTGTTCTTGTTTTGATTGTAAAGTGTCCTTGAGTGTTTTGAAAGGCGCTTATAAATGTAATGTATTATTATTATTATTATTATTATGATTATTATAAATGCATGGGTTGGGGGGGGTGTCAATTAATACCCTACAGGCAGCACTTACATTGCTCCGTATATTCGTGTAGCACTGCCAATCCCATCTTGAGTGGTGCTTTTTGCGTCAACCGCAAGCAAGTACTGTATTATCAGACAGCATGTACATTACATATACAAAGATGCCTTCTTGAGTATGTCGATACCACAGCCATATTGGAAGCAAATTGTAAAGATGCTTTCATCTTGGAGATGTATCATCAAGCAAAAACTCATTAAAACAATACAGAATTATTGCTTTTGATTATATGATGTTATTCTAGCTCGTTTTATGAAATTATTTGCCGAATTTATGTTTCATATTAAAGCCACAATACAATATGGCGGACGGGCTGACATATCTCTTCAACCCGGTTCAAGAATTGCCTACTACAGAATTGACAAAAAAAAAGGGAAATAATTTATATCTTTATTTTAGATTTCCAAAGAGTTTATGGTTCCCATGGAATCTTGTATTAAAACCTTCAAATGGCTCTTTAGTTGCGGACACTAATGTGTCGCCCCTTACTTGCTGTACAGTGATCCACCATGACAGTCTAAATCCATAATGTCGGAATCTAAACAGCACCTAATGTGCCAAAACTGCGATCGATGGTCACCAAAATGTATGTTGACATCTTTACTTATGCTCACATAAACCTCTGAAAATATAAGCGCGATCGCTCAAGCATTAGGGATTTTAGTGTGTTTTCCTCTTCATAGAGGCGCTCACTACAAAGCGTATGTCACTTCACGAGAGAAATGCGTCGTCCATAAAAGACAAAACACATGCCATCTTGCCATAATAATAATAAAAAGTGTACTTTTAGAAGTCCGTGCCTCAAATGGGGGTGTACTCTATAAGCATCTTGGTGAGCAGGCACCGAGAGACATACAACAGTGTTTTTCAAACCGTGTGCCGCGGCACACCAGTGCGTGAGACATTGTCAGGTGTGCCGCGGTAAAATATCCAATTTTTATGCCTGTGCGGTCTATCGCCCAGAAAGTAATCGTGTAATACCGTCCCATACCGCTAGGGAGCAGCAACAGCGAGCCAATTGCCTTGTGTTTCGACCACTAGAGACAAGCGAATTTGTGCCGCATGAATGCAGGACGACAGTGAAACAATTGAATTGAATTCAACTTTATTGTCAAAAATATGAAAGATTATAAAATACTTTTTTCTTTGTGCTCATTTGATTCCAATTCAAGCTGTTATAACGTCATTCTTCAATGTTAAAAACAGTTATAGTAACAATATAAGACGTCAATTGTTAAAATAAGCGCGGGGGGGGTCACATTTTCAGCTAGTGGTAGATCAGCTAGATTTTTTTTCAATGAAAGAAGTGTGCCTAGGCTCAAAAAAGTTTGAAAAACACTGACATACAACACAGCCAGCTTTCTTAACCAGCTGGATTGAATTGTTTAAGATAGCATTTAGCTGCCATTACAACCACCGTCATTCACAAGAATGACTGGCAAAATATAAACTTTTTTGGACGGAGGGCGACTGCCCCTCCTCTTGTTTGCCTGAAGCAAAGTGAAGTTACCTCCTCCCTGCATACAAACACGGTGAAATACGCCCAAGACAAGCTGTGTGTCACATTCGGTCTGAAGTAGTGTATTGTGGGATTATACACGTAAAACAGGCTGGATGTGTTTCCGTCAGTCATTATTGAAATGGGTGTCCGTAGGTACTTGACCCGGTTAGGGACCATTAAAGGGACGAACGAAAACCCAGTTCCATCCTTGCTTAGTTCATCCTTTTTTTTTTTTTAATAACTTCCTTTCCTCCCTCCCAGGGAATACCCATCCCTGCCAATAATCATGAACTGCCAGTTGTTAGCAGAGCAGCCAGCCTGATCTGGCCCGCCATTTTTTCTTTTTTTTTTTTTTCTTTTTCTATTTAAGACCACATCCCACGAAGCGGTGAATGTTTGTGTTTCAAACATGTTCAAAATTTCTTGGTGACAAGAACTGTTTACAAACGTTAACACTGTGAACATCTTTGCGATTATTTGCCACCTTGAACTTTTCATATGTTTAAACTTAGCAAGAAAAGTCATTAGGACGGGAAAGGGTTAATTTTGACACTGGAATTTTTTGCCCTCCGAGGTAGTATCAAAGACATAACAGAGGCGCAGTGCCACCATAATATGCAACCACAGTTTGATGTTTAGCACCCGAGACTTATACCTATGCCCCTTTGTGTTAAAAGCAAATGCTGTGTCGACATAGCGAGTCTCGTCATTTTAATGGGGCAGTGGCTGTGCGACTGAGCGCTTCAGACAGCAAGGTCCATTTTCCTGAGTTTTGTCTGAAGGGGCCAAACGAAATAATTGTGACTCTGTTACGCCTGTGATGCAGCATTTACAAGGATTACTGTTGGAAATCGTCTGCTTCAAGTTTACTTCAATCTCTCGTTTCAGAGGCCAGAAAGGCATGGCTGAGAGTTTGAAGAGAGAACTCGCCCAGACTCCTGTCCTCATCTCTTGTGCTGATCAGTGAAAGTTTGCTGATATTTATTTTATTTTTTTATGGCAAGTATGGCAAGCCCTCTATAAAGGTGAAAACCCCATGACCTTTCCTTGCTCATCACTCATTATTTTTGTGGCTGAAAGCCTTCCTTTTAGCTGCGTAAAATGCCTTTTTTTAACTTCTCTTAACCCTTTACATACTCCTCAGTGTGTTGCTCACATTAAGAGGTTGTCAGGGTTTTGTTTTGCATTGGCCATTATCAGGGTCATAAACTAAACTTGCAATTTAAAACAAAACACAACTGGCGGATAATCAAACAAAAGAAAAAAATGATATAAATGAAGTTATTGTCACTTTTTTTAAGTCACCACCACACTCATAAGACCTTCTCTTCTGATAAAAGGGGGACCACCATCACTTTTAGTAGCTTTATCCTCTAATGTTGTTAACCAGGGTAAATGGTCACGTAGGATATTCAGTATGTTCCTTAGCTTTGGCCTATAATACATATATGATGTCTTTTAAACATGAGGAAACCACGGTTGAGTATTTGAAATTGTACATTGTATATATGTCCTATGGTATTTTTACATACTATACTATACAGACAAAGGTGGTATGTTGTTGCTCGAAAAAAAGATTGAATCTTTGAAACACTTACCCTTGTTTTTGCATTAGAGTTAACCATAGTTGAAGGTGTCCCCCCCCCACCCCTTAATCCGTGGCTCATTGTCCCTGTCATTGAGACAAGCAGGTTATCAAAATGAATTTATTGTGAAAGCGATGATAATTGCTCACGCAGTTTATACCCGAGATCTAACTGCAAAGTCATTCACCAGTTGCTTGCTCTGTGCGTTGCAGTCTTACATTTAGTGTTTGAATTTTTGAATGGGGGGGGGGGGGGAAAGATTTCTTCAATATTTAACATTACAGTTTTTATTACCACTTGGAGAGCCACTTGTAATATTGGAATAAGCATCACTGTTGACTTGGTTATGATATCAGTCCCCATTTTATTGTCATTAATCTTGAAAGTGAGTCCGAATCCCAATCAAAGATTGTCTTCATACTGCTGTCTCATCTGTATCTTCAGTGTCTTCAAAACACAAACACCAACAGACAAGACCTTGAACTAAAGTTTATTCTTGTTTCAGGAATATTCTAATAGTTGCAGGAAAATTCAAAGACCCAACTGCATCAGACATTCAAATAAGAGCATAAATTAATATGCAAACTCTCATAGATGAAAAATGTTTCATATGATGCCGATATTTGTTCCTGGCTCGTCTTTTTTTGTCTGTTACATACGTCTTGTTTTCTGTCCCTTCCATGAGTTGTTTCTTGTGTAGGGCATATACATAATACCATCTGTAAATGAAACAAGTACTGCAATTCAGAATTGTTGAAATGTTAACTTGCCAAGACTTATTACAAGCTCAGAGATTTCACTCGTTTATAGATTTCCTCACTTGCCGACAACATTTTTTGTTCCTGTGTTTAGAACGACATTTTTAAAATTCAGGCACATGGAGACGTTTAACATTTATTTTTACAATGTATTTGCATTTAGAACAACTAACTACTACATTGTAGTTATTTATTAGGAACTTGATTATTTGTCCCATGGTCAACTATACTTAAGGTCAAACTCAATGATGATAAATGTGTCCTTGCTAGCTAAGCTGTCACCTAGCTAAGCTGTCAGGGACAGAAGCAGCTCTAGAAAATGAGCTTGTCTCTTTTCTTCTCGAAGTCTTTGAGTCTTGAGTATTTCAACTAATTTTGTAAACGGTGTCATGCTTTTGGATGTTTGATGAACGGAAAATCTCCTGGAGAAATTGTGATTCTTGCCTATTTTCTCCAAAATCAGGTCCAACAAGGTACAAAGTAATATTTATTAAAGTCAGCCCGAGACTTTAATAAGCAAGCGCCATATCTGTACTCCCTAACATCTTGCATTCTACCATCAACTGAAGCTATTCGATTTTACTCTGACTTTTTGAAAATAGGGATGTTACATTTGTGATGCATTTGAGCGGGAAACACATTTTTCATCAGTGAAGTCTTTCACGTAAACAAACAAAATATCTTCCGCAAAAATACACAATACTGACGTATAGTGAGACAAATTGCCAAAGAAAAGGGTTGGGAATATTAATATTGATTTTTTTTTTTTTTAAACGAGGCTAGCAGTTGCTCTGCTTTTTTTTTGTCAAAACCAGGTAACTGTCAGCACAAGTGTCCAATTTAAATAGGATTTTTTTTTTTTAAACCGAGGGTGGGGGGGGGCATGCTCCTTCTAATGTAATATTTGCACATCATGACTCAAACCAAAATGAATAATTGTCTTTGAAGAAGGTATATACTTTTTACCTCCCCTGGAGCAAAAAGGCATACTTGAAAAAGATAAGTTGACTTCCAGGAAATAGCCATAAACTCACCTAAACTACTTAACAAGGTTCTCTCAAATTCCTATTTTAAGGACACAAATTGCTAGATCCCCTTTTGTGCTAATACTGTCGTGTTGAATGTAAATGCTTTTATACCTGTATTTTTCTAATTTCAGTATTGATTGTACTGTCAACTATGAAGGTCTAAAATTTGGTGGTGCATAGTTTGACAAGAGATCTTATGGTAAGAGCGCTGCAGAGCGAGGCAAAGATGTAAGAAGTTGAAAGTCCACCAAATTCATTGAATCATATGTAGATTTATTAGCTCTTTTCCCCACATTTTGATGTTTTCCTTACAGTACAAATTAAGTTGGTTCATGTTGGTTCATATGGCAGGGATACGGCTGCAATTAGAGTAAGTATATCCTGGAGTTTAAAATGTATTTATTGTTGTTTTTGTAAGGTTTAGTCGAATAAAATACATTTGATCTGTGGCAGAATATGCATTAGTAATAGAGTGTACGGTCATATTTTACTCTATAAACCCTTAACTGGAATGTAGATCGTTTTTTCCCCATGAATAGGGTATTCCAGATCTTTACGTCTTTACCTTTAAAACTTCTTGTTTCATTGACTTTCTCGGTTCTTTTCACGACTGAAATATTTGTTAAGATCTGTTGATAAATGTAGCCTTGCCTACCCTGTTTGGAGATGATTCTCTCACCCCATCTTCTCTTAGTATGCCATCTTACAACTCGCATCATAATACTGCTGATGTAATTAGTAGTCTTTTTACATTTTCTGCTGAAAAAAAAACCATTTGCTTGCTGAACACTTAATAAAATGGCATATATCACACCTATTCAAAGAGTTTCTTGTTTTTGTCAATATGAATACTGTATATAACGTTTTACAAATACACAAGCTTGGGGAGTAATGGCATACAGTACATGTACACACATTATTTACTCAGGATACCAAAAATAAATCAAATTAACTGATCTGTTACACTCATAGGGAAAAAAAAAAATCAAGATTACATTTTGGATGGATGGAAAAAAATGCTTGTGCATACGATTGCAGTCACACCAAACTCATATGATTTACAACCTGTAGAACAGGGGTCTCAAACTCGCATGCCAAATGGTCCTGCATTTGCTAGTTCTAAAATAATTTCTTGACTGTCAGGCAACGATGAGTTTACCCATGGAGAATTAAAACTCTGTCAGAATAGCGCCAAGAAGCGTTCTAAA
Organism: Hippocampus comes; assembly: GCF_001891065.2. NCBI lineage: Eukaryota > Metazoa > Chordata > Actinopteri > Syngnathiformes > Syngnathidae > Hippocampus > Hippocampus comes. Next base: position 558,521 of record NW_017805494.1, on the reverse strand, counting down.
TTTGAGATTGAAAATAAAGTCAATCGTAACTCTACATCAATGATTACATTTCACCTGATATTTTAGAAAATGAATTTTAGTTGTCCCACAACCACACCAGGTTTTCGACACACGAGGGCACCCCAGGTATCCAACCACAGTCCTGACATTCAGATCTGATATTCCATTTCAAAATATGACATTTTGACCTACCTTCTCACCTGATTTCAAAAAAAATTAAAAAATGAATTTTAGTTATCCCTCAACCAGACCAGGTCTAGGGTACACTGGGTCACATCAGGTATCCAACCAGACGACTGTCACTAATAAAGGTTTTCTTATCTTATCTGTCATTCAGATCTGATGTTCCATTTCAGAATAAAAGGCCTCTGAAATCTGATATTTTGACCTTTTCGCCTGATTAAAAAAAACAAAAAAACAAAAAATGAATATTAGTTATCCCACAACCATATAGTTTTTGGACAGACAAGGCCACCCCATGTATCCAACCACAGTACTGGCATTCTGATCATCTGATGTTCCATTTAAAAAAAAAAAAAAGGCTTCTGATATCTGACACGGTGACCTTATCACCTGATTAAAAAAAAATATATATATATATATATATCATTTAAAAATGAATTTTAGTTATCCGTCAACCAGACCAGGTCTAGGGTACACTAGGGCACACAAACGTATATATTCGTAATACATTTCAAATATGTTATCCCAGAAAAAAATATTTAAATACTGTACATCAATGCAGAGCATATTTCTTACTTTATTGGCAGAGCATCAACATTTTTTTAATGTCATACTCTGATTGAGCATCCACAGTGCAAAATGTTGCTTAAACCAGGGAAGGTGGTCATACTTTTAGCTTACAATGTGAACCTGGAAAAGTACAACCGATTTTAAAAAATAAAGTGGCTTTAAATTTGCTAATGTTTTGAATAGGTGAAGAAGATTTTGGTAATTTCAAAAGAATGTAATTTGAGAGGGCTTAAAAAAAAGAAAAACTACGTATTTCCATTTCCCATTTTCCTCGAATGCAACATTACTCACGTGAACGCACTGTCACATGATGTACTGTTCTATTTAGTGTTAGCGGGACCCCGAAAACACGATGGCAACATTCTTACAGTGGAGAAAGTTTGTATTTTTTGACAAAGACACAGTTCAAGACCCTTTGGATAATGGCAAAAGCTTTCTTCTTCCAAATGGAATATCGGCCTGCGACTCTGGACGTGGTCACATTGTTCTTGGAGATATCCTTTAAGTAGTTAGCCCGCACAGCTGTTGTTATGCTAGGCTATAGGCGTTTTAATTAAATTGCGTTTAGCCTCAAAGCACAGTTTAATCGTAAAGCGGCATAAAAAAACGAAAAGCGTTCTCATGCAGGTTCCACGGTGCCTACTATTATCGTTATCAAAGCAAGGTGACAAGCAAAAGCTACGTCATATATCGTGTCAAGTAGCTCATTCATTTCTATCGGAAGACAAAATCTGACGAAGTGCTTGATGTTTTTGAGCTTTCCGTTTCTACACAAAAAAAGTACTGGAGCTTAAACCCCAACCGAAATTTACTTAGCTGCTTGCTATTTTTGTCTACACAAGATGCACATTTACAGTTGTTGAACGTGCAAAATGCATACCCACTGAATGTTATAAGCCATCACGATGATTTTTTTTTATCACTATCAGTATATTTTGGAATAATGTAGTTGTATAGCCTCTGCTGTGGCACAGTTATATATGTATATGTGTAGCTTTGGTAACACTGGTAGCTGATTCTGAGCCAGGACAAATTGTGCACTGAGGTTCAGAAATGCAAGCAAATTTTATCAACAGAGGTCTGTCTGTGGGCATGCCATTGACAAGCTAACTAGGCATTGACTGCATTTGTGTATTTTTTTTCCTTAGCACTAATACATATGGATGGCAACATCTGGCTTTTGATGCGGCTCTTGCAGCTGACGAATTTTCAGGCTTATAAATTACGTGTAACACATATCTACCAACTGAAACAACACAGTATTCTTGTGACCGTGGGACAGGATGAACATGGAATAAACCCTCTCGTAAGTCCTGTACTGTAGTCAAATGAGCCAGTGATTTGAGCCAGTGATGGACACCTACTAACCTGTAATTGTTTCTCAGGTAAAGGTCTGGAACTTAGACAAAAGAGACAGTGGAAGTCCCCTCTGCACAAGGATTTTCCCTGCAATTCCAGGCAACAAACCAACAGAAGTTTCTTGCCTCAGTGTACATGAGAACCTCAACTACATGGCCATTGGTATGAGGCTAAGAAATGTTTTCTGCTTTCTGGTGTTTCATTGTATCTGACTCTGAGTTTCCTTTACAAAGGCTAAAAAGGCATGTCTTGTCTCTTGACAGGTTTCACAGATGGCAGTGTGGTTCTGACCAAAGGTGACATAACTCGAGATCGTCACAGTAAAACCCTGACTCTGCATGAGGGAACCATCCCAGTCACGGGCCTTGCCTTCCGTCAAGTTGCTAAAGTCACACATCTGTATGTTGCCACGCTTGAGAAAGTCCATGTAAGTCGAAGAACTGCCACAATATATGAATACGGGGTTTTGCTGTGCTATTGTTTGTCATCTTCAACCCTTTCAGGGACAGCGGTTACTACAGTGGACAGCTTATCATGTTAATCCATTGCAGGGTGCATGAAAGGGTTAAAACACTGTTTATGGCAATATTAATGTGAGAGTCATTTCTTATTCAATCACCTTCTCTCCCTTCTTTTAGTGCTACACCCTGACGACCAAAGAGTATCCAAAAGTAGAGCTGGATAACCATGGGTGTGCTCTTCGCTGCTCATCGCTCACAGATCCTTCGCAGGATTCTCAGTTTATTGTGGCTGGTGATGAATGTGTTTATCTTTACCAGCCTGATGAACGAGGTCCCTGCTTTGCCTTTGATGGAACCAAACTTTTGGCCCGCTGGCATCGTGGATATCTTTTCTTAATCATTCGGAATACTAAGTAAGAACACCAACCGTGAATACACAGTCACCCAACAAGTAAAAATACAAATGGTAAAAATGAAAGGCAAATAATTTGTTCGTGGCATGTTTAAATTGAGCTTCCTGAAAAGATTCGACTTGTCTTCAGATTCTCTTTAAATTCTCAGTAACCTTTCAAATATATTGAAACTAAACACGCACTGCAACTGGCAATTTGTTCAACGTTTTCCAGTTTTATAAAATTATATATTTATTACTTTCATGAAGGAAAAATCAATGTTATGATGTTGATGCCTACGCAGGACAAGGTTTGGTAGCGGTCCATCAGATAAACAGCTCTTGACCATCTATGACTTGGACAATAAGTTCATCGCCTATAGTGCCTTATTTGATGATGTCATTGATGTGGTGGCCGAGTGGGGCTCTTTCTACGTCCTCACCAGAGATGGTAAAATGCACATTCTCCAGGAGAAGGACACACAGACCAAGTTGGAAGTAAGACTAAATACCATACTGTAAAGTGTCTTTTGTCGTTTGATTGAATGATTGTGTCAACATTCTCACTTAGTATTTGCCACACTGCTGATTTATGACTTTCTCAACATCCTTTTTTTTTTATTTATTTATTTTTTTTATTGTCGTTGGTGTTATAGATGCTGTTTAAGAAGAATTTATTTGTGATGGCCATAAACTTGGCTAAAAGCCAGCATCTAGACAGTGACGGATTGTCAGAGATCTTCAGACAGTATGGTGACCACCTCTACCTTAAGGGAGACCATGATGGGGCCATTCAGCAGTACATTCGGTAATTAGATCACACGTCACTTAGCTGACTTGCCCAAGAAACAGGGTATTCCCATGGACTTAAAAATACAAACCAAAAAAATCCTATTAGTGGAAATGCCACATTTGTGTGCCCCTGTATTCGATAACAGCGGTCCCCAACCTTTTTTGCCCCACGAACCAGTTTAATGTCAAACAATATTTTCAGGGATCGGCTGGATAAATACAACAGCCTGAAAAATCCAACAAAATAATATGATATGACCTGCATGAAAACGGTGGTATTTTCTAAACATAATAATAAACACAAATCATGACACGAGGAACGTCCGATCTGGCCGCAACGCTCTCTGGTCGCTATGGTAACGTTTAAACGTACCTTCAAAATAAGATACACCGCAAATACAAAGTGCATGAAAAATATGACTCACCATCGCCGCATATTACGCAGAGTGGGCTTGGTATACGGGAATCTCCCATTGAGATAAATCCGTATTTTAAGTAGGACTCCTGATGCTGTCTATTAAATGGAGCCTTCTCTTTCTTGAAAGTCGTAGGCTCCTCTTCTGTCTCCTGGCTGGGCCTCTTCCCGTTCCCAAAGCAACTTTCCAAAGACGTTTGTTTTTTACTCGTTTTGCCAGCTCCTGGGTTTTATTTTCATGTGACCGAGAAGCGCGCCTTGGCCTGGGCCAAGAGTAACAAACATACTGTCGACCAGGCGTTGGGAACCTTTTTAACTAAGAGAGCCATGAAAGCTAAATATTTGGAAATGTATTTCAGTGAGAGCCATATATATGTGTTTGTATTTTTTAAGTGAATTCAACAAAATGTCAGTATAATAAGCCTCTCTGAATGTATTCTTTTAAATAATTTTGTGATAATACTGTTAATGTGAGTGGTTTTCCGTTCCTCACGATTGCTAAAGATCCAGCAAAACTAACGGAATTACAGTCAACTTGTTAGTTATAGTTAGCTCTCGAAGGCTAAAAACCTTACGCTAACTGGAGCGCTCATTACATTCAAATAAACGAACGTTTCCTCGAATGCTTTCCTTGTTATCATGCTAAAAACAGCCACGGGACGCTTCGTAGTCCTCCATGGCCATAGTTAGCTCTCGAAGGCTAAAAACCTTACGCTAACTGGAGCGCTCATTTAACACTCCAGTTAGCGTAAGGCTTTTAGCCTTTGAGAGCTAACTATGGCCATCGAAGCGTCCCGTGGCTGGCTTAAAAATTCATTGCATGCCAGGAAGTATTTGTTATTGTTCGATTCAGACGAGGATGGACATTGCATTGCTAAAATGGCTACAAAACGGACATTTGGGTGTCAAGCAGCTAAGACAAGAAGAGCTCTGATGCTGTTTTTGGAATAAAAATAGAGTACACATACGTTTGTGTGTGCGTGTACACATACGTGTGTGTGTGTGTGTGTGTGTGTGTGTGTTTGTGTGTCAGAGATGAAAGTCCTCCGGATTTTCCCGGAATTCCGGGTTTTTCAAATTTTTATGAAAATTTCTCCGGAGAATTGAGGAAAATTTTACTGGCATGCAATGAACTTTTAAGCCAGCCACGGGGCGCTTCGTAGTCCTCGATGGCCATAGTTAGCTCTCGAAGACTAAAAACCTTAGCTAACTGGAGCGCTTCTCTCTCATTAGCGCTCCAGTTAGCGTAAGGTTTTTAGTCTTCGAGAGCTAACTATGGCCATCGAGGACTACGAAGCGCCCCGTGGCTGGCTTAAAAGTTCATTGCATGCCAGGAAGTATTTGTTATTGTTAGATTCAGACGAGGATGGACGTTGCATTGCTAAAATGGCTACAAAACGGACCTTTTGATGTCAAGCAGCTAAGACAAGAAGAGCTCTGATGCTGGAAGAGAGGGTAAAAGTGATCAAAATGAAAGACGGAGCAAGCAAAATAAAATACATTTTCCAAGAAATTGATGTAAGTGAAAGTGAATGCTGATCGTAAATTTTGCAATTTCTTTCCCTTTTTTTCTTTCTACACTGACAATATGAAGTGTCAAATAAGTGTGTGCTCATACTTATGTACTATTGGAATAAAAATAGAGTACACAAACGTTTGTGTGTGCGTGTACACATACGTTTGTGTGTGTGGGTGTGTGTGTGCTTACATCTGAGATCAAATTTGCTACAGTGAAAAACCCCCTGTTGTGAAAAATTTCTTGCTGCAAACATGATTTCGTTGTAGAGGAGTTTCACTGTATTGTATTCCCTTTGGCGTAATACCATCGAATGGATGCATAACGCAACCCTAGCCACGATTGTAGCTTCTATTCTATGCGCCTTATAATGCGGTGCGCCCTATATATGAAAATAGTTTTAAAATAGGCCATTCACTGAAGGTGCGCCTTATACTCCGAAGCGCCTTATAGTGTGGAAGATACGGTAACTCACTGAAAATGTTTCTATCAATCCATCCATTATCTAATCGCTTATCCTTACAATGGTCGCGGGCATGCTGGAGGATTTCCCTTCTGTCTTCACGAAGTAGGCGGGGTACACCCTGAACTGGTTGCCAGCGAATTGCAGAGCACACATAGACGAACAACCATTCACGCTCACAATCACACCTCTGGAAAATTTAGAGTGCTCCATTAACTTGCCATGCATGTTTTTGGAATACAGTAGGAAACCGGAATACCCGGAGAAAACCCACGTAGGCACAGGGAGAGCATGCAAACTCCACACAGGAAGGCCGGAGCCGGAATCGAACGCTGCACCTCCGCACTGTGAGGCCGACGTGCTAACCAGTTGATCACCGTGCCGCCTGAAAATGTTTCCATAAAATTAAATACAGTTTGCTGGTATCCAAATTGTGAATTTAAGAGATTCAAAACTGTTGATTGTAAACAACAGGAAGCCAATTTGATGTTTGTTCCAAAGTGAAATGTATCAGTAAGTAAAAATATCATTTATCCGAACATACCATTATATCTTTAGGCTAAGGTTTTTAGTCTTCGAGAGCTAACTATGGCCATCGAGGACTACGAAGCGCCCCGTGGCTGGCTTAAAAGTTCATTGCATGCCAGGAAGTATTTGTTATTGTTAGATTCAGACGAGGATGGACGTTGCATTGCTAAAATGGCTACAAAACGGACCTTTTGATGTCAAGCAGCTAAGACAAGAAGAGCTCTGATGCTGGAAGAGAGGGTAAAAGTGATCAAAATGAAAGACGGAGCAAGCAAAATAAAATACATTTTCCAAGAAATTGATGTAAGTGAAAGTGAATGCTGATCGTAAATTTCGCAATTTCTTTCCCTTTTTTTCTTTCTACACTGACAATATGAAGTGTCAAATAAGTGTGTGCTCATACTTATGTACTATTGGAATAAAAATAGAGTACACAAACGTTTGTGTGTGCGTGTACACATACGTTTGTGTGTGTGGGTGTGTGTGTGCTTACATCTGAGATCAAATTTGCTACAGTGAAAAACCCCCTGTTGTGAAAAATTTCTTGCTGCAAACATGATTTCGTTGTAGAGGAGTTTCACTGTATTGTATTCCCTTTGGCGTAATACCATCGAATGGATGCATAACGCAACCCTAGCCACGATTGTAGCTTCTATTCTATGCGCCTTATAATGCGGTGCGCCCTATATATGAAAATAGTTTTAAAATAGGCCATTCACTGAAGGTGCGCCTTATACTCCGAAGCGCCTTATAGTGTGGAAGATACGGTAACTCACTGAAAATGTTTCTATCAATCCATCCATTATCTAATCGCTTATCCTTACAATGGTCGCGGGCATGCTGGAGGATTTCCCTTCTGTCTTCACGAAGTAGGCGGGGTACACCCTGAACTGGTTGCCAGCGAATTGCAGAGCACACATAGACGAACAACCATTCACGCTCACAATCACACCTCTGGAAAATTTAGAGTGCTCCATTAACTTGCCATGCATGTTTTTGGAATACAGTAGGAAACCGGAATACCCGGAGAAAACCCACGTAGGCACAGGGAGAGCATGCAAACTCCACACAGGAAGGCCGGAGCCGGAATCGAACGCTGCACCTCCGCACTGTGAGGCCGACGTGCTAACCAGTTGATCACCGTGCCGCCTGAAAATGTTTCCATAAAATTAAATACAGTTTGCTGGTATCCAAATTGTGAATTTAAGAGATTCAAAACTGTTGATTGTAAACAACAGGAAGCCAATTTGATGTTTGTTCCAAAGTGAAATGTATCAGTAAGTAAAAATATCATTTATCCGAACATACCATTATATCTTTAGGCGTAGAAAAAAAAGTAGTGTGTTTCCGGTAACATGAAATTTCAGTATTGGGTCGGTAGGTCGGACAAAGTTTTTTTTTTCTTTCCCCCCCCATCAAAAATGTAAACAAAATAACCATAAAACAAGGAGACATTGAAACCCCCGCTCGCCGCCAAAGGCGGCGAGGGAGGTGG
>NW_017805494.1:543012-550252 GCF_001891065.2 Hippocampus comes | reverse complement strand
GGTAGCGTGTCGTTTCCGTGGCGTCATTTTAACGGTACCGAAAAATAGTTTAACCATTAAAGTCACCGCACACGACTTGACTGTGTGATCAACGCGATTTCACTGTGCCTCTATGTGTGTTTGTGGTGTGTGAGTGTGTTTCTTCTAATTTACTTTCGTTTTGTTTTGTTTTCAGTGTTGGGGGGGACGCAACAGATAACGTTATGTGCGCATGCGGGTTGCTATTTTAGTCTGCAAACTGAGGAATCGCGCGGATGAAAGTTTGAGATGGCGGCGAAAAAAATTCACAAAGGTCCACTAATTACGACATTTAAGAAATGGGAATGCCAGTCTGATTTTTCGTCTGAATCGTCCAAAGGGCGTCTCACTAAACTCACCTGGGATGTATGCACAGAACACGAGAGCGAGATACGAGAGAGGCACGATTACGAGGCAAGTTGGTCATTAGATTTGTAGGCTAATCGCTATGAAAAATATTATGAAACAGTATTGGTTATTCTATAATTTACTGGTTGTAGCATGGTACCTTTATGAAGAAAACATCCGTCACAAGGTGTAGTAATGCTAATGTTAACTGTTGGTAGAACTAATGATGACGTGTGTTAAATTTGAAGGTTGTTTGAAAAAAATGCCGACCGTAAAGTTTTTTTTCGAGGTAGAAATTCTCGGTCGGTCGGGTTACCGGAAACACTACTTTTTTTTCTACGCCTTATTACAAATACACAATTATTCTCCAGGATTTTCTGTAGGAGACTCAAATTATAAATAGCTGCAGCCTTATATTCAACCCCCCTATCATATTATCATATTTTGTTTTATAAAATCTTTACTTCAGGTCCCTGGGATCAACCTGCAAGAAAATTATCCTCAAATTTTGCGAATTTCCACTTCACATTAAGTCATTGATGAGCAAAATGTTGAATTTTCATTGTTTCTCTTGAAATGTAGACATTAAACATCTGTTTAATATTTCCCACAGCACAATTGGAAAACTCGAGCCATCTTATGTTATCAGGAAATTTCTGGATGCGCAAAGGATACATAACCTGACGGCTTATCTACAAGCGTTGCATAGGCAGTCACTGGCCAACGCAGACCACACCACACTGCTGCTCAACTGTTATACAAAGCTCAAGGACAGTTTGAAGCTGGAAGAGTTTATTAAGGTGACTTGGAGATGTGAGAAATGATGAAAAAAGTCTTAATCTACTGTGTCATTGTTGTGTGGTTCCATTAAAATTAAGATGTGAGAAATGATGAAAAAAGTCTTAATCTACCGTGCCATCGTTATGTGGTTCCATGACAAAAAATTAATAACTTATTTTGCATGTTTATCCTCCTTGATTTCCCATGTGCTGTACAGAGCAGTGAAAGCGAGGTTCACTTTGATGTTGAAATCGCCATTAAGGTTCTTCGACAGGCTGGCTACCACAGCCACGCTGTTTTCTTGGCAGAAAAGCACATGCACCATGAGTGGTATTTAAAGATTCAACTGGAAGATCTCAAGGTAAATTACAAATAAAATGGGGAAAAAAGGTAATAGCTTGTCATTGTGATGAAATGCTGTATACGTTAAGATCTGATGACATGGTATCACTGTCACGCCAGCTAAAAGCGCATTGCTCGCCTGCTGACAGGGACATGCAAGACAGCGCATTTTCCCTCTGTTCTTATTTCCCTGTACAGGCTGCTTGTGCATTTTAGAAATAATTGCAGTCAGCCAAGACAAAATCTTTTGTTTGAAAGACTTCAGGTCGATACAGAGGATCATTGTGCCATCTGCCATCCCATGGAAAAGTATTTTATTGTTCTGCCTGTCAATATACATCCCTGGCATCGATAGAACCCTGCTAATCAATGGGAAAAGAGACAAGGCCAGCCTGCAAAAAGAGAAATCCACCTCTGATTTACAACCATTAAAATGCTTTGACGTAAAAAAAAAAAAAATCTTCAAAAAAATTCTGATTAACATTCATTCAATGTTTTTCACTAAAAACGGGGTGTTGGGTTGCTCGGGGGTGTTTGTTGAAACAGCGCGTTCACACATAAGGGATGTCCACACTTGCACTTGGCACCAGGACACCCGAAGTCACTGTTCGATGATTGACTTTGTCATTGGATTTGTGGCTGCATATTTTGGACCAAGTGTAGAGAATTTTGTTTCCCGGAGAGCCGTACCCCGCCTGATTTATATCTCTTCCTGCGCCAACACACGTCATTCAAATGATGAGGATCGTTTCAGGTTTCTACAGAGCTTGCTGATACAGTACTTGGTTGATTTGACTCATTTGTGTTGAAGTAGGGAGACATCAGAATCATCTTTATTGGCCAAATATGTAGAACACACAAGGAATTTGTCTCCGGTAGAACACGCTGCACTAGTATCATCATAAACAAGGACATGGCAAATAAGTATGGAAGGGCATTCCGTAATGTGAGTGAACCATTGTGGTACCACCCTGAGACAATGTGCAAAGTATCAAGCAGAGCTAAAGTGATCAGTGGTAGAATAAAGTACGATAACAGTTGTACAGTTGGTGCAGAAAATCATTGAACCATTTTAAAGTGACCAGTAGCAGTATTTGTAGTACAACAAGTGTGCAATTATGCAGATGTCCTTGAGCGCTTAAAAGTGTCTGGTGCTGTGGACTATAGATCAGTGACAGTGGGTCAAGTGAGTACAGAGCTGGAGCTACAATAAATATAACGGGATGCTGTTCCACAGGGTTGTGCAAAATTGCAAAGAGCCACTATAATGGTAGATTTGTGTTACTGTTTAAGGTAGTTAATGGCTAGAGGGAAGAAGCTGTTTAAGTGTCTGCTGGATTTGGTGTGCATGGATTGGTAGCGCCTGTCTGAGGGGAGTAGCTGGAAAAGGTGGTGGGCAGAGTGCGGGGGGGTCTAGTTGGATTTACATATAACACAAGCAGAAGATGGCTCTCGAGGAAGCAAGGTTTCCTACCCCTGTTTTGGCTTTTTGGTGAAGAGAGGAGCGGAGCTGTCAACTGATCACCCCTTGGTTGAGTGGCAGCGCCGCTGGTAGGGAAAGATGCCAGTCCAACCTGGCAGACCCAAACGTATTGTGGGTGTTTGCCAGAAACCTGTGGCAGGAACCACATCATCTCCAAGTGTGACATCAAGCTGTATGCTAAGAATGAGCGTGACGTTGACTCCCTGATTCACCTCGAAAGTATAGACGGCAATGATATCGGAATGTCATTCGGACAAGATTAGTGTGGGCAAATGATATGTAGGCGAGTGAAGATGATCACACCTGAAGGGATTGTACTACCTCAAGGCGGTATAACAGATGCACAGGACAGCTACAAATACCATGGAATTCCACAGACAAATACCAATAGTGAGACAGATCCTGAATAGTCAGCTGAATGGCAGAATAAGATCCAGGCCATAAACACTTATGCTCTGCCAGTCAGTCATCACATATCCCATAGGCATAATAATACCATGGCCACTGGAGGACATGCAAGCCACTGACATCAAGACAAGAAAGCTCCTTACAGTGCACAAAGGGTTCCACCCCAAGTTCAGCATCCCGAGACTACACAAAGCGGAGAGGTGTGTGGACTAGTGAGCATCATTAGTGCAACATAAGAGGAAACGACAGCCCTCCAATTGGACATCAAAATGTGTGGGCTTGTGTGTGATGTATTTTCACAAAATCAGGCATAATGTCATGAAGATTAAAATTGAAAAATACCGTATTGGCCCGAATATAAGACGGCCCTGATTATGAGACGACCCCCTTTTTCAAGACTCAAGTTTGAAACGACTTTTTGAACACCAAATTAATTTTTATACAGAAAATAATTACAGTACATCTGAAACAAATGATTATAACAATATATTTGAGAGAAAAAGCATGTTATTTTGCCTCATTCAAATCTTAATATCTGAACATTTAAATATGTGAACTAAAGTGCAATCAATCACATTCGTAACTGAATGGCTTCTGGTTTTTGAAGTGTAAATTACATCATAACTTCTCCTCAGCTGCCGGTTAACCTGGCCGATCTTCGACCCACTTTTCTCCAGATTGTTGCTACGTTTCTCCATTTTCTGTTAACTTTTCTACTATTTTCTTCTCTTGTCTTTCTTACCGCTATTTTTTATTTTTCTTCTTTGTGCTAACGCAATTTGTATTTTTATTCTTCGTGACAGGGGCTCACTTTGGCCTGGGGAGTCAAGTTCAGCATTCGCTTCAATGATATCTGGCGCCATCTAGCGTTGTGAATGGGTATAATGTCTAGACCCAGAATATAACACGACCCCCACTTTTTCAGTCTCATTCCAATGCAAAAAACACCGTCTTATATTCGGGTCAATACGGTAGTTTTCTTAAAATTTTTTATTTTGACATTTTTCGCCAAAATACCTTCCCTAAGGTTTTTATTTTCATTTCCAAGCAGCCCAAAGGTTTATTAAAAATAAGTGATTCATAGACATGCATGTTTTATATGTACATATATGTATATACAGTACCTGCATATATACAGAAATATAATATATGAATACACACATACACAAATACATTGTCAACTGAGCACCAGAGGTTCTTGTTTGGTGCAATTTTTGTTCCCGATCCATCACCTCTGGATATCAATGCCTTCCTAAGCTTTTGTTTTGAAGTTGGCCCTTGGAAGGGAAGCAATCGTTGTGGCGAGTGACTTGACTTTGAATTGAGGCTGGCAAGCTTTTGTTTTGAAGTTGGCCCTTGGAAGGGAAGCAATCGTTGTGGCGAGTGACTTGACTTTGAGTTGAGGCTGGCCTGACTTGAGCTGCACTATGCTTCGTTGCACCACTGTTTATACGTATGTTATGTATATGTATGAATTGGTTACTTACCATATTGTTTTCTTCCAAAACCCAGAACTATGAGGAAGGGTTACGCTACATTGGACGGCTACCTTTTGATCAAGCTGAAAGCAACATGAAGCGTTATGGCAAGACATTAATTCATCATATTCCTGAAGGTACAACACTGCTTTTAAAGGGCTTATGCACCAACTACCACCCAAGTGGGGACACTGCTGAAATTGAGAGCCACTTGGAAAGGAACCCCTTCAACAAGGTTGGTGGGCTGTGCCCATGTTTTTCAAATCATTGGGGAATTAAGGGTACAACATTTCAAGTGAAGTCACATTTATTTACATAGCCCTTCATCACAAACAGTCTCAAAGGGCTTCACATGCCCACAGTTGACACATATTAATGACATTCCCCGACCTTAAGCCCCAGAAAGACAAGGACAAACTCAAAAAACCCCATCTGGGGGAAAGGTGAGAAACCTTGAGAAAGGGCCACAGATGGGAGAATCCCCTGCCAGGATGACCAGGCCGCAATGGATGCCGAGTGGGCCACATTTGACACAATATTGTACTGTATTAATGTTAATTAGAATGATATGAAAGTCCATTTAACAAGATAAAAACGCTGCAGCCTTTGTAGAGGTGGGTCCCCATCTGAACCTGGCCCAGTTGGTCAATGAAGAAATCTTAATAGGCAAGCGTCACCGAGTGGTCGACCAGCTCGTCCATCTCAGTCCATGCCGACATTAATGTAATATGTCCTTCCTCACTTGCCGTTCGGAAAACAAAAATGGACATTCGTGTTTTTCACAGGACAGGCAAATTATAATAGCTCACTTAACCTATTTTTCAAAATGCCATGACACCTGATGCGTGCAGCCATATTTGCCTGCAAGAAGCTGAGCCATGACATAAAAAGGTTAAAACCCGTCTTGCTTTCTCGGCCAGATTCGAAAGAGTCTGTCAATCAGTCAAGGTCCATCAAGCCATCAATGATGGTGCCTGTTTTGCTGGCTCTGTGTCAGACGAGGCCAGTGCAGCAGCACGTACTAATTAGGCGCCACACTTATGTCATGCAGTTTAGTTTATATCGATTCTGTTTAAATGAATAAATAGATAGATAGATATCCAAGTCTGGATGCCACGCTCGCCACCATCTTACCGGCCGGGTGGGTCTCGGGATGTCTCGCTGTCCGACGAAGCGGGTGGTGCTGATGTGCTTGCTTGCAGCCTTTCTGGTAGTGGACATTTCTTTTGCTTTGACTACTAATTAGGGTCACTTAGCAAGAAAAGAAATCATAAAAAATGACATACACATTAATCGACAAGTGATCTGGTGTTTCATTCAATTTCAACTGCTGGGTGCAAGGGGACGAACCAGTCATCGACTTGACGTCACATCCATTCCGAACATGGCGCCCTGCATTAAAATTAACCAGCGGTATCATTTTGGCCAAGACAAGACTAGAAATGGGAATATCAGATATGCATCAAACGTTACAATATTGCTCCATTTCCCATCAATAGCTCAAAATGGGCTGCCAGAATTACATTTTAAGGATGCAAAAAAATCTCAAATACATTCCGCTGAGATTGTTTGGTGCGGCACGTATGTTTTGAATCTTGAGTCATTCATATGATTTACTCGACGGACGGCATGGTGGGGACTGGTTAGCATGTTCGCCTCATTGTGCAGAGGTCACAGGTTCGAATCTGGCCACGTCCTTCCTGTGTGGAGTTTGTATGTTCCCCCCGTGCCTGCGTGGGTTTTCTCCGGGTACTGTGGTTTCCTTCCACATTTCAAAAACACATACATGGTAGGTTAATTGGACACACTATATTGTTCCGAGGTGTGAATGTGAGTGTGAATGGTTGTTCTATGTGTGCGCTGCGATTGACTGGAAACCAGTTCAGGGTGTATGTACCCCGCATGAAGACAGCTGGGATAGGCTCCAGCACGCCCGCGACCCTCATGAGAATAAGCAGGTTAGAAAATGGATAAAGGATGGATATTCACTGCCTAACACACATTTTGGTGCCATGGATTTTATAGTATTTTGATGTCGCTGAATCCGAAAATGCAATTATTTATTTATTTATTGCCTCTAGTTTTTGAGAGATTCCATATTTTTGAACAAAAGTCTGAAAAATATAAACATGTTGACATTGATATTCTCTTTCTGCTACCACTTTGAGGCTGTCTTTTCAAGCATTTTCATACTGTATTCTTTTATTTTTGATGCAAGGCGGCAGTCATCCACAAAATCTTGTAAAGAGTGATTTGGGGGAGGCGTATTATAATGGGGTGCGTTTTTCATGGGATGTTCTAAATTATTATTACTCTTTTTCCTTTATTATTGTGTGTGTGTGTGTGTGTGTGTGTGTGTGTGTGTGCGTGTGTGTGTGTGCGT
>NW_017805494.1:526173-542387 GCF_001891065.2 Hippocampus comes | reverse complement strand
GTGTGTGTATGTATATATAATAATACATTACATTTATAAGCGCCTTTCAAAACACTCAAGGACACTTTACAATCAAAACAAGAACAATAAAACCACAGATATATATATATATATGTGTGTGTGTGTGTGTGTGTGTGTATATGTATATATATGTATATGTGTGTGTGTGTGTGTGTGTGTGTGTGTGTGTGTATCCCCCCCCCTGTTAATTTTCATTAATTTATTTTTTTTCCACCAGAGGTACACCAACAATTTTACCTTCTTTTGTCTTTTGGTTTCAGGCCAACTCTGAGGAATTCATTCCAATTTTTGCTAACAACCCGCGGGAGCTCAAAGCCTACCTCGAGCACATGATTGAGGTGGATCCCAATTCGTCTCAAGGTGTTTATGACACATTGCTGGAGCTCCGACTGCAAGACTGGGCACACGAAGAGGACCCTGAGGTCAGAGCAACACAACAATGAAGTGATGAAGCATTTGTTTTATGTATCCTGTTGATGCAGTTTGTACAGTACTCGTGTACTGTGTTTGGTGCAGGGTTTTTTTTTTTTGTGGAGCAATGTGTTTCATTGATTTGATAAATACAGATTTTTTTGTTGGAATGCATTTCATAATTATCTTTTTTTGATTTAAAAAAAATATATAAATTTATTTTTTTAATTTTTAACATGAACTGTTTGCAGAGAAAAAAGATCTTGCAGGATGAAGCATTGTCACTCCTGAGGAGTGACAATACTGTGTTTGATAAAGCCCTGGTCCTCTGTCAGATGCACAATTTTAAAGAGGGTGTCCTTTACCTGTATGAGAAGGGCAAACTGTAAGTACACAATACAGTCCATGCATGCAAATCATGTTGCAGAACAGATTTTTTTGCCTTCACTCCACGTTCATACCTCACACTCCTATGAGTTGACAGTGCACCAAACTCGACATTGACACATGCAAGTATGCAGACCTCGAGAATTATGTAAGAATAATGACGGGGTACCTGCCCTTCGTGGTCTCCGGCCCAGCTCCTAACCCACTCCTGGTCCCTGGTTAAGTGCAACTGTTTCGGCCACTTATGCCGCCCTCCACTGCCTTGACTGTTTTTCTTGGCGTGGTTCACGATGACATGTTGGATGATATGCTTTTCTTATGGTGAATTGTGGTGGGTCTATGTGACGACCCAGAAGGGAGACCCATTCACCATGAACCTGGAGCTTTAAGGGAAGGGAGGGAGTTGTTTCTGGGTTCAAAGTGCTGACAGACTGATGACTTTTAAAGGGGTGAACAAAGGTAGTTTCCTGTATCTTAGGGAAACCGTTTTGTTGTGGAGAGTAAACGAGACATGACTTGCCTTTGTCTCATCATCTCATCATTTGCCACATCTCCCATGGTTCACGCGGGGTCTTAAAAAAATCTTACAAGCATTGAATTTATAAATTTGGAAATTATCCCTTACTAAGTCTTAATTTTTGATATCTGGGTCTTAAAATGTGTGCTGGATGTAACTTGTCTGTGTCTCACATTTTCTCAAAAGTGTCTTATTTTAATTCAACAGCGTAGCTGAAATGAATGGTACAGGGGAGCGAATCATTGAAAGCACAAAAAAACAGCCCCTGGTCGCAATCTGTGGTCAAAATACAATGAAAGTTCACTGAAAAGCACGCGCTACAACACCACTGCACAAACGCCCTCCAGCACCGATGTTTTTCACTTTGCCTGTTGTGTCTGCTCTGTGCTGGTGTTGTAGCTCCATTCTTCCATCCTCCACGTCGGAGAAATACATTAACACAAACACACAGATTTTATTTCTTTGTTGCTGATATGGCTGTGTAATAGGTTTAATAAGTTTTTTAAAGTAGTCTTAAATACTGTAGGTCTTAACTTGAAGGAACATGTAGGAACCCTGATCTCCACATGACCGTCGTTTGCTTTTTACCCCACAGGTACCAACAGATCATGCACTACCACATGCAGAATGAGGTGTATGATAAAGTGGTTGAAGCTTGTAAACGTTACGGTGACCAGGAAGGTTGCCTGTGGGAACAAGCCCTGGGCTACTTTGCCAGAAAAGAAGAAGACTGCAAGGCCTACATCAGTGAGGTTTTGGGTCACATTGACCAAAATAATCTGATGCCTCCTTTGCTTGGTATGTTTTAAAGTCTACATGTCATTTTTTTGCCCGTTGAAAAAAAAAAAAAAACCTCATAAATTTGAGCTTGATCACTGTGTGATTGCAGTAGTGCAGACGCTGGCACACAACTCGACAGCAACCCTTTCCGTTATCAAAGACTACTTGATCAACAAGTTACAGAGGGAGAACCAACAGATTGAGGATGATGAACGTAAAATATGCCAATATCGGGAAGAAACTGCTCATCTACGCTCTGAGATTCAGGAGCTCAAGACAAGGTGGGTTAATAGGAGTTTGTTGTACCTTTAGTTTTTGCTGCACCGCACAGTGGTAATACGAAGATGGTCCACAATCAGTTCCGTGACACTGTTCGAATGTTGATTAAGTGGGTTTTCAAAACATTATTTCCTCTTAAAAATCAATGATACAGTACTTGGAATAGTTCTCTGTAAAATCCAAGCTGTTGCAATCTTAAAAACCATATTTGTCATTTCTGGTGATCATTGACATTATTTTTAAATAGTGTATGCAATGCGACTCAAAAGCAACATAACAGGTTGTGTTCTCTGTTAACCAGAGTGCCATTCAAGATTTAGAAGTTAGAAGAAAATTGCATTTATCTGGTAACTTCACTTTAAAATCACTTGGCTCTGTCTCATTCATTTGTTCAGCTAACAACCGGGGGGCAGAGCTAGGGGCTTGCAACTCGGCGGTCGTCTACTTGTTCAAAGAAAAGTGAGCGCCGCCACAATGATTAAAAAAAGTGGCACTTTCACTCATGGATGCAGCATTTTATCACCAAACTATCGAATTACGGCACACTGAACACCCATTGCCCCCCCAAAAAAAAACTCCCGACCGCCTTTTAAAGCTTAGCAGTGCATTCAAGGATGTGCCTCTGAGAAGCTAACATGTTAGCTTCCACTATTCTGTGTTAACACTGCAGCTCTACTTTGACATGATAGCGTTTTTGTGTGTCTTCGTCTTATCACCTGCCAAGCCTTGGGTGGGCAAACTTGTAGTTTTGCGTAAATTAGTTGCTCTGTCAGATCAAAATCCAAAATTCAGAAGACTTAACTTGGACACGCTTTCATTAATTAATTAATTGCATTTTCATTAATTAATCCTCCTGCTAAATTACCATATTTTCATGACCATACGGCGCACCGTATTAGAAGGCGTAGTGTCAGTTTCGGGTGCTATTTCTGTATTTAACACATACACAAGATGCATTGTATATTTGGACGCAGGCATGGTAAAAACATACACTAGCATACATGCATGCTAGCGTATTGTTTTTAAAAAGGCAGCGGCAATAAAACTGAGTTCGGTTGTATTTAACAATGTGCTCACGTTATTTTTTGAACAATTCTTATTATCAAGTCCATCAAAATCCGAATCTTCCGTATCCAAAATGAAAAGCTAGGCAAGTTCACAATCAAACGCGCCAGGTTCCCGGTCATTGTGTCGGCTGCAAAATGCTATCTTGGTTGACTCTTCAACAGTTGTAAACAAGTCAATACACTCACCAGATAAACCAACCTCCTCACTTCCCATTCTCAAAGCCTGCTCCTTTTTGACTCCCAGCCACCGTTGGAAGCCGACTGTTTTTTTTTTTTATCCTTCCTGGTCCTAGAAACCACAATGATATTGTCCCTTCTTTGTTTTTATTTCACAACACTGTTTTTGTTTTTTAACTTGATTTGGCTCAGTGTGTGTGCTTGTGCCGCTGCTGCGTGACTTAAGCACATTCTTGATGCCAATTGGCTGTTGGCCATGAAATGCCATGAAAGGTTTACACCAGCAAACCGAAATGGACGAAGGAGCAAAATTGTTGCTTCAAAATTAAATTCGCGCCACCCAGCACACAACCGTGCCTGACCAGAAATACTCAGCTTGCATTTGACCATGAAACACAAAATTCTCCAGACTAGACTAGGCTAGTCTAGTCTCGTCTTGTCGAGTTTCAAGAATTTCGAGTGCCTGACCGAAGCTCGGCCTTAGCAGCCAGCCCCCGATGAAAAAAAAAAATCTTGTTTTGTTCCTCGTGGGTGAGGGTCGACAGAGGGCAAAACATTGTGACCTTGGACACCCAAGATCACCTGGGACATCCCTGGGTGCGCTTGCCACCCGCCAAATTACGATATATTTCCCTTGGGGTTTTTTTTTTTCTTCTCTTTACTACAATGTGGTTAAAAATAAATATGATGCAATATCCAAACAAATAAAAACACACAGAAATAAAACACTTGAAAAAATCATAACTATTGCTCATTAACTGTACCAGAGGAGGGGGAAGGAAGGGTAGAGGACTACAGCTCCGAATTGGAAAAGGTTTTCTTCCAGAATAACATGGAGAAAATCTGAGACAGTGTTTCTTCTTTAAAATAATTGATTTTTGTACACCGAGGGAAAATACGTCTTTTTCTGTTTAAAAAAAAAATTAAAATAAAAAATAATAATATAATAATTACATAACGTGCTAACCAGTCGCCACTCGTGTTGCCCCTGGTGAAACTCGTATTTATTGTTAAACAAAAAGCCTGTTGCTCCAATGGCGTGTCTTCTAATGATTAATAGTCAAGAAGGTCGGTCACACATGGAAACTCAAATAAGTGGATGTTGTTCATCTATTGGTGCCCTGCGATTGAGGATAAGCTGATTTCGAAAATGTATGTATGGATGAATAAGCCAGTTCTGTCCTGGGCTGCTCCCTAGACACTCTGGAGGAGGTGGGCAACAGGAGGATGCTAACTAAGCTAAAGCTATGATGGACAGTCCCTCCCACCCCCTCCAGCCCGCCCTGACAGCACTAGGTAGCTCCTTCAGCCAGAGACTGTTACACCCGCGCTGCAAGAAGGAGAGATACCGCCGCTCGTTCCTACCCACTGCTGTCAGGCTGCTGAATAAAAAATAAAATAAAATGATGTGGAAGACAATTGTAAATAGCACTGCGACCTTATGCATATCTGTATTTATATTGCACTTAATTGAACAGTGTTTGTTTTCTTTTCTTCTTTCTCCCCATTATCTTGCTGCTGTGGACTGTAAATTTCCCCATTGTAGGACAAATAAAGGATATCTTAATCTTAATCTTAATAAATTTCTTTAATTTTACAAAATTGTAAGAGAACAATACAGTCATACCTCGGTTTTCGACCATGATCCGTTCCAGAAGGCTGTTCGAAAAGCGATTTGTTCGAAATCCGAAATTATTTTATGAGCCCATTATTAGGGGCTAGCTAATACGCTATGCAGAAATAACATAAAAACAGTCAGATTTGCGTGAATCACAACAAACACGTCTGCTCACAATGAACGCTACACGAGGAAGCGTCACTTCCTCGTGTAAGGAAGCCGAGAGGAGTCAAGTGGCATATTCAGGTTTGCTCAGTTTGGTCGAAAACCGGTTTTTGGTCGTAATCCGAGGCGTAAAAATCTCGAATTTTCTGGTCGAGAACAGAGACGTTCGAAAACCGAGGTTTGACTGTACATGGAAAACAGAAGGTCTGGATACGTTCCTCTTTACATTTTAATTATGAAGTGCAAGTAATAATTCAAGTGCGGTGTGGTATGCACAGCTATTATTATTCTGTCTCCCAAGCGATCTGTGCATGAAAAGTCAGACACTTACTAACACTGTAACTCAAATCAATATATACCCACAGTGCCAAAATATTCCAGAAGACCAAGTGTAACATGTGCAACAGTCCCCTGGAGCTGCCATCCGTTCACTTCCTGTGCAGCCACTCCTTTCACCAACACTGCTTCGAAAGTTATGCAGACAACGAGACTGAGTGCCCAACG
Source organism: Hippocampus comes (assembly GCF_001891065.2). Taxonomy (NCBI): domain Eukaryota; kingdom Metazoa; phylum Chordata; class Actinopteri; order Syngnathiformes; family Syngnathidae; genus Hippocampus; species Hippocampus comes. Next base: position 536,461 of record NW_017805494.1, on the reverse strand, counting down.
TGTGCTCCAGAAAACCGCAAGGTCATGGACATGCTACGTGCCCAGGACCAGAAGCGTGACCTGCATGACCGCTTCAATAGACAGGTACTAACACCACTGTAATAAACTCAAGATTTAAAGAAAAAAAAAAAGTTGTACACTCCATTCAGTGGAATGCTGTAAATGCTACATAAACTTGTGATGAGACCATATGTAGAAATAAATGTGTGTATGCATGCAAATATATACACACACATACACCCACACCCACACAATAGAGTAGCAATAAGATTACCATTAAGACATGGGATCAATAACCACTATCGTTTGTAGTATTGTTAAGATCTCGTCGATAGCCATCCCTAAATGACGATGTTGAGAATTCAAGACGAACATCGGATAGGTTTCTCACATTTAATACCGGGATGAAATAGTGATGAATATGTTGGTTGTTTTGTTTTAAATAATAATAATAATAATAATTTTGACTTTCATGTGTAGGGGCATTTTGAAATAGGAATCTTGTTCGTTGCTGCATCAGAAATGATTACACGGTCTGTATCGTTATTGTTTTTATGCTTTTTTTTTCCCCCAATAACTGGTCAGCTAATTTAGATTTGAATTCATTACAGACTTGACCCACGCATACTCAAGGTTCAGCACCAATGAATTATGTTGTTTCTTTTTTCCAATTTAAAAAAAATAATAAATTGGGTTAAATCTCCACTCTTTCCCTGCCCCCCATGCATATCAACACGAAACACGACACACAAAAAGATTCACCATTCTCGAAACAAATCCTCCCGACGCAGAAATCTCCCGTGATCTCTGAAAAACAAGAAAGAACAGACACTCCTAGAGATGTGATGATGTCTGCATTCCCCAGACGGCAAGGAGCGTTTTTCAAAGCAAGTCTATTTTGACCACAATGCTTCCATTGCCGAACCTATTCAGAAACACTTGGTGCATATCAGGAAGTTTCTCTTCTTTTTTGTTTTTGTGATTACCGTATTGGCCCGAATATTAAAACGGTGTTTTTTGCATTGAAATAAGACTGAAAAAGTGGGGGTCGTCTTATATTCGGGGTCGAGACATTATACCCATTCACGGCGCTAGATGGCGCCAGATATCAATGAAGCGAATGCTGAACTTCATTCCCCAGGCCAAAGTGTACCCCTGTCACGAAGAATAAAAATAAAAATAGCGGTAGCACGAAGAAGAAAAATAAAAAATAGTGGTAAGAAAGAAAAGAGAAGAAAATAATAGAAGAGATAAAAGAAAATGGAGAAACGTAGCGACAATCTGGAGAAAAGTGGGTCGAAGATGGGCCAGGTTAACCGGCAGCTGAGAAGTTATGATGTAATTTACATTTCAAAAACCAGAAGCCATTCATTTACGAATGTGATTGCACTTCAGTTTACATATTTAAAGTTCAGATATTAAGATTTGAATGAGGCAAAATAACATGCTTTTTCTCTCAAATATATTGTTAGAATCATTTGTTTCAGATGTACTGTAATTATTTTCTGTATAAAAATTAATTTGGTGTTCAAGAAGTCTTTTTTCAAACTTGAGTCTTGAAAAAGAGGGGGTCGTCTTATAATCAGGGCCGTCTTATATTCGGGCCAATGCGGTACTCAATATTTCTGCCTCTGAGAACTAACAAGATCAGTGGTGGAACAGAATGTGTATGCTTGGTGCTCTCTTGTCGAGAATATTGGAGCACCCCATACACAGAATGTCGGCTTTTGAGAAAATTTAATGCTTTTAGGTGTGCCTTATAGTGAGAAAAATACGGTACAATCCAGTTTGTCACTGAGTACAGTACTAGTGTGGAGTTACACCGACAGTACACAGAACTCTCATCCAGCGTGTTGTTGAAGTTCTGACAAATCAACCGGCAGACTTGTGCTTTTCTTTCATAAATCATAACCATAAAAAGAAATGCTACCGATATTCAACCAGCACAGGAGAACAATACACATGCTGCATGAACTTCCAGTAGATTAAGTGTTCAACATTTATACAGACCGTATTGTTATTGTGGGTGCTTTTACTTGGCTAGTGGATATATCCATGTAATGTTGCAATTTTACCTTTACCGTCAAGACTTGGAAAAATATATTTTGGAATTCAGACTAAATTGTGGGCAGCAGGGCTCGGTGCTAGAGTGATCGTTTCCCAAACCAGATGTTTGGGGTTCGACCCCTGGCCATTGCGACTATGTCGAAGTGTCCTTCTGCAAGACACCGAACCCTCTGTCGCTCCTGATGCTGCGTCATCAGTCAGTAAATGAGGGAACACTATGAGGCATTTTGCATACCGAAGGTAGAAAACCACTTTACAAGCCCATTTACCCACTGTATTTTTTTAAGATGTCCACTGCGTGTTATTACGTGGATGTTATTGAAGGAAAATGTAAGCTCTTTGTTCTTTCGGTTTTCAGTTACAGAGCTCTCATGATGGATTCTCTGTGGTGGCTGACTACTTTGGCCGAGGAGTTTTTAACAAACTCACTCTTCTTACGGACCCACCTGGCAGCAAACCTGTTGGGAATCTTGAAGTGAATTTGCAGAGAGATCTTCTCATCCGCACCAAGAGGAACTGCTAAAATAAAAATCATGATACTCATTCACACCAAGAAGAACTGCAAATTTCCCCAGTGTGGGACTAATAAAGGTTATCTTAAAAAAACATACATATTTGTGATTTGTGTCTGGTCTGTGGTTAACTGTATTTATGTCCAGGTTTCATCTGCAATGTTTCTCAATCATGTCTTACTATGTACATTTACATTTGATCCCTTCGACTTCTTTTCAGTACTTGTAAGGAACTTACTCTCGTCCCTTGTCTGGTTTGTGATTCAATAAATACATGATGTTAACTCTGGTGTTTGTCAGAATTACAGATGAAAAATTTGGGGGAAAAACGGTGTTGTGTTATATCTGAGTTGCAAATATATGGAAAACTGGTTTCTGTGAAAGCCAAATTTGTGGGTCAACTGGTGAAAAGATGCCAATCTTGGCCACATTAGTAACATATACTTGGAAAAAATTGTTGATTCTCCCTGTTAATGAAATAAAATCGCCCAGTGGTCACAGAAATATTTGAAATCTAGCAAAAACATTTAGAAATACCGTCAAAATGTAATGATAACCAACCATTGAAAATCAGATGTAGCTTTTAATTTGTGGTTCAACAGAATTAGTAAAAAAACAACAACTTATGAAACAGGTCTGGATGAAAATGATGGTACATCTAGAAGAGTTTGAAAATAATTTGACTATCAGGACATGTTTGACCAAGGTGTGTCCTCTAGGACAAAGATCTATCATCAGCATTTTTTTTCATTAAAAAAAAACCCTGCCTATGCCTTCTTCATGAGCCTGTTGACCTCGTTTCTGCTCATCATTACTTTTCCTGAATTCAGAAAAGTGAGTGATTCCTTTGCTTGGTGGTTTTTAAAATGTCCTCATTTAGTGGTTAACCATTAATTACTACATCTCAAATTGTTATCATTTATGTCATTTTGGAGAAGTAGTAGTCATTTCAAGGACGAATGTAGTCCTACATTGACAAAAACAGTCACCCAAAAAACAAGTAAACCATCTTTTCTCATTCTGAATGCTGTAGTGTAGTACATGACAAAAGCTAGGTCTCTAACAACTACACCACTAACTTTGATCACACGTGAATTTGAACAAGAAGGAGTCATTTTCAAGACAAACATAGCCCTACATTGACAAAAATATTCACCAAAAAATAAAACACCTTTTTCTTGTTCTGATTGCTGTAATACATGACAAAGGGAGGTCTCAAATTTTCCCATTGAGCCTCGCCTGATTGTAACCACGCCAGTGGTCAGGGAGCAGGTGCATTGACCTATTTGAACAGCCCGCCGTCTGCACTCTCTCTCCTCTGTAGCCTTTCCAACAGTGATGAGAAATGAATCTTCAAGATGTTTCATTAACTCGTGTTCACTGAGGACTCTTTGTTTAAGAGTGGGCTGAAACCATACTGACTTGCTATTTCATAAACCTCTTTCTTTAAAACAACACTGCCATCTAGAAGAGTCAAAAATTACAACTGGTTCATGAAGCAAATGGGAAGCTTCATTTTCTCATCACTACTTTCCACCACCACAATGTGTCCCCATGTTGCAAGGTTGTGTATGGACTAAGCGTAAACTGCCGTTGAGTAGCGTTCAGTTTTGTGCTCTGTGTCAACATCTTTGGAGCTTCTTCAAAGTTGCACTGTATTAATTTAGAACACAAACTCTTTTGACAAGATAATCCATCCCACCTCACTGGTGTGGCAAATCAAGATGCTGATGAGAGAGCATGGTTATTGCACAGGTGTGCCTTAGACTGACCACAATAAAATACACCTGTGAAATTTGCAGCTTAATCACACACCACAGATGTTGCAAGTTTTGAGGGAGCATGCATTTGGCATGCTGACTGCAGGAATGTCCACCAGAGCTGTTGCACATGAATTGAATGTTCATTTTGTTTATCATAAGTCATCTTCCAAAGGCGTTTTAGACAATTCGGCAGAATATCCAAATGGGCCTTAGGATCTGTACACTATTCGTGGAAGTTGAAAACATCCGTGTTCTTGCATGGCCAACATACTCCCGAACATGTCACCTATTTAGCATGTTTGGGAATGATCTGTATTGGCACGAATGACTGTGTGTTCCAGTTCCTGTCAATATCCAATAACTTGGCACAGACATTGAAGAGGAGTGGACCAACATTCCAAAGGCCACAATCAATAACCTGATCAACTCTGCAAAGAAGATGCCTGAGGCAAATGGTGGTCTCACCACAAGGTTCTCACTGCTTTTCTGACCCCCTAAAATTCCACAATAAAGCAAAACTGCACATTTCAGAGTGGCCTTTTATTATGGCCAGCCTAAGGCACACCTGTGCGATAATCATGCTATTTAATCAGCATCTTGACATGCTACACCAGCGATGTTGGAATGGCTTAGCTCAACAAAGAAATGCACAATAAAACATTTTGACAGATGTTGCAACGGGTGCTTCAAATCAACCAGCAGGTAAACCAGTCAGCAGGTTTACAAGCTAGCACCCAGGAGTTCAATTACCTGCTGGTTGATTAGAAGCACCTCTGGCTAAAGCCAAATTGTGGCACGAATTTTACTTTCTGGCCCTGGATTTGACACCTATTTTAGTGGGCAACCATTGCCAATCACTACAGCAATCAGAATGATAAAATGTGTTTTTTTTTTTTTTTTTTATTTTGAGTGAATATTTTGATGTAGGGTTCCCATTCTTTTCTTGAAATTATTTTCCAGGACTTCCCGGACTTTTCCATCTGCTACATCCATCCATCCATCCATTCGCTGATCCGCTTATCCTCATACGGATTACGGGGCATGCTGGAGCCTATCCCAGCTGTCTTCGGGCAGTAGGTGGGGGACACCCTGGACTGGTTGCCAGCCAATTGCAGGGCAAACATCGATGAACAACCATCCGCACCCACAATCACACCTCGGGGCAATTTAGACTGTTCCATCAACCTGCCACGCACGTTTTTGAAATGGGGGACGAAACCCACGCAGGCACATCAAATAAAACTTTGACCCGTAGAAATTAATGGGCCTCCTTTGCCAAGTACTAACTACAGCAATCAAAATGAGAAAATGTTTTTTGTAGATTTTTGATGATTGTTTTGGTGATTAAACTATCTCCTACTTTTGTAAAATGACAGATATAATAACACTTTGATCTGTAGTAATTAGTAGGGCACCATTGCTAACTACTACAGCAATCAAAATGAGAAAGGGTGTTTTTTCCTTGATTTTTTTGTCAAAGTAGGACTATTTTCATCGTTGAAATGACTCGTACTTCTCCAAAATGACACATATGATGAAAATTTGAGGTGTCGAAGTTAGAGACCTCCCCTTTGCCGTGGACTACAGCAATAAGAATGAGAAAAGGTGATTTACTTGATTTTTGGTGAATATTTTTGTCAATTTGTGACTACTATTGTAACTTAAATGCCTCTTATTTTCCCGTAATGAGAGATATCAGCACAATGTGTGCTGCGGTACTGAGTGATCTACCATTTTCAGCTACCACTGCATTCAAAATGAAAGAAAAAAAATACATATTTATGCACAGTGGACAACTGTTTAACATGTCTGCTTGATTGATCACTCTAAATTGTCCCTCGGTGTGATTGTAAGTATGAATGGTTGTTTGTCTATGTGTGCCGTGGGATTAGCTGGCAACCAGTCAGGGTATACCCCCAACTACTGCCTGAAGTCAGGATCCAGCATGCCCATGAACCTCGGGAGGAAAAGTCTTTATTTAAATGAATTAAAGATACTATGAAAGTTTGCTCGGGGTCAAAATGTGTTGTGATGAACCAGAAAAAAAAACTGTTTATCGGCATCTTTGTTTTTTTACATTCGCCTTCAACGCTTTGGGGTCCTAAATGGGACAATCCGAGAGGATCATTCCGATTTCCCACATTACGTGAATGCAGCCTGAATCCGTGGAAGAAGGGGTGAGCACTGCACTGCACTCCCGGTTAAAGATGGCGACTAAGTGTGCACGTTCTCGACCAGGCAAGGCTCTTTCTGGGATATGTACACGTGCTAGGACACCATGAACCTGTGTTGATGACATTACTGCTGCTTGGTGGCAGCAGTTCCGTTAACATGCAAACGCTATTGTCACAATATTTGTTTGGTCAAAGTTTTAATCTCAGCATTCAAAAATAAACGCTCCTTAATCGGTCGCCGTCGAAACAGGACCGAGAAATAGAGATAAATAATCTTGCCATATCAATTTCGCAAAGACCGAGGAGTGTAGCTATTATGAGAAATTTAGATCGCGTTTTCGTAAGTATTGTATACTACAACAATAGATGCATTGCAATTAAGAGATTTGAGTTCTACCCGACGGTGACGTATTTCAAGGTACGCCTTCTGGACGTGGACCAACAGGGTGTGTTTACGTTTTTATTCACAGCACGTGGACCAATCACCAGAATGTGCGTGGAACCTTGAGGGGTTGGGTCTTAATGCAGAGTGGTTGCACATCGATGTGATTTTCCTCCATTACATCAAGGTACTGTTGGATAGTAAGAACTGGTCTTCCAAATTAAGATGCATAACAGTTTCCAACAAACAAAATGGACGGCTTTCATTTTAGAACGGCCACCCATTCTTATCCTTAATCGTCTTCTTGTGTAACAGGCATTGCATACAATTATCACTCGCCTATATTGTACTTTAGGAGCAACCATTTCAGTTTAGGGAAAAAATTATTGTAACACCAATATAATTTAAGAGACATTTGAATGTCCTCCACCACATGACAAGACTCAGTTTAGTAGTACAATTGAAGACTGTAAAATGTTTCCAATTAACGAAACTGAATGCTTTCGTTTACGAACGGATAATCCATTCTTATCCTGAATCTTATTCTTATTATACATGCATTGCATATAATCATCATTCGGCCATATGGTGCTTTAGTAACAACTCTTTCAGTTTTGGCTTCAAAATTATTGTAACACTAACTGGATAAACATTTGAATACAATATCATCGACCACTTTACACGACTTCATTGGTACTTTCAAAAACCGGAAATAGTATATTCTAATGTTCAGCTTGACTTTTTTTTGTGTGTCGAGCGAGCATCGACTTCAGTGGATCCAATGAGGTGACGCCGCGTTCCGGGCCCGACTGATGAAGTCAAACCGGTGATAAGCTGGGCTAAAACTGTCCTGTATTAAAATCCAGAGGCTCTAAATCGCCTCAAAAGTAGTCATCTAATATCAGAGGAAACACGAAAGAGGGCTGTGTGTTGTTAGTTCGGTCCGCAATTGTATATCCCGAAGAAAGGTAAGTTCACGTAAGTGTTAGTCATGCGGCTCTGTCCATGCTTTCCTGCTAGCTAACAGAATGTTGTCAATTTCGAATAGTGGGTGCGATTCTAATGCAGCGTTATTTTTGCTTAATACATGCAGTTGAAACGTGTTCCTGGCGCGGCTTTGTGTGTACAGTATTGAAATGAAAGGTTAACGTGTAGGATAATAAGTTTTACACTCCATTCCGCAACTCACAATTGTATCTCCTGGTATACAGTGTAAAATACTTGGTAGACATTAAAGCCAAAACCAACTCAAAGGGCTGGTAAAGCCAGGAAGGTCACGAAATTTCTCTTGTCCACGCTATTGTTTTAATGACCGTTTATTCTTGGCAAAACTGTATGTTTTAATGGTCAATGCATCTTTATATAACTCAACATTAACTACATCTTAGAAGAGATAATTTGGTGAGTCAAAAAAAAAGGACACTGATTCCATAATGAATCTGTTATCATTTCAGCTCGTCATGGTGTGGAGAAAGCTTCCATTGGCTACTTTGTTCTGCCTTGTTCTAGCAATGTTGCCTTCTCACACAGGTATGAGCTGCAGATAATATTTTATATTTTTGTCTGGGGTTGTGTATTCACTGCAATATTGCAGACTCTACAAGGGTTGAAATATAACTACAGTAAATGAAAATATTGATGGAATGATTTGTGGTATACTTTTGCAGATGCTGTGGCAGTCATGTCAATAGATGTAGGGAGTGAATGGATGAAGATGGCAATAGTCAAACCTGGTGTGCCAATGGAGATTGTTCTCAACAAGTGGGTAGCAATAAGCCTCCACACAGGACACAAAACATGCATATCTGGTTCACATTGCTAATTCAGTAGCAGGTAAAAGGAATACGTTTGGATATTGCATGTCATGGTATTCTCACTTTTTGTTGTATTTTTAGAGAGTCGAGGAGGAAAACACCTGCAGTTGTATGTCTCAAAGAAAATGAAAGACTTTTCGGCGACAGTGCTTTAGGAGTGGTAAGCCTTTTTTTTATTTTATTTTATTTGTTTTGATAAGTTACAATCTCTCATCATATTCACACTGCCCATTTAATTGTTGCACATTTTGCGTGAAATCTTATGTTATTCATTGTTGCCTGTCAACATTTTCAGTCTGTGAAGAACCCGAAAACTGTCTATCGACACCTGCAAAATCTCATGGGCAAAAAGCACGACAACCCACTTACAGCACTTTACCGGAAACAGTTTCCTGAGCACCAACTTCAAGTTGACCCTTCCCGAGACACAATTTACTTCAAAGACTCAGAGTAAGTGTGTGTGTGTCTGTCTGTAGTTTTTGCCCGTTTACCTCAGCGTACTGTGTCTGCTCATCAGCACTGAAGACGTCACCTTTATTTTCACACACGATTGTATGTTCTCAATGTCATCTGTGAGGCGTTAGTGATTTTTGTTTTCAATAGTTGATGTCACTCTGAGCATTAAAAGTTCTGTTTTCTTCAGAAACTTTATTGTCCTCGGTTTGCCGACCTGGAGTCAAATAGCTGAAAAAAATCTTGCCTCCAGGTGGTGCATATAGTGATGTATATTTCGAGCGATAAATAATAATAGTACTTATAATAATAATGTTACAAGATGACCATTATCTTCAAGATTACATGTGGGTAAAAAAATTGTGAAAATTCAATATTTATTTTCCTAAGTAACAGAGAGCCATATCAGATGGTTGAAAGAGCCACAATGTCTCTTGAGGTTGAAGACACCTCTTAGGTGTCAAAAGCTGTGTGTTTTTGCTCATTATCCTGTTACAAGACCTGCAACTAAGACCAAGCTTTCTGACACTGGGCAGCACATTTCTCTCCTGAATACTTCGATAGTCTTGAGAATTCATTGTAACCTGCACAGATTATAGGCACCTTGTATGAGATGAAGCAAGAAAAAAAAACTCAGAATATAGGAGCCTCCATGTTTCACAATGGGCACAATGCTCTTTTCTTGGTATGCTTCATTTTTGTTTTGTCTCATCTGTCCAAAGGACATTGTCTCAGAAATTTGTGGCTTGTCAACATTCAGTTTGGCAATGCCAGTCTCCCTCATTTATGATTTATTTTTCGCGCTGGTGCAATCCTAGATAATTTCCCATGAAGTCCCCTATGGTGCTATCGCCAACAAGCTATCCGCACAATATTTTTTTGATTTATTGGCAACAAATGTGAGCTCCGGTGAGCAGAGATGAAAGTCCTCCGGATTTTCCCGGAATTCCGGGTTTTTCAAATTTTTATGAAAATTTCTCCGGAGAATTGAGGAAAATTTGCATAAAATTAATCCGGATATTAGTTGACAACATTGAACGAAGACGCATTTGAGTTCGTTGTATTGCTTTCACGAGCGTAGCCATATTGAGGCACTAACACTAGTAACAGTAAAGAGATTTTT
>NW_017805494.1:513805-525655 GCF_001891065.2 Hippocampus comes | reverse complement strand
ATATATATATAATATTTTTTTTTTCCCCGAAATTTTCAGAAAAGTCCACTTTCATCTCTGGGTGAGGAAAAACCACTGTCACCTCCGCAAAATCAAAAATATTGTGATAAAAGTTTGTTTGTTCTTTTTTTTAAAACAGGTTGAAATAGTAATGTACATATGAATTTTAGTCGCGATTGGTCGTAGTTTTCACACATTTAGCGACGCTCAAGTTTTGTTACAGGTCCACTTGCAGACAGGCAGGCGGCCATATCTGTTAGCTTCTGCCACTTGTCTTGTTTTTAAAAAAGGCTGCGGGAGAAAAACTGAGTTTGGGTGTACAGTAAAACCTCGGTTTTCGAACGTCTCTGTTCTCGACCAAATCAGTTTTCGACCAAAAATTTTGTGTTTTTTTATGCCTCGGATTACGACTGAAAATCGGTTCTTGACCAAACTGAGCGCACTTCAATGCGCCGTTTGACTCCTCTCGCCTTCCTTACACAAGGAAGTGACGCTTCCTCGGGTAGACGAAGTGACGCTTCCTCGTGTAGCGCTCCATTGTGAGCAGACGTGTTCAATAAAGATTTTTTTTTTTTTTTAAAAGAACGTGATTTTGGTTTTCGAACAAATCGGTTTTCTAACAGCCTTCTGGAACGGATTATAGTCAAAAACCGAGGTATGACTGTACTTTATTTTTTTGATCAATCCTCATCCACAAATCCATCAAAGTCCACATATTCTGTATCCGAAATGAACAGGTGGGCAAGTTCTCCTTTCGTCATTGTCAGAGTCAGTCCTGTTGGGATGCACCTCCTCAGAAATGATGCCGGTTTTTGCCAAAACTGGAACAGTGCAAGCAGAAATGTGAGCCAAGCATCTCAAATCCATTCACGGATTGTGGCGTAACTCGCCCGGTGCTGCCTCCCAGTCTTAGTAAAGCTGTGTCCGCCATCTATCATCCATTGCTCCCACGCCGCTCACAACTTCACTTTGAAGTTTTCACCGATGTCCAGCATTTGGAGTTCCCTTGTCAAGCCTCCCGGCATGATGGCAAGCTCAGTTCATTTGCCACACATGGAGTCATAGATCAAAAAGGACAGTGTTGTTGCCATGGTGAAGCGGTGTTTGCAAAGAAAAATGATGCTGTTTTTGAAGGTCTAAACCTGGGTGACAATTCATTACATTTTGCACACACATCGGGCCTGTCAAAACTTTTTATATTTTAGAGGGTGATTGTGCCAGCCCCCTAATATGTAAGTACGCTAGTGTGGCCAGCCAGGGTTGCGACAGCCCTTCAAAGCTGCTCACAGCTCGAGTTGTCCGATGGATTTATACATTTTATTTCCTGGGGCTGCAAATGTCACCAATTTGTCAAATGTCCTATACATGCTGTATAACCATGAACATAGAAAATGCAGCATTCCTTTTTATTTACATGGTTATTTATTGACAGGGCGGGCTAAAATGACAAGTCCACACCACTTTGTAGTTCATGGGTACATGTGACTTCTCTCATCTGCAAATGACACTATTGATTAATGACCTCATCATATGCAACCATTTGGGAACAAGCTTGTTTGTCACCAAGTCATTTGCACTCATTACACTTCCATTTGAAGTTATGTCGTTTGTCGTACGGCTGCGAACCTCTCTGTGGCTCTCTCAAGTCTTGTGCCATTCAGTGAGTTGATTTTATATCAGGCACGGCAGACTTGGGATATTTAAAAAATATTATTTTGGCTTACCCTGTTTACACATTGTTTCCAAAAAATTATACTGCAGCATGGAGGGAGAGCACTCACTACAGACAGAGCATCTGTGCAAGTACCTCTGTGTGGCTCTTACTGCAGTCTGCCCCCAAAAACAAAAATGTAACATTGTGCAAGATAAAGTCTCTTACTTCTCAATTTTAGATTAGATTAGATTAGATATCCTTTATTTGTCCCACACTGGGGAAATTTACAGCCTTCAGCAGCAAGATTGTGGGTAGAAAGAAGAGAAAAGAAAACACAGTTCAATTAAGTGCAATATAAAACAAAATGGGAAGAAGAAATAAATAAAGTAGAAGGATGAAAAGAAACTCAGACAGGGATATGCGCTGCTGGAGAGGCAGCCACTCAACACAAGATTCATAGCTTTGGATTATTTGGTCCCTTTCTGATCTATAACATTTCTGAAAATTAAGAAAACCTGATCCCTGATATGCTGAAAACCACCTGATTGGCCCAGACCAGTAATCCAGTGTGCCACTATCCCAATGTGCTCGTACTCCAAAGTGAGCAAGCTGCAAGGGCCCAATGTAGCAGTTCTTGTTTTTTTTTTTTTTTTTAATTCCCACCCCCCTCCCCCCAAAAAATATTCACCCATTTTGAATATGATGCCTGCAACACATTCCAATAAAGGTGAAACGGAAGCATTTTTCCAACCGTGTTACACCCTTTTAACAACACTCAATCTTATGGAAACTGAGGTCTACCATATTTTCCTCACTGTAAAAGCATTCCATTTTCTCAAAAGCCGACAGTGCGCCTTATAATCCAGACGCGCCTATATATGGTGTTGCATTCTCTTTATATTTCCCATTGAGTTGTTTCCCTGTTAGTGTCCCGATGCCATGTCATGGTGATTATTAGCAGGAACCAATTGTAACCTAAAAGGGTTGTTCTGCCCGAGACGTGCATTCTCCGACACACACTCAAACCGACAACTACCGTACTTTGTGGGCTCTGCACAGCCATTATGAAATGAAGATAATACCAAAAGCATAGTTAGCTACTGACTAAAGGAAGGAAAAAGGAGACAAGCAAGACTTCTCAGGAAATTTAGCCCCTTGTGGATGTGAACCCACGAGGGTTGTGTGCCTTTTTGTTGAATCATTGTCTTCATAACTTTTGTCTCTCATTTATTGTTTTTTAATGCCATTTGTATTTATGTTTCATGTTCATGTACCTGACCAGTTCCGCATGGCTTTGCTCTCTATAAAGCATTCCCTTTAGTGTAGCTCCATCTAGTGGATGCATTGCACAATTGCAGCCATGATTGTAGCTTCTTTTCTATGCACCTTATAATGCAGTGCGCCCTATATATGAAAACAGTTTTGAAATAGGCCATTCATAGAAGGTGCGCTTTATAATCCAAAGCGCCTAATAGTGCAAAAAATACGGTAGTTGTTGGAAGCCTAGGTGGAATTCTTTCTTATTGTTGCTTGATGTCCAGCCTGTGTTGCTAAACAGTCCCAAGATCTCCACTGAGTATTGCAATTCATAATGTGGCATATATTTTCAATGGGAGACAGCTCTGTATAGTGGAGATGGGGTGCTGCTGACGTGAACTTGGGAAGTTGTGAGTCAGTGGGGAGAATAATTTGAAGACCCCAATTCCACCGACACGCTTTCCTTTGAGGAAGTAAAGCTTGGAGACTCTGAGGTGCACGGGAGGTCGCCCAAACTCGTCAACATGTTTTGTGGACTGGGAGAAGGCGTTTGACAGTGTCCCTCGGGGAGTTCTGTTGCTGTTGACTTGGACTGCCGGCTGGCCTGGGAGCGCCTTGGAAAGAGTGGCTGCGGAGAAGGAAACTTTATTAGGACTTGTGGTTTGTATTAAGACACAGACCCATGTTCAATTCTGGTGATTTTTTTTCACACATTTGTATTTGCTCCAGCTTGTCACTGCTCAAGTGTTGTCACTTTCACCTTAGCATTCAACTGCTTTTATTTGGTTGTATTCAATTTAAGGAAAACCTTTTGTATTACATTTACACTTGTTGTGGTACCCTTGTATGACACTCATTGGAAAGTTGTGAGTGCAGGTAGTCTGAATTCTACATTGATTACACTGCCTCAATACCATGAGGACATCTTGAAAATCATTCGCCGGTCCATCCTTGCCATAAGAAACATATCTCAGCCTCCTGATATTTTTGTTAGGGAAAAATTTGGTGGAATACCGAATCTTATTGGAATTTTTTTTTTCCAATTCAAATGTTGTCCAATAATGAACAGAAAACATCTTTGTCCATTTATCAGGAAACTGCAGTACACACCAGAAGAAATTCTCGGGATGATGCTCAATTATTCTCGTGGACTGGCTGAGGACTTTGCAGGTCAGTTTTCTTTTTGAGTAAAATTCACATTTTGCCATTTGTATTCATTTGCCAACTTTTCCTCAAATGTTTTCCTCCCTATTTCTTTTTTTTCCCAACTTGTAGAACAGCCAATCAAAGACGCAGTTATCACTGTTCCAGCCTTTTTTAATCAGGCAGAGCGAAGGTCAATGCTGCAGGCTGCACAAATGGCAGGTCTGAAGGTCCTTCAACTCATCAATGACAACACAGCCGTTGCCTTGAATTATGGGGTCTTTAGAAGGAAAGATATTGATGCCACAGGCAAGGTAAAATTCAGCATTATTCCATAAATCTTTGTTCAGTCCTCAATGTTTTCACACCATTTACAAAAATGACGAATGTCAATGAGCCATTGTGCTCCTCACAGGATTAACTGTATGTAAATTCAGCTGCTGTGAATGTGACACCGACCTTTGTTGTCACTGGCATTTTAACAAACACTTGGAAATGTTATTTTGAGGTCGCGGAGTGCCAGCAAATTGCTAAATTATCGCATATGATTTCCTTTCAGAATGTGATGTTTTATGATATGGGGTCAGGCAGCACAACTGCCACTATTGTCACATATCAGACCGTGAAAACAAAGGATTCTGGCACCCAGCCGCAGTTGCAGATTGAAGGTGTCGGGTGAGTCTGTGATACAGTCCACTTGTAAATCATAGAAAAGGACAACTACTATTATCAACATTGTTAAATTAATATGAATGGAATACACAGAGTAAAAAAACAACCTGCCGAAGTCAAACACTAACAAAATGTAATGCTGAATGGAGGGAGAGAACAAAAAAATCAGAACAACATTAATAGTAAAGAAATAAACAAGGAAGACAGCGCCCCATTACTACTCCTAGCATTTCCAAAATGCCTCCTGAGGTCTGCCCGGTCCGAACCAAATTATCTTAACGTTGCTGATCCACAAATACTGAGGAGCAGGCTAATTGTGTCATAGCTGTGGCTTGGGTTTTTTGAAGCTCCTCTTCTACGGTTGCGATGCGTGTTTCAGCCTCTCCTACGCGTGATATTGTGCCAGAAATATTTTTGTCAGTGCTTGACGGTTTTCTTTCAATCACCTCAATTGAGTTAATGTGATCGTCGTCAATGTCTTCTTGCGTTTTGCTCCAAATATATGCAGTGTCAGCCACTGGTAATTCTCATTCTACTGTACAGCTCCCCCGCCGTCCCTGGCCCCCATTGCCTCCCCCTTCTTTTTCTTTTTCATTTTTTCACATTGGTTTATCACTCATCGACCGCGATGCTTCCATTCCTGTTTAAAAAAAAGGGTTGCTGAATTAATTCGTCATAGGCAGTGGGCGTGTTCTTTTTTGGCTGATGAATTTATTTTTCATAGGCAGTGAATGAGGCCATATGTTATTGAACTCCCCCACCAGATTTAATCTGATGTGCTTCAAGGCTGGTTCATATAAAGATATTGAAAGGCAGTTTACCTAAAGCATTTTATTTTGTCAAACGCTGCTGCCGTTGCAACATACTATTTGTTAATATAACCTAATAGTTTTTGAAGGGCTAAAAATGCACAAAATTCATGAAAAGTCCAAAATAAGAATGAGAAAGTGTAGAAAATTGCTTTTTCTTTGTTAGCCGTGAATGCATGGCATGTTTCATGTGCTCCAGATTTGATCGTGGTTTGGGTGGGTTTGAGATGGATTTTCGCCTTCGCGATCATTTGGCCGGACTGTTCAACAAGCAGAAAAAGACCACGAAAGATGTGCGAGAGAGCCCCCGTGCCATGGCCAAGCTACTCAAGGAGGCCCAGAGGCTGAAGACGGTGCTCAGTGCAAATATAGAATTCATGGCCCAGGTTAGTCCAGCTGCCAGAACTGTCATTCAGTCAGTCATGAATATCATTATTATATTGTTAATCATCAACAACTTAACTGCAAGTGTTTATTATTGTACACTCAGATGATAACACTAGGGACCACAATTTTTTGTGTGACACCTGTTTTTTAACGGTGCAGAATATAAACCTGATCTCTGTATTTCTTTGTCATGTTTTTGAGCTATAGATCTTAAAAAATAATAACTAGAGTGTGTGTGTGTGTGTGTGTGTGTGTGTGTGTGTGTGTGTACTGTATATATGGCGCACGTAAAAGCATAAAAGCATTCACGTTTCTCAAAAGCTGACGGTGGACTTTATAATCCAATGTGCCTTTTCTGTGGATAAATATTCTGATTTCTTGGATGTAGTATTTTAAATACTCTGAAAGCGCTTTGTCACAGCTGCAGCGGTGGTGAAAGCTCCATATAAATAAATCTGTATTGTATTCAACTCAACTCAAATGTATTTATAGAGCACTTTCACTTAGTTGTAGCGTCATCTAGTGGATGCACAATGCAACTACAGCCAGCATTTTGGCTTCTATTCTGTGCTCCTATTAATGCGGTGCCCCAGATGTATGAGTTAAAAGTTGAGATAAAGATAAATAAGTTGAAAAATTGGCCATTCATTGAAGGTGTGCCTCAGTGCGGAAAATATGCTAAATAAAACACAAATACAGTATAGTCACAAGCTTTGAAAACTAAATAAACTGCATAAAATGAAATTGAATTTACCACGGTATTACCATGGTTAAATTTAGAGAAAAGACAGCACTCGTCCTCTTAATCTCTACTATTGTATGTTAGCTTTTTGTTTGCAGATTGAGATAGTACTGACCTATTGGGAATCACACACCTCACGCACTGTCAATTGTGACTGCACAAAGAAGTTTCCATAAAACTATAGATGAATCAAATTGCAATAATGTGGCGAATGAGAGGATTGTTGCTCACCTGGTAAACTGGCAGGGGGGGATTACAAGAAAAAAATGACTGCAATTGTTTGAACCAGCATGCCAATATTAGTTTTAATCACCATAAAAATCTAACTCAACAGAATATTTGTTTTTTTTTTTCCGATCAGATGCACTAATCCTGAGTAGGGTTGGGTACCCAAGACTTTTTTTGGTACTCGGTTTGGGGTTGGTACAACTGAGCACTGCCTCAGATGAAGTCAAACAGTACCATGTTTCGGTTCCTGAAGCGCATCACTCTAGTTACAGTCACAATTGTGAGGGTTGGTGATTTTCCCGGGCGCAATTGAGCGCAGCAGTGTACGAACACCACTGAAATGTCACTCGCGCACACCCCGACTTCAAGTTTGTGGAAGGCTACTGTAGACATTTAAACAAATGTTTTGAATAACTGTGCCACTGATCTGGACCCTTATCTAGAGATTATCACACTGTCTTGATGTTTCTTTCAGGTGGAAGGTTTAATTGATGAAATTGACTTCAAGGCCAAGGTCACCAGAGCAGAGTTTGAAGAGCTGTGTGCTGATCTATTTGAAAGAGTGCCGCACCCGGTCCGGGATGCCCTCACTGCTGCAGAAATGAATCTGGTATGTATTCTGTATGCACACTATGTGAACTATTTTAGTGGCAGTAATTTCAAACGAATATTCAAGGTTTATGTTGGAACAAATGGAGCAGAAAAAATATTCTGATCCCGATACAGCAGACATAAACAAACCCAAACTCAATGTCTCATAAACCTGTCAAAGAAAAATAAGTAATTAATATTATTGGTTGTGAAGACAAAACACCTTCTGATTGTCATCAAATTGATATGAAGACTGTGAAAAAGATAAATGTGGGAATCTCGAAACCACTTCGATACATTGCCAATTTATCATTTCTGAACAAAACGGCAAAAATAATTCCGATCTACAACATTGGTCACAGACATAACTTACAAAACTACAGGCCTGTCTCCCTTCTACCACCATTCTCCAAAATGTTAGAAAAGCTGCTCAATAATAGATACATTCATAGAAAAACAAACTACTCTCTGATAGGCAGTTGGGATTTAGAGGAAATCAGTGAACTACATTAGTTTTAACAGAACATATCAAAGAAATTAGTGATTCCATAAGTTAAAAAAAACAAACAATGATTTGATACCATAAATTATGATATGTTGACAACTAAGTTGGAGGATTATGGTTTGAGGGATACTGCCTTGACCTGGCTTGGAAGCTGTTTAAAAGAAATTTTGTGGAATCAAAATTTTTGGACATTGTATGTGGCGTCCGGTAGGGGCAGCATTGATCTCAAAATTGTTTATATTATGTATTAATGATTCATGGAGTATATCCCACTTGCTGAAATGTGTGATGTTTACAGATGACACTAATTTTCTGGTGAGAAAATATATCATATTTTGGATGAAAGTGGAGCTGCGAGGGGGGGGGGAGGGAGTTGACCGACCAAAAACAATTTGTGTCAAAAACAATTTTTCGAGTAATCGATGGAATAGTCGATAGTATAATGGATTGATTAAAATTTTCAATAAATCCAGGTCCTGAGACAAAATTGATTGTATTTGGAAATGTCATAAACACGTAACACTCCTAATAGAAGGTGTGGATGTAGAAAGAGAAGAGATTAATTTCCTGGGTGTAATTATTGACAAAATAAGTGCACATTAAACATATGCAAACTCTCAAAAAGCATCTCCATCTTGGCAAATGTAAAACATTCTCTCAATCAGAAATCATTGCACATTTTGCACTCCTCTCGAGTACAGTATTACTAAATTAAAATGATTCCGAAGTTTGGAGAAACGCCTACAAGAATGCACTGCAGCCTATTTATATTGCAAAAGAGCTGAAAGAGCAGTCCTTCACCATACAAATGTGCCATTTCTACTGTCTCAAATTTTACAGTTATTTGATCTTGTGGAATTTAAAACGGTTCAATATTATAAAGCCAGACACAGCTTGCTGTCAGGCAACATTGAAAATGTGTTTTCTAGAGAGAGACGGTAGCCATAGTTTGAGGGCAATATGTAACTGAAAAGCTCTTACATGTCTATGCGGAGGGAAACAGACCTACAACAATGTCCAGATATACAAAAGGTTAAAAAGAACATTTTTTAGAAGTATAGGAAGGAGGAAGTTGAAAACTGTTTTCATATGTAGGGCGCACTGGATTATAAGGCGCAAAGAATTGAAGCTACCACAGTGGCTGAGATTGCGTTCTGCATCCACTCGATGGAGCTACGCTAAAGGGAATACAATACAATACAGCTTTATTTATATCGCGCTTTCACAACCGCTGCAGCTGTAACAAAGTGCATTACAGAACATTTAAAATACTACATCCAAGAAATCTGAATGTTAATCTATATATAAGGTGCATTGGATTGTAAGGTGCACTGTCGGGTTTTGAGAAAATGTAATGCTCTTAGGTGCACCTTATAGTGCGGAAAATACGGTAATTCTCCTTAAAATGGCCTCTGTGCTTGAAATAAAAGTAACAAACTTAGGCTGGTTTTATCCATGTCAGAACTTCAATGATATGATCTATTTTGATATATAGGTGGGCTGAATTTTTATACCGACATCATGGAACTTCTTATCTCAGTTTTGGACAGATGTGATACAGGCTGACATGTGAATGTCTGATGTTGCTCACGGTGTTCCAAGGAATGTTCAGGATGTTTGTGTGATTGGTCAGAAGCTTGCAAAAATCAGAGGGATCAGTGCTTATATCATGAAATACTTTTAGCCCAGCCCTACAGCTTCACAAGTGTAATTATATTAACAGTACATTTTTTTATATACAGTAGTTTTTTTCATTACATGTTTGAAATAAAATTCAAGGAGTCTTGCCAATAGACACTTTTATAAATGTTATCTGTTGAAATGGTTGTCAAATATTGACTATTAAGTAAAGAACTGAAACTAATCCGGGGTCGTCTTTGTGAAAATAGGATGAAATTGAACAGGTGATTTTAGTTGGCGGCGCTACACGTGTCCCTAAAGTTCAGGAAGTGCTGCTCAAAGCAGTCGGAAAGTAAGTGACACATTGAAGTAACTTATTTTATTGCCATGTTTTCAGTGATGTCAGGACTTCATAATTCTCTTGAAATTAGGGAGGAGTTGGGGAAAAATATAAACGCGGATGAGGCAGCAGCCATGGGAGCAGTTTATCAGGCTGCAGCTCTCAGTAAGGCCTTCAAAGTCACACCATTCCTGGTCCGAGACGCAGCCGTCTTCCCCATTCAGGTTGGTTGATTTTATTCACCGATGGATATTTGCCACACAACATTTGACTTATCCCTGATAATACTTCTTTATTTACTCAAAGGTAAAATGCATTTTTTACATCCTTGTCACGTTGTACCTTTTGTTCTTGTTTTTTCCAGTCACATTTTCATTGATTTTGATTACTGTCACTTGCCACATGTCACTTCCTTCCATCTCTTTTGTGTAAAATATGCTCCCATGAAATTTACTGTGTACTGTATTATAAAGCTAAACCAATACTCCTTTGCCGATAAAATGTGTAAAATTGCCATCACTAGAAGAATCACGTTGCAGATGTGTAGACATTTTGCACTGTTTTTATGCCAAGTTGTTTTTATGAGTAGGATATCACTGTAGCGCTAAACATTTCTGATTCCATTTTGTTTGGTGGATTTCACACATGAGATTGAGGAGGCTGTATTGCTGATAAAATGTGATATGATTTGAAGAATCTGGTTGCAATTATGTGGACAATATGCACTGGTTTAATGCCAAGTTCTGTTTTTAGAAGGATACCACTGTAACTCTAAACATTTACGGTTACATTTTGTTAGGTGGATTTCACTCGTGAGGTTGAGGAAGAAGGTGCCAAAACCTTGAAACACAGCAAACGAATCCTCTTTCAGAGGATGGCACCCTATCCCCAGCGAAAGGTCATCACATTCAACCGCTATAATGATGACTTTGCTTTCAACATCAACTATGGAGATCTTAGTTTCCTGTCTCAGGAAGACCTCAGGTAGCTGCTATGTCTGTATTGTGCTCTGGAATTCCCATTTAAATGTACATGATTCTCAATGGTTTAATCCTCTTACTGAATTCCCTGTTCATTCATGCTAACCACGTCGCTCATGTATCTTCACAATTGCAGTGTGTTTGGCTCTCTCAACCTGACAACAGTCAATTTGTCAGGAGTAGGCAGCAGCTTTCAGAAGCACACGCAGGCAGAGTCCAAGGGGATTAAGGCCCACTTCAACATGGATGAAAGTGGAGTTCTCCTCCTGGATCGGGTAAGTGTATCATTGTAATCAGGGGTGCCCAACCTTTGTTTGACTGAAGATCAACTTTTCATGCAACCAACCTTCCGCGAGGTTGGTTGCATGGTTACTGCATGCACACGCACATGCATGCCATGATGAGCAACATTCGTCGTAACGGCTCCTAACATGAATGAAACAGAAACATATGGTAGATACAAGAGTTTGTTAGTTTGTGAAAAGGAAATCACTGCCTACCTTAGTACAAACCTGACGCGGAAGCATGGAATGCACTTTTCAGAGATGAAAGTCCTCCGGATTTTCCCGGAATTCCGGGTTTTTCAAATTTTTATGAAAATTTCTCCGGAGAATTGAGGAAAATAAAATTAATCCGGATATTAGTTGACAACATTGGACGAAGACGCGTTTGAGTTCGTTGTATTGCTTTCACGAGCGTAGCCATATTGAGGCACTAACAGTAACAGTAAAGAGATTTTTGTTTGTGTAATAACGACAGAAGGCATGATGGCGTTTGACTAATGGTTTAGTAGAACGAATGGCAACTCGCAACAACAGTAGCAAGCGTCATTTTGCCTCTTGGGTTATACCATCTCAACTAGAACGTGGGGGATTGTCCCCAAACAATTTTCGTCTCTTTTTAAACACACTTGCTAAACCCC
>NW_017805494.1:498000-513576 GCF_001891065.2 Hippocampus comes | reverse complement strand
CACACACACACACACACACACACACACACACACACATTTATTTATTTATTTCCCCCCGGAATTTTCAGAAAAGTCCACTTTCATCTCTGACTTTTGTAGCGTCTTGAGTTTAAGAACATCACTATCGTAGCTCATGTCTAACGTTTTAAAATGTTTCTCCTGGCACTCCAGATTCCCAGTCTTTGCCAGTGCCATCGGTGAATTGCAGATGAAACAAAATTTGATTGAGAATTAAAAAAAGAGAGATCGCAACAGCTTTTATTACAGGCTGCTTCCTGTAATGCCCCCACCGTAGGTTGAAGGTGGCTTTTTTTTTTTTTTTTCAAGTGAAACTGATAGGAAGCTTATACCCCTTGCCCACTGCCGCAAAACCACGGGTAAACACGCTTTTTTGGGCAGTGGGAAAGGCTCAACTGGCCAGTGTCGATCCGTGTCCACCAGCACGCCATCGGAGGCGGGTTGTGATCGCCTCCGCTTGCAGTTTGAAAGCCTAACACCGAACCTCCCGGTAATTACGTGATGACATAGGGCGGTACGTGATGCGTCATAACATCGCGCGCCCCCACAACAAAGCTAGAATATCGCCGCTTAAGCTGTTATCTCAATAGTAGCAAAGAGTTGATCCTCCGCTGCTTTTCAACCATTTTGAGGACGATAAAAACCATGATAGAAGAAAGAACACTCGCTTCCATGTTGTTTACCACCAAGAAATCTGTCGCATTATCATCTACGCAAGCACAGCCTGGTGACTTAACCCGACGCAAAATGGTGGAAGAGGTGGGGGGGGCGCAGAATCGCCTTCTGTTGGTCAATGGGAAAGGGACAATATGCCAATTGGTTGTGTGTTGCCACGGATCACTACTACCCACTAATTTCAGTGGGAAAGGGGTATATGAGTGCATTGTACACTAACACAAAAATATATAAAATTAACAACACTCACACAGACACACAAACCCTTCTAAATCATGTACAAAAGAATGTATAGGAAATAATAGCTGTTTTTTCCCCACAGGTGGAGTCTGTTTTTGAAACCATTGTGGAGGAGAAAGAGGAAGAATCCACATTAACCAGTATGTTTTTCAGTTCAAATTCTGGCGACATCTTCGACATTCAGTGGATCTAGAAAGTATTCATAGTGTTGGACTTTTCCCACATTTTCTAATCACAGCCATGTTATAACAGCCTCCTCCCAAAACGGAAAAAAAAAAAACAATCTCCGCACACATCTCATAATGATGTGAAAGTGATTTTTTTGTTAATACGAAACTAAGACATCACATATATCGTTTAGTCTAGTCAAGTACAATTTTATTGTCTACACCAGGAGTGTGAAACTCATTTCACATTGTGGGCCACATACGGACTCGGTAGATGTCACGTGGGCCGGATCATTAGCATTAATTACACCATACTGTGCTATAAATAACCAAAATATCATGTGTTTCCTTTGTTTTGGTATGAAGAAGAATTGGCGCATTGATACCGTCTGCTGTTTTGGGTCTGTCTCAGTGACAGACTGAGACTGCTGTTTTCTTCTTTGATCAAAACAGTGCGCCCCCTAGCGGATAATCAATGAATTGCATTTTATTAAAAATATTCATTCCGTGTCTTTAATGCATTTTTTCACTTTTAAATTATGGGCCTGATCGAACCTCCTTGGGGGCCAGTTCTGGCCCGCGGGCCGTATGGTTGACACCCCTGGTCTACATATTGATGTTGGTTTTTGATGCAGTGTCGCCTGAGAGATCAAAGGTCACCGGCGTTCAGTGTTGGTTTTCAGCCTTGCTCCTTACATGCACTGATTTCTCCAGACTCTCTGAACCCTTTGGTGATATGATGGACCACAGAAATCCCTTAATGCCTTGCATTTGTACATTGAGGAACAGTGTCCTGAAACAGTTGGACCATTTTCTCAGGCAGTTGTTCACCAATCGGTGAACCTCGCCCCATTTTTACTTGTCAATGACTGAGCCATTCAGGGAAGCTCCTTTTATACCCAATCAGGGCACCCACCAGTTCCCAGTTAGCCTGTTGACCTGTGGGATGTTCCTAACAGGTGTTTGATGAGCATTCCTCAACTTCCCCAGCTTTTTTGGAACATGTTGCAGCCATAAAATGAAAGTTAATGATTGTTTGCTTCAAGTATTTATTTATTTATTTATTTTTAATATTCGGAGCACCACGTTCCAGCCATAATGAGTTCCCCCATCGGAGACTTCTAGAACAAAATATGGACAATTCAGAACAGTTGACAGTTCTGATATCATGTAGAACATAAACCCACATTAAGTCACTTTTATGTTGGTGTCTGGTAATATCGTGTAATGACGCTCCCAACAATATTTGTAGAAGGTGTGAGTGAGACAGACCATCCACGTTAAGTTTGAAAAACAGTCTCTAAACAGGAAGGAGTCATCCTAATTTTCCTTATTCTTTACCATTAAAAAAATGTGGAAGCTTGAAAAAAGCGATTTCCTGAGCTTGGTAAAATCTTTTAAGATCCTTGAAGATGCCTAAGAAGTCAGTCATTCAAACACATTTATTGTAATTGATAAGAATACGATTCAACATTTAAAACGGTTTACCATTTTGACCACTTTAATACTAAACATCATAAATAAGCAATAGAGCAGAGTCCAACCTTGGCCCTTTTGTTCAACATGGAAAAAGTTGTGATATATTTGAAATGCTCAAAATGTTGTGAAGTCTTGACTCAGATTCCATGATGTAAAAACCACTTGTATCTGATACTGCTTTTTGCTACGTTGATAATTGCCTCAGCACAACAAAACTCAGTTTGCATTTTTCAATTTTTCAGAACTGGGTAACACAATTTCCACATTGTTTGGAGGAGGATCCCCAGAACTTACCCCAAATGTGACAGAGCCAGTCCAAGTAAGTATTATTAAATTTAATGACCAATGTAGTGCAGTGGATATGAACATTGACACCTGTAAAATGGCATAGTTTTTTTAAGACAATCGGTTACGGTTTTCGTACATTATACAACCATAATACAACGGTTGCAACTGCTTATTGAGGCATGGGGTATGTTCTCTACCCACTAGCGTCATAAAAATGTTTTTCTTTCTTTCTCTGAGGAACAATATGAAACCTGATGTGCGAAGGAGTACGACCTAAATGTTTGCAATATTTGACGTTGCCATACGGCATTTTTTTAGCTAAATAGACTAGGAAATTTTTCAAAAAGTTAGAGTATGTGGACTGCTCAAAATGGCAAAGTTAGTGCAGCACGAGCTATGTAATTATTTTTGATACTTAATCGGCTTTAACATATATATTTTTTCATGTTGTTCATACACACTGCCGAATAGAATGAAGAACAATTCATTTTCAGTGGCCTGAGGCTTTAATGGAATATTAACCCTCATATTATGTTGAAAAAAAATCACGTTGATTATGTTGTGGGTCATTTTGACCCGTACTATAAAAATCTACAAAAAATCGTCAAAAAACAGGTTACACCAGTCACAACTTTGTTTAAGATGATGTAAACATTCAGAAAAGAGACAGACAACAGATTTTTAATCCCAACAGTATATTTAAGAACGGTTTAGTTGAAGTTTTTCCATGTCACGTTTCTTTTTTTCATTTAACTCTTCTGAGATTTTCAATGTTTTATCTACAAAGTAATGCACTGGCAGTTGTATGTGTGCTGTCAGATTGTCAAGTCCCCCTTTGGTGGAGTTGAAGTCCAGGATCATTTATGGCTTCATGTCTTCTCTTATGCTCAGTGATGCATCTATGTGCATTGTGCTCATTACAAGAACATTTTTGTTTTTCTTTGGGCAGTATGAAACAACTGCTGCTTTCTCAGTGAAAACAAAAACTGAGGAATGCAGAGGTCTGCCCTGCATCTTCAGAATTTCACCGGGTCTTATTTCTTCTGACTGTTGCCAATATATTCAGCTTTCTCTCCTGAACTTCATCTCCAAGGCCATACATTGTAAAGACGTTATGACTTTGCAGTCCTTCACTCATCTTTAGCACCACACGCATCATCTGAATCTTCTCAGATGCTCCTCCAAGTAGCTTTCCAGTATGCACTTGCATATTCTATGCAAAACTAGATTTTGCATCACAGGCTGCCCACATTTTGATGCCATACTTGCCAGAAAGATCCTCTGTCTCTGAAATATCTTCCTCTGCATCACTATCCCCGTTCAAACTCTGTGATGAAGCTTCTTCAGCTGTAAATTTTCTGGAGCTCATTTTTGGTATGTTGGTCAAATAAATGACATGAGAAGAGTGACGAGTCAAATGAGAGAAAGTTCCTGCTCTACACATACCTGGGTCTCTGGCAGTCACTGAGCAGTCAAAACTAAGTACTGTTCATCAATTTGACATGTTTCTTTTGGATCTGAAAAGCTGTTTGCCCACATTAAAGTGCCTGGGTCAAAATGACCCCCAACATCATATTTGTATTCAAACTGTGCACAGACATCCCACTACACATCAGAGTGTCCAGATTTTACACTCCAGTTCATGACCCTAGATTAGGAAAAGTCAATAAATTTCATGAAGAAAATGAAAGAATATCCAGTGCTTTGGTCAACGCAAAAACTGAAATGGGTCAAATTGACCCTTAACATAATATAAGGGTTAATGAGGAGATTTCGCCCAATTACTATTGCAGCCCCAAAACGTGATACCGTTCGGTTTGAGGCGTGACACTTAACGTGGAGTGTAGGCTGTTGGAGTTCCACACCAACAACCAGGGTAGTGCTGTCCTAACTAGCCTTGTGCGTGAACTCATGAAGCCTGTTCAGATGAGTGGAAATGTCTTTCACGAATTATTGATTCAATGCCCCCCAAATGCAATGACATGATTCACTCCCCTGACAATGAAATTGACACGTATGATACAGTTCACACCAAATAAAATACACAGTGGAACCTCTAGTTATGAACTTCAGTAGATCTGTGAGGCCGTTTGTAACTTGAAACGTTCAGAAATCAAAGTAATATTTCCTATTGAAATGAATGCAAATGCAATTAATCCTTTCAATGTGATTCGGTGAATGTATTGTACAGGTGGAACTACAGTCTCGCGACAACATGTGGGTACTGATGTGATCACACTTATATGTCATGTTCCTTCTCTTAATTGAACACATTTTAATAAATAACAGACACCGGTGATAATTGTACAGTTTACCCCCAGCGAGTCCCAGGGACTCGCTAATCAGAAAATTATGAGTCCCACGAAGCATTTAGAGAGTCAAATTTCGAATTTTGAAATGGTCTACTTATTCAATTGCATATGATAATAACACAAACAACGACATATACATACAATTATAAACAAATGCTGCAAAAATGTAAATAATTCAGGCATACAAGATTTGCTGAGAAAGAGGTTCTTATTTCATCCCATGGTTCAGTTTTTGAGTTCATAAATTCTCCTCTCTTTACTCTGCTTCCAATGATGCAAGTCTTTCTCAAAGTCAACTTATCGCAAAAAACTATCCAACTTTAGCAGCTTCCTCTGTGATATCTCCGCAATAAACTTTCGCAACACTTGTTCGCAACACTTGTTTTAACGTTACACAACTTGGCAATCGTCTGCTTTCCACAAGGTGAAGGCCGATCTCGCCAATCTCGTCTCGTGAGAGCAGAAATCTCGTCATGCAAGATTACTGAACGCAATATCAAAACAACTATGGCGGCAAACTGCAATCGTTGCAGGAAAAAAAGATACTGTAGCAGGCCTGAGGATTTCGGAAATTCACGGTAACCGTTTTTCGGTTCCGTCGGATTATCCAATGGGAAACCACGGTAACTAATTTTGGGTTCCGTAAACAGGACTTTAAACCAAATTAACCTTTTGTAATTAATTCATCG
Source organism: Hippocampus comes (assembly GCF_001891065.2). Classification (NCBI taxonomy): domain Eukaryota; kingdom Metazoa; phylum Chordata; class Actinopteri; order Syngnathiformes; family Syngnathidae; genus Hippocampus; species Hippocampus comes. The sequence continues at coordinate 507,708 of NW_017805494.1, read as the reverse complement.
CTTGACGAGGCGCGTTACATTGGCAGTATCAAGGGTATATGTTTGAAAACTATGCATTAACAATGAGCATTACATCAGCAGCTGCATCCTCCCGGTTTATTAAAAAAAAATAAATGGATCAAAATAGGGCATCATGAATACAGCATCACACAAAATCAGAGTATTTTTTCCAATCTCACACTGCAAAGATTAATTTACTGGTCATCATTAAGACAGGTAAATATTGATGTGGCTTGACATCCTCTTCCCAAGACGATGCATGTGTAATCTACGATCAATTTGACGAAAGAATCTAACACACGTCATCATTAGTTCTACAGTTAACATTAGCATTACTACACCTTGTGACGAATGTTTTATTCATAAAGTTACCATGCTACAACCAGTAAATTATAGAAAAACCAATACTGTTTCATAATATTTTTCATAGCGATTAGCCTATAGATCAAATTAACCAACTTGCCTCGTAATCGTGCCTCCCGTCGTATCTCGCTCTCATGTTCAGTGCCTACATCACGGGTGAGTTTAGTGATACGCCCTTCAACAATTCATACAAAAAATCAGATTGGCATTCCCATTTCTTAAATGTCGTAATTAGTAGACCTTTGTGTGTTTTTTGTGCAACCCGCATGCACACATAACGTTATCTGTTTCGTCCCCCCCAACACTGAAAACAAAACGAAAGTAAATTAGAAGAAACACACTCACACACCACAAACGCACATTATTTGGAACTGTGCGTCCCACGGGAAAATTATGCGTGTGGGACGCAGAGGAAACGAGATGGGTGAGACACTATAGATTTTTTATTGATGAAAATTACCGTAAATTCTGGATTACAAGCCGCTACTTTTTTTCCACATTTTCAACACTGCGGCGTGTAATATGAAGCGGCTTTTCAATTTTTTTTTCCATCGTGGGCAAAACATGGACCAATAAAATGAATGAATGAGTCTTCCACTGAGGTCCAATGAGATTGTATGACTAATCACAACTTCTGCTCTTTTTGCCGTAGGGATGGGGGGCGGGGGGTTTACCCAGCAACAGTCGACCAATAAAATGAATGAGTCGGACACAGGGGTGCAATGAAATTGTATGATTACCGGTAATCACAACTTCAGTATTTCAGTCTTTCTTCTAACCCTGACCAACATGGAGAATACCAGACGAAAAGCATATGATGCAGCTTTTAAACTAAAAGCGATCACTCTGGCAGTTAAAGAAGGAAATCGAGCTGCTGCCCCGTAATCTTGGCATAGACGAGTCGATGGTGCGAAGGTGGAGGCTCCGGCAAGAAGAACTGAGCCAGTGTAAAAAGACAACCAAAGCTTTTAAAGGTTTTAAAGGTGGGCCGTCGTGGTGTTATAGATTCATGAAACGGTAAGATCGGGCCGCCCGAGCGCGACCCAACCCGACCCGAAATTCGGGCCCTAAAATATCAATGATTGCTTCGGGTTCGGGTCGGGCTTCTCTCTCGCTGACTTTGTTTTTTAGTTTCGAGGCCATGAATAGTTTTGGCCACGAGAGACCGTGGTTCGCAAAAAAAAAAAACAGAAGTGGCCTCATCACAACACGTACTGTACTAAACTCTCGCAATGACAATTCAAAAAACTCCATGTCTCGATGATCCACCCCTCATTGTTCGTCTTTGTCTCTGCTTCTCTTTTAAAGTGCTGCGCTAGATTCTTAAGGACGTACTGCTGTTGTGGTTTACGGCCCTATTTCCAAGCCGTCAAAATGACGGACGGCCTTAAATTTTCCCCGTCCACTCTGAAAAAAAATCCGTCAATGATGGAAAATTGTCGGTTAATGTAACCTCTTCAGAAACAGAAATATAAAAGATGTAAATGTTTATACAGTCTTGTTTAACTTAGATCTTGTTTAACTTAGATTTTGTTACGAAAGACAGGCTTTGTTGTCAGAAATCACCCCTCCTCCTCCCGAGTCCTCACAAATAAAATATGAAATGTCGGGTTTGCTTCGGGCTCGGGCCTGCAAATCAAGTTAAGTGATTGGGCTCGGGCCGGGTCGGCCTTAAATACCCTCGGGCCGAGTCGGGTCGGGCTCGATTTTTTCGGACCGATCTTAGCCCTACTATTAGGGCACGCACGACGACGTGTCAGCAGCTCCCTCCCAATTACGACGACAAACTTGCTTCGTTCCGCACATTCAAACAAACAAAGATAGCGGAGAATTCCATCAGCCCAGATGAAATAATAAACATGGACGAAGACCCTCTGACATTTAATTTGCCTCTCACTCGGACCGTAAATAAAAAAGGTGACTGCATTATTCTATTTAAAGCCTAGTGGGCTGCAGTATTTCTCCTCGTAATTACACAAATGCGCATCGAGATCTCTCTTTTTCTGCCCTCTTATGTGTTTCAGCGTAATTTCGTTGTGCAAATGCCTTTATCATGCTCACAAAAATATGGAGATTATTTTAACCTTAAGAAATGTTGCGTTTTTTTCTGCGGGGGTTCAGCGGCGAGATCTCTCTTTGTCTGGCCTCTTATTTGCTCTTGGTGTAGTGTCCTTGAGTGTTGTGAAAGCCGCTTGCAAATGAAATGTATTATTAATATTATTATTATGTGTTTCAGCGTAATTTCGTTGTGAAAATGCATTTATCATGCTCATAAAAATATGGAGATTATTTTAACGTTAAAAAATGTTGCGTTTTTTTCTGCGGGGGTTCAGAGGGGGACCGCGTCCGCGGCCTCACCCGGAGGCGGCTCCAGGCGGCAGGGACGCAGAAGCAAACCCCCGCCTACTCATTGGCCAGCGGTTTATCGTACGGTGCGGCGCATATCATTACAAAATTGATTTTTCTTCATAAATCTGAGCATGCAGCTCTTAATCAGGTGCGGTCTGCAGCCCGGAATTTACGGTAGTTTTGAATTTAGGATATCGCAGTTGCAATTTGCAATTGGATCATCATGAATATGGCAGTGGAACTTCCCCCAACATATGCAACAGCTTCAGCCTTCAGCTGCAGAGGGCTAGCACTAATTTTCAACAATGCATGATGCACGTTGCCAATGATGGTTCCACAGCATGAGAATTACAACATAGATCCATCCGGTCCTCCATGCCACGACTGTTGGTGTATCAAAAATAGTCTGTAGAGGTACCACTGTATTAGTGGTACCTCTACTCACGAAATTAATATGTTCTGGAAGAAATTTTTTAACGAGACAATTTTGTAAGTAGGGACGCGTTTTCCATGTAATTGGCCTCATCCATTCCAAGCCCCCTTCAATGGCAGAGCAGCTAGAAGTATGTATGAACTCGGAGCTGCGACTAGCAGCCCATACTGTATTTTTTTTTTACCTTTCGTATCTTGAAATTTCTTTCGTATCAAGAGGCAATATTTTCCTGTTGAAGCATTTTGTAACGTGAAAATTTCATTTGAAGAGACGTAATTTGAACGTAGAAAGGAGCAATCATAACTCAAGGTTCAATTGTAAATAATACAGATTTGTGTATTCAGGATGATAAAGATGAATCTGGAAAAGGAGGCGAGGATGAGAAAAAAGAGGACACCCAGAAGGTGGAGAGTACCAAGGAGGAATCAGAGCAAAGCGCGACAAAGGAGAAAAGCCAGGAGAAGACAGAAGATGCGGGCTCTTTGACTGACGACAAGGTAAATATGAAAATTGATGCATTCACATTGAGCTCTCCATTTATCGGCCATCTGTCTTACCTTAGACTGGGGGTCGGCAACACGCGGCTCTTTACCACCATCTACTGGCTCCCTGGAGCTTTGTAAAAAATGTTTGAAAATGGAAAAGATGTGGGAGGCAAATTTATTTTTTTGTTTTAAATATGGTTTCTGTCGGAGTAAAAACATGACACAAACATTCTTAACGTTTCCCAATGCTGTAAAAATGTGTAGAATAAATACTACATTTCAACGTTTCTGTCAACGAAGATTTGCGTAATAGCCTGCAAGACACGTTTCTATTAGCAGGGCGGGATGCAAGGCAGGTGGCTGTTGCCAAAAAAAAAAAAAAAAAAAGCATTTCATGTACAATTCATGCAGGGTACTTGCAAAGAGAATCTGGAGGGCCGTGAAAAGCATTTTTAAAACGGTACGCGTGAGCTACGATAGTCAAAAACGCTGCAAAAGTGCTTCCCATGCCTCCACGTCAGATCTCAACGAAAGTAGGTAGGCATGCGTCTGTAAGTGTGTTGTGTACACGCGGGTCGATTGCGGTAGGTTGGTTGAACGAAAAGTAGATCTTCAGTCAAAAAAGGTTGGGCACCCCTGCTCTACAGAATGCACTGCGCGAAAAAAAAAAGAAACATTTAACCATGAAGGCTTATCGTGTAATTGTAGCAAAGTAGTCATTTTGTTAGTAGGCTAATAGAGTTCATTTAGATACATTTTGCAGCTCCGAAAAAAGGAGAGCTGTGGTGTTGGTTTTTTAAAACATACACTTTATTTATGCTTTTAACAGTCTCGACAAACACAGACACGTCCGCGTCTGACTCCGTGCCTTCTCTCCTCTCATTCGATTCGAGAGGCGTTCAAAGACAACCTCCGAAAAACATAAATTAATGATCAGTTCAATGACACTAAGAAAAGCGATAATATTGCACCAAAACAGAAAATCAAGCGAGGAAATCACAAAATAAATTGTTTGTGAACACACAACAAAGGAATGAATAATATAAACAATTCTGAGACAGTGCAGTCTCCTACATACATGCAGCATGTGTTTCTTTCATTGTAAGTTTTATAGAAGGCTTTTATTTTTTTGCGGCTCCAGACACATTTGTTTTTTTGTTTTTTGTTTTGTTTTTTTTTTTGTCCGATATGGCTCTTTCAACGTTTTGGGTTGCCGACCCCTGCCTTAGACTGGTGAGTATCAAAGGTGATGCAAGGTCGTGTAGGTCTTCTTGAGAACAGAAAACTCAGAACTTTAGAGTTTTGAAGCCAGGGCAGCTTTGAACATTGCCTCCAATCTTGTCATGTTGGCTCCTTAAAGTCCAGTCGTTCAAAAGTCTTTCATCATATTCTTTCCTTCATTTTTCCAACGGGGCTCGCTCATCATCATCGTTCTTGTCACATACGTGCACTCAATATTCTTCCAACACGATGTCAAACACAAATTGAGAACCTCGCCCATTTACCTGAATTTTTTTCAAATTTTCGAAACTACTCATTCAAATAGGCTTGAACACTTGTCATACAAAAAAAATCTCCCCACTCCACACTCAAAATTAATTTGAAAATCAAATGAAACAGGTTCTACTAACCTTTGTTTAATCAGGGCGCTCATTGAGTGTGGATGGCAGATCGGGAAACAGAAAACATAACACTTATCAGAAATATCGGTGGTGACCACTTAACTGACTATCAAATGACTTCGCTTACTGCATATGCATTACATGCATCAGCCAGTAGCAAAATTTATTGGCTCCCCTTATACGTAATAGTGTCATACTAAAAAAAAAAAAAAAAAAATTTGTCTCAGTTAATCCTCCCACTTTCAGGAACTATTAGCTGGTTTACCTCCAAATTGTCAGTCGTCCTCCAACTTATTCTGGAGGTTTTTTTTTTTTAATTCCTAAATCTTGTGACCCCAAATTTTCATCACTCAATAAAGTTATGTGATTTTTGAATGCAGCACATAGGACCATTGTGCAAGAAAAAAGTTTATCTCGATACTGAGGACTGTACCTTCTGTCCAATTATAATGGATTGGTGGTACCGTCACTCCATCCATTCGTGTGTCTCATTTACCTTTGAATGCTTTGCTGCGGATCATAATAGACTGTGAACCTTTCTCATTGCCGTTATTATTGGTTGAAAACCAGATTATTGATGCTGAGGTGGTTGATGTCCAAGACATCTCCTGATCCAGTATGGAACCGGCCACGGGTTGACTGGGCAATGCTCTCAAATGCGTCCAGGCTGTCTGTATCCCCAACAGCCATCCAATCGTGTTCACATAGATGTAGGACGTTCTCCAGAATTGGTATTCAAAACACTTGTGCCCACACAGCCTTGATGTCCTCAAGGGCAAGTATTTGGCCGACTTTTCTTCCTCAAATGCTCTTATCCTAGCAGCAGACTGCAGTCACCCTTGAGCCAAACATTTCTCGTAACACTCATACCACAGTGATTGCTGAATGCCCCTGTCTCACTGGGCTCAAGTTGAGCATTAGTTTTTTGTTTAATACATGCAACAATACAGTATTGCAGATTTTTCACCAGTGCTATTCCACATCATGCAGTATTATTCCATAACTTTCAAGGTCATTCCCTATCTTTCATTTCATTCATATTCATTCTATATCATACCAGGAGTTTTTTCATTGAACATGACAGCATTCATGTTCAATTTCTCCATAAATTGCATTTTCCTGTTGTATGTGATGTATTAGTTTAAGACAGGGGTCGGCAACCCAAAATGTTGAAAGAGCCATATAGGACAAAAAAAAAAAAAACAAATATGTCAGGAGCATCAAAAAAATAAAAGCCTTCTATAAAACGTACAATGAAGGAAACACATGCTGTATGTATGTAGGTAGGAGACTGGACTGTAAGAATTGTTTATTCATTCCTTTGTTGTGTGTTCACAAACGCCCCCATAGAATTTATTTTGTGATTTCCTCGCTTGATTTTTTTGTTTTGGTGCATTATTTCCGCTTTTCTTAGTGTCAGTGAAGTGATCATGAATTTCAGTTTTTTGTAGGCTGTCTTTGAACGCCTCTCCAGTCGAACGAGAAGAGAGAAGGCACGGAGTCGGACGCAGACGTGTCTGTGTTTGTCGAGACTGTTAAAAGTATAAATAGAGGACGTTTTAAAAAAACAACACCACAGCTCTCCTTTTTCGGAGCTGCAACATGTATCTATATCTATTTGAGCTATATTAGCCTACTATCAAAATCTTTTTCCATTTTCAAATTTTTTTTCTAAAGCTCCAGGGAGCCACTAGATGTCGCCAAAGAGCCGCGCGTTGCCGACCCCCGGTTTAAGAAGACAATACTGTATACAAATGTAACACAGTTGATGATCAATGTATGCAAAAAATCGAGGTCGTGTTTTCCAGACTACGAGTCACAGTTTCTTCATAGTCAGGCCGGGGAGTGCGACTTATATTTCGGAGCGACCTATATGTGAAATTATTAACACATTATCTGCATATCATTTCACATGTTATTTTCACGTTAACCACAAGTGGGCGCTCAAGGCTTGTGTTGATACTTTACAAATTGGCAGTAACTGATAAAAGCACCTGACAATGAGTCTGACGTAAGCGACGTAAAAGAGGAAGCGCCGCATCTTCTACCTGCAGAGTTCGTGAAGTTGTTTAAAATTGATACCGAGGCTGAAGATTTCATTGGATTTCGTGATTTGGGGTGACACTGATGGTTTGGTAAACATGATAGCATATTCTTTATGCTTTAGTTATCTGACTGACTCTTAATATGTTACGTGAACATACCAAACACGTTCTCAGTTTGTTGTTTATGCATCATGTGACCTTGGCATATCGTACACTTAGTCGGCCTCTAGTTCTCTATTCTTATCATTTGCCTTTCAAGATGACGTGTCTGTTCTCGGCGTTGGATTTTATCAAATAAATTTCCCCCAAAAATGCGACTTAGGCGAATTATGTTTTTTTTTTGGGGGGTTTTTTTCCATCTTCATTATGCATTTTATAGCTGGTGCGACTTATAATCAGGAGTGACTTGTAGTCCGAAAAATACCGGACTGAAATTCAAAAGGTTTCACGTCCGAATGAGAGCTGATCAAGATTCTATGAAAACAAACACTTCAAACAGTATGCTGGTTCATATGAAAACAAACACGTCATATATGCTCATCATTGTGATGATTAGTGTGAATATTGGAATTTCCCATTACATCTGAAATGATAGAACATCTCTTGTGTAGGAGGAAAAGGATGATGAAAAGAAATCCAAGGCAGAAAAGGATGATGAAAACGTAGCTAAACCTCTGAAAAAGGCAAAGATCTCAGAAGACATCGCGATTGAGCTCGTCATCAACGATGTGACAGATCCCACTGAAGACGACCTTAAAGCTTCCATAAAGAAGTAAGGGATCCGTTTTCATTCCTGTATTTCCAAGCTGCTTCTCTTGCTCCTTGGTTCAATCAGGCAAAAACGGCTATCTTTTTCAGGCTGCAGGATTTGACAGATCGAGACCTGGCCAAACAAGAAAGGGAAAAGATGCTCAACACCCTGGAAGCATATATCTTTGAAACTCAAGTAAGCTCAAACATTCTTTCTATGTAACTTACAAACTGTTTTCCGCTCCTCCCTGTAATTTCTGTTTTCACTAACATTGTAGGCGACTCTACATTTTGTGAAAACATGGCTTGGCCTGATGCTGACCCAGTTTGAGAGTCACAATTTTTTCTCCCTTAAAATCAATCTCCAGATTTCACTGCAGCGATAAAACAACCTCTGAGATTTGTACTGTTGGTCGTCGTCATGAATACATTTTGAGCCTTGAAAAAAAGTTGTCAGGACCACTTCATTGTGTGACATGACAACACGGCCATGTAATCAAGAGCCCTTTATACCCTTAAAACGCATCTCTATCAAAACCAATCGTTACCAATAAACTGGCAGACTATCCCTGCAACACAATAATGTTTAATCAACTCCCACGCTGTCCTTAATGTAACAATACGTCGCTAGAAAAATGGCATTCAGTGACAACTGAGTAGTTTACACGTCGAGCATGGTGTCCAGTTTCATTTTTAACAACCACACAATAAAATGGATGAATCCATTGTCGCAAGCTATATGCACACACAATTTTTTTGTGTGTATTCTTACACTTGAGTCAGTGGGATTTGACTACCGTATTTTCTGCACTAAAGGCGCACTGGATTATGAGGTGCACCTTCAATGAATGGCTATTTTGTAATTTTTTTTCATACATTGGACGCATGCATTACAAGGCGCAATCTACAATGCCTCCACTAGATGGTGCTTCGCTCCTTCCATTCAACTCGAGAGGCATCGTTCAACTCGAGAGGTGTTCATGACCGCCTCTGAAAAACGTAAATTAACTATTACTATACTTAAATGAAACTACGAAAATTGAAAATAATGCATCAAAAGAGAAAATCAAGCAAGGAAATCACAAAATAAATTCTATATCCCCCTACAGAATTTATTTTATGATTTCCTCGCTTGATTTTCTTCGTAGTCTCATTGAAGTAATCATTAATTTACGTTTTTCGGAGGTGGCCATGAACGCCTCTCGAGTGGAACGGAAGAAGAGAAGGCACGGTGACGGACAAAGACGTACAGTACCTGTATTTGTTGAGACTGTGAAAACCATTAATAAAGTGTGCGTTTAAAAAAAAAAATAAAACCACAGCTCTCCTTTTTTCAACAAATACAGGTGCGTCTTTGTCCGTCTCCGTGCCTTCTCTTCTTTCGTTCAACTCGAGAGGCGTTCATGACCGCCTCTGAAAAATGCATTGGCATTTCCTTGGTCATAGCTCCAACAGAACTATCAGATGTCAGTAGTACTTATTTATTCCTTTGTTGTGTATTCACAAATGATGAAATCACAATATAAATTCTGTAGGGGGGGGCGCTATAGAATTTATTTTGTGATATACTCGCTTGCTTTCCAGTTTTGATGTAATATTTTCAATTTTTGCAGTTTCATTGAAGTAATCGTTAGTTTACGTTTTTCGGAGGCGGGTTTGAA
>NW_017805494.1:494530-497928 GCF_001891065.2 Hippocampus comes | reverse complement strand
GAACCAACAGCAAGTTATAACATTGTAAGCATGTCTCCAGCAAGGAGCCATCTTGGGGTCGACATATTACCGTAATGACCATACACAAGATGCACTGGATTTTAAGGCGCTCGGTGAGATTTTAAGAAAATGGAAGACTTTTTGGTGCGCCCTATAGTGCGGAAAATACGGTATATTTTAACCATATTTTCACAACCATACAAATCCATCAAACTTATAATTCCTTGAAAATGATTCTAAGCAGAAATAGTGTTTTTGCAGTCACTGTAAATACTGTATTAAAAGGCATAGTGTCAGTTACGGGTGCTATTTCTGTATTTAATACATACACAAGACACATTGTATTATTGGACGCAGGCATGGTCAAACGTACGCTAGCTTAAAAAGTACAGTAGCATGCGTGCACGCTAAAACATTTTTTAAAAAAGGCAGCGAGAGCAAAACTTAGTTTGGTTGAACTTTGTCAAAGTATTGAACAATTTACTCCCATGATTTTTTTTAATCAATCCTCGTCCTCAAATCCATCAACGTTCTAATCTTCTGTATCCGGAATGAACCGCTAGGTAAGTTCACAATCGAACACGCCATGTACGACATTGTCAGAGTCAGTCATGTTGCCATGCGCCTCCTCAGAAAACTCGAAGAACACTGCGAGGAGATATAGCCTAAGGCCAAACAAAAAAGATAGTGTGTTTCAGGTAACATGAAATTTCACCATAGGGTTGGTGTGGCTAGAAAATGTTTTTTTTTTTTTTTAATCTTTTTTTTTTCCCCATCAAAAATTTAAACAAAATAACCATAAAACAAGGAGACATTGAACTCACCGCCGAAGGTGGCGAGAGAGTTGGGTACCCGGCGGCTGCGTGTTAAGTTCCGAGGTTGGCCGGGTCGCGATGGCACCAGCGGGGAGAGTTCCCCGACGCCGGCCGCGTCCCGGCCTGGACTAGAGTTGCGTAGACTAGGCGGACGGCGCGTCGACGAGCGCGCGGACGCACGGGTCGGTGGGGTGGGCTGTCGGGGAACACCGACGGGCGCCTGACTGGGGGTGGGTGTGACAGGCGGGTCCCGCCGCTCCATGGCCGGCGCCGCCGCCACCTATTTAGTTTTCTCCCCGCTCCGGACTCGGGGGGGCCAGGGCGCGCCGCCGCCTCCGCTGTCTTCCTGCGCCTTCGGTTTTTACTCGGCCCGTGGTGTTCATCAAATAGTTCGCTGAATTTTTTCGATACATCAATGGATGCTATTTTCTTAACTTTACGGTGCGAGCATGCGATTGTAACACAGAAAACGCGGTTTAAACTGTCGTCGGAGATCGCGGCCCCCGCCATGATTCAATGTTGTTGACAGATGACAGGGCAAACGACGCACGCGCTCAACGTGAATATCGCGAGAGTTTGCACCGATATAAACCCTCTATACAAAAATGTAGAGGGTTGTTTGAAAAAAATGCCGACCGTAAAGTTTTTTTTCGACGTAGAAATTCTCGGTCAGTTGGGTTACCGGAAACATACTACTTTTTTTTCTCCGCCTAAGCGTCCAGAATCCATTCCCCATTGCGTTCGCCATCGCTCCCACACCACTCGCAATGTCACTCTGGCCGTTTCTGTCCGTTACCACGGCAACCAAGTTCAGCAGTAAAAGTCGATTACACGCGCCTCCGCATCGCTATAGAGCCGGTCCGCTTCTTCTCCACAGTGTCATTCACCGGATGTCTACAGTGAGTGGCGCCTCATCCATTTTGATGATGTGGTTGGGCTGGATGTGTTTGTCGACAATCTTTTTGTTGCATTTCAAAATGCAAAGTAACCTGATAAACATGATAAACTGTCCACTGTAGTCACTGCTGTCCCTAAAAGGGTTAAAAGTAATCTCAGTTTAGAAAAAAATGACTCACTGACTTTAAACTGCGTTTCAACCAATTTTATAGGATCGCTGTGGATATCAAAATTTAAATTAAGCATTAATTGTACAATTAAATAAATTGTCTACTCCACAACACTACTCCCAAGACCCATGTGTCAATGGCTGCTTTTTACATTAAACGTTACAGCCCATATCTCACAAAGCAGCAAAGGTATGGAAAAGGGTCTGGCGGTGGCTGCAGGGAGAAGCGGCTTACAATGCTGGCCAGACTCTCCTCAGGGTTCAGTAGGTCAGAAAGTAGCAAAACATGGAACTGTACTTCGTTGCTGACCATTTTTTTGTCGTCTTCCGACCCCGCCACATTAGTCGGAAGTGGGTTTAAAATGTTAGCGATTATCAGGTATCGGTTTGGAAAAGCAGGAAGCTACTGGTATCGGGGGTGGGGCGGGGGAGGTTATCGTGCATTCCTATAAAATACAGAAGGACACCTCATTCCTAACATTATAGTTCGTACTCACTCATGTCATGTTATCGAACATAAATAAACATACCGTATTGGCCCGAATATAAGACGGTGTTTTTTGCATTGAAATAAGACTGAAAAAGTGGGGGTTGTCTTATATTCGGGGTCTCGACATTATACCCATTCACGACGCTAGATGGCGCCATATATCATTGAAGCGAATGCTGAACTTGACTCCCCAGGCCAAAGTGAACCCCTGTCACGAAGAATAAAAATAAAAATAGCGGTAGCACGAAGAAGAACAAAGAATAAAAATAAAAATAGGGGTAGCACGAAGAAGAAAAATAAAAAATAGGGTTAAGAAAGAAAAGAGAAGAAAATAATAGAAGAGAAAACAGAAAATGGAGAAACGTAGCGACAATCTGGAGGAAAGTGGGTCGAAGATCGGCCAGGTTAACCGGCATCTGAGGAGAAGTTATGATGTAATTCAGTGTTTTTCAAACTTGTTTGAGCCAAGGCACACTTCTTTCATTTGAAAAATCTCGCGGCACACCACTAGCTGAAAATGTGAAGAAAAAAAAAACATTTATTTGAATAATTAATGTGTTGATACTATAACCGTTTTTAGCATTGAAGAATGACATTACAACAGCTTGAATTGGAATCAAATGAACACAAAGAAAAAAGTATTTTCTCATCTTTCATATTTATTGTTTCACCGTCGTCCTACATTCATGCGTCACAAATTCGCTTGTCTCTTGTCGAAACACAAGGTAATTGGCTAGCTGTTGCTGCTCCCTAGCGGTATAGGAGGGTACTACATGATTACTTTCTGGGCGAAAGACCGCACAGGCATACAAATTGGATATTTTCCCACGGTACACCTGACAATGTCTCACGGCACACGGGTTGAAAAACACTGATGTAATTTACATTTCAAAAACCAGAAGCCTTTCATTTACGAATGTGATTGCACTTTAGTTTACATATTTAAATGTTCAGATATTAAGATTTGAATGAGGCAAAATAACATGCTTTTTCTCTCAAATATATTGTTAGAATCATTTGTTTCAGA
>NW_017805494.1:482378-494093 GCF_001891065.2 Hippocampus comes | reverse complement strand
AAATTTGCTACAGTGAAAAACCCCCTGTTGTGAAAAATTTCTTGCTGCAAACATGATTTCGTTGTAGAGGAGTTTCACTGTACTGTAATTATTTTCTGGATAAAAATTCATTTGGTGTTCAAAAAGTCTCTTTTCAAACTTGAGTCTTGAAAAGGAGGGGATCGTCTTATAATCAGTCTTATATTCGGGCCAATATGGTAATATATAAAATCCCCGCATATTGACATGTTTTTTCCAGGACAAATTATACCAGGAGGAATACCAGTTGGTGGTGACAGATGAGGAGAGGGAGCATATCTCCTCCAAACTCAGTGAAGCATCCGCATGGATGGACGACGATGGCTACACTGCAACCATCACTCAACTCAAGGAAAAGCTTTCTCAGCTCAAGCACGTATGCAAGGACATGATTTTTCGGGTGGAAGAGCGGCGCAAGTGGCCCGATCACCTCGCCGCCCTGGACAGCATGCTCAACACCTCCAGCATCTTCCTACGGTGAGCTTTGTTGACATGGAAATCTGAGGACGCTAGTTTGACATTGTCTTTGTTCTGACTTTTTTTTTTAATTGTTTTTATTATTATACTTTCAAAGGAGTGCAAAGCTCATTCCAGGAGACGATCAAATATTTACTGAAGTTGAACTGAATGTTTTAGAAAAAGTGATCAATGGGACACTGGTAGGTGACATTCATTTCTTTTTCTTCTTTCCAATCGCTCTACAGTTAGATCGAAAAGTTGAGCCGTGTGTGTGTGTGTGTGTGTGTGTGTGTGTGTGTGTGTGTGTGTGTTACTGTTCTGTAAAAAGAGATTGGGATGATGGAAGTTAGGGGTGCACTGATCATACTTTTCTGGCCGATCCCCGATCTTTATAAAGCCTGACCTGCTGATCCCGATTTCTTTTCATTACTTGTGGAACAATACTATTTGGGTTGTTTTAAATACATGAAGTCGTTTTTCCCAAATAGAAATGGAAAGCCTGTTAGTCATCTCAAAGCAGAAGAGGACAGTGGAGGGGAATGTGATCGGTGGACAAGATCGGTTTTATTTTATGAGATCCGTTGATCACCAATTACCACCACCTACCCCACCCCCCCCAAAAAAATTAAGAATATAGCCGCCGTTCCCAGCCAATGAATTGGTGCACCCCTAAACGGAATTCCAGTTATTTTCATGCCTTTTGAGCTAACTTCAGTGCCATGACAGAGGTGTGGGTGATGCCTATGGCAATTCTATAATGCCATCATCGGTAATGTAGGATTTAACATTGGACATGCTGATAAATCATTTGCACTTCATTTTCACACGGCTCGACACAAAAGTTTTTTTTACCAGCTAGCATGGACAGTCATACCTCGGTTTTCGACCATAATCCGTTCCAGAAGGCTGTTAGAAAAGCGATTTGTTCGAAATCCGAAACTATTTTATTAGCCCATGATTAGGGGCTAATACACTATGCAGAAATAACAAAAAAAAAAACCTGTCAGATTTGCGTAAATCACAACAAATACGTCTGCTCACAGTGAACGTTACACGAGGAAGCCGAGAGGAGTCGAGTGGCGTATTCGGGTTTGGTCGAAAACCCGTTTTCGGTCGTAATCCGAGGCGTAAAAATCTCAAATTTTCTGGTCGAAATCCGATTTGGTTGATAACAGAGACGTTTGAAAAGCGAGGTTTGACTGATATGTCGAATACAGTCCCTGTGTTGGTGGGAGCGTTAAAATATATGCACTTGCACACATGCGACAAAATGAAATTCTTGGTCGCACAGTTTGAAACGGGTCTCATTTGCGAACCGATTTCAAGTGCAGTCTCAAGATTTATTCAATTTATAGATTGCAGGAATCCATGTCAGTCTAACAGTTGCTGAATGCAACTTTGCTCTGTTCTGCGTTTGGCAATGCAAAGGTGGATACATGCGGGTTTACATGCTTGCAATTGAGTATTTAGGTTGAACCTAAGTAAAGATGCCCTATTTCTATTATTATTATTATTTATTTTTTTTTTTTTTAAACAAAGACAACTTGAGCTGATGCCCTTTACAAGTAATGCATGAAAACCACCGCCATCTGTCCAGACATGGAGGAATGAGATTGCCGCCGAGCAGGAGAAACGTTCTCCAAAAGAGCGTCCAGTCATGCTCTCCAAAGACATTGAGGCCAAGCTTGCCCTGCTGGACAGAGAAGTCAACTACCTTCTAAACAAGGCAAAGTTTGCCAAGCCGAAACCTAAACCCAAGAACAATACGAGCGCCGATAAAAGTAGCAAGGCCAATAGCACCGCTGAGCAGGAAGTCATCCTGCCCACAGAGGAGATCTCCGACGAAACGAGTGGTGAGTGACGCTTTCACACTCAAAAACATAATGAAACACCGATATGTGACAAGTAGAATTCCTTATATTGACGACACTTTCAAATATAGAAAACCTAGAAGACAAGCTGCCCCTTGATGCCACGCCCACAGAGGAGAGCACTGCTCAGATAGAATCTGGGACCAAATCACAGCTCGGAGAAGAAACAAAATCAGGTTGGTTTGCTTTTCAGTTTTGTGATGACGGACTTCCAAAGTCATTGGTATGAATTGTAACTAACGTTCTGGCTTGTTTTTCTTTTTTTCCCTTTTGTCCGAATTTCCAGGAACTGAGAAGGCTAAATCTGAGAACCACATAGATGATGAATTATAACAACTGGAACATGGAGTGTTATCACAATATTTATTGATGGTGTAAATGTTTTTTTTTCTTTTCATTTTTGACCTGATGTCCATTTGATGTTGATTTGGTTTAAAGACTCGTGATGACTTTTCTCCTTTTCCTTATGTTGGTCTCAGCAGCATACGCTTCACACTGTGACAAAGAACTTCAGCAACTTGGTTTAGTTGTTTTTTTTTTTTTTTTTTTAATGTTTGTTTTCACTCCTTTGCACTGTATTTTTTTGAACCCTATTGTTGTTGTATGCTGACGCTGAAGATCCTCTCCAGACAGCCCAACATGCACACCCACCTCTCCCAGGCCCTTGGAAGGAGCAAGAAAACAGAACTTCAATTATAACATTTCAGTCTGAGTCAATGTAACACATTAGATTGAATAGGCACTTTGGGTTATTGGTGTATTAAGAGTACAGTAACATTTTTTTTTTTTTAAACCAAGGAATTACCAAAAAAAAGGAATCGGACATTTCTGGCAGCCAGAGAGAGAAGATACTAGTTGTTAACACAACGTAAGAAAGCGATTTTTCATCGATTGTGTATCATGGCATAATTTTCAAAACATGGACAGTATGGTGTTCCATGGCAGTCATGTGACTCCATTGTTGTAATACTTTAAAAAAACATATTTGTCTAAAGTCAGAGCTGATATGTGATGACAAGTACACCGTATGCCCTGCGACCTGCACCATTACTTTTGAGAACATGTTAATTGGAAGATGACAATGAATAAAAGTGTAACTTTGTTGCCTCTGGAGTTGACTTAAGTGTGCACTGCTCAAAAGATTGTTTTTGGTGTGTGTACTATTCCAAATGGTACACTTTTTCTCCAGTTTATTTTAAATGGAATACGTTCATTGGGTGTTTTTTTTCCCTCCAGTTGAACTATTGGGAAAAAATTTGCACATTTAAAAAAATAAATAATTGTGGACTGATAATTTCTTGTTCAATGCTCTTGTACAGTTCATTCAGTGTAATTTTCCTAAATCCCTGCTAGTCACTGATTTATGCAGTTCAGCATTTCAGCCCATTGTTATGAATTATTTAGTTAATAAAAGCATGACATTGGACAACAGTTGTAAAAATTAGTCTCAATATGCCTCCTGGAGGTCGTGCTCTCTTGCAGGAAAAGCTTTTCTGCAGCCTATTTAACCATTACGATGAAAAAAACGTTCGTAGATTTCTTCATGGCTGGACGGACTCTTATCAAATGTGTAAAATTTTCACAAGATAAAGATGATGTGGGTGAAGTTCCGGCAGCTTATGTAGGCACGGCAATGCCAAATTTTAAAAGGAAAAAAAAAATGGTGATAGCACTTTGATTCGGTCACTGTGACTCATCAGATTTTCCAGCACCATAATGGTCACACCTTTTGGCGAAAAGTCACAATATTTGGTCTGAAGCAGGAAGCTTTACTGACCAATTTTCAGTTTTATTCGTTCACCGGGCTCGGTGTAGTACATTAAAATGTCCATCCATCCATCCATTTTCTGAGCTGTTTCTCACAAGGGTCGGGGGCGTGCTGGAGCCTATGCCAGCTGTCTTTGGGCAGTAGGCGGGGGACACCCTGAACCGGTTGCCAGCCAATCGCAGGGCATAAAAAAAATATATATATTTTATTAGTATTGCATTGATACATCAAGTCCACGTAACCGAATTAGCACACATAGTGCACTCTTGGACCTACAGTACTTGCTCAAATCAAAATAGGATTGAAAAAGTAATAAAAGTACAAAAACGTACAAAACACAATAGAGCTCCGGATGTCGGCATCACGCATCCCACAATGCCCCACGGCAAATGCAAACAGCCATTTCGGCAGGGTAGAAAACTTTCAGGAAACGCCGCACTTTGACAATGGTTGACAGTTGATGTGCATCTGGGTTCCACAACAATAGGGGGGCGGGGGGTCGAGTATTCTCCAGCCCACCATTAGAAGAACCAAGACCGCCCACTTACCCATCTGGTGCACCCGCTCTACAGTGAGACCAAGGTTAAACAACCTATGTTGGCATACCCTCCTCAAACAGCAATTGAGTTGGAATGCCCCGCCAGCCTGTGGTGGGCCTTGCTGCAAGCACCAAAATTCTCACGCCCATCTAGTGATGCCCACCAGCTCCGGTAAACAACAATGTAATAATTATTAATATGTGTGGGTATTATTCAAATGATGAAAATAATAATGTTTCATATTAAATATTCTCTTACTCACTTCCAAATTCTGGTTTTGTAATGGGTGGAGATTTGAATAAGATATTGGACCATAATGTGGACTGTTGGCCTGCAAGTGATCAGTCTTGTGGAAATAATACCTTGAAGGTATTTATGCAGTGGCGGCCTGGTGGTCGATTGGTTAGTGCGTCGACCTCACGGTGCAGAGGTCGTGTGTTAATGGAACACTCCAAATTGTCCCTCAGTGTGAGTGTGAGCACGAATGGTTGTATGTCTTTGTGTGCCCTGCGATCGGCTGGCAACCGGTTCAGGGTGTCCCCCACCTACGGCCCGAAAACGGCTGGGATAGGTTCCAGCACGCCCCGCGACCTTGATGAGGCCAAAGCGGATCAGAAAATGGATGGATGGAGTGTATTTATGCAGTGATGTGATGGTGATGGTTGGTGATACTTTCATACGGAACATATAAATCACTTACCTCTATCGCTCAGCACCGACGCCGCTACGTGTCATTGCAATGACTTTTTTGAGTCCTGTCGTTGATGTAGGCCAATATCAGCCATCTGTTGGATGTGGGCCCACCTGCCAGTGACACATCTTGAACAGAGGAGGGAAAGTGAGGGATTAGGGGAAGAGGGCAGGGGAAAGAAGCGTCTGTCATGATCAGGTCGCAAATTCATGAATGGAGGGAAACATTGCGGATGGCTGCTGCGATATGTTAACAACAGTGCAGCAATTTCCTTTTTCTGTCGAACTCTGGTCGTACCGGCCAGTCCGCCCTTGATACTGGGGTACAGCTATTTAATACTGGGGCATGTACCCCAGCAAAAGGGGTCTGGCGATGCCCCTGATTATACTGCATGTTGCTTCATCATTAGGAGACAACTCTCGAGAGGGAAAACATCAATTGCTGAGTTGAAAACATACAGCAATAGAAAAAATTGACAGTCCGTCATGTTTTTTCAACTTTTTGTTCATTTTGATATCTGGTGCCACTAAAAGCCTTATGAATCCAATCCAATACACCCTGATTTGTATAGCGCTTTCACAGCAGCTGCAGCTGTAACAAAGCGCGATACAAAAGGGTTAACATAAAATAAAATAATATAACACAACACATGTCATGAAACAAGGATGGTCATGCAATCTTAACCACTTTTCGTGCATACGCTTTGCTGTGTGAAGCAGTTCTCAATGAAAGAGGAGGGAATCAAAATGTCCTTTCACCAGTGGATCAGAGACGTCATGCTCAAAATTTACACACATCTGCTACAAGCTAAGTTCGAAAGTAAACAAGAAGCGTTAGCATCCATTGATGAAAAATGAGATTGATTCACTTCTCCTGTCCCATGTAAATCCATTTCAATTCCAAGCGGCGACTCTCAGTTTCAAATACGCATCCACACTCTGCAATGACGCTCTTCTCTCCTCATCCTCGGCTCCAGCAACCAATCATCCAACTGCACCAGCGCAGACTGTCCAACAGCACCGGCATCTCCGCAAAACAAAACGTGGCTGTGAAAGATGCTGTCCATTACAGGTGCAAAAAAACCCAAGTGCCCCGGGACTGTCCAGTGGCGGCAGTCAAAATTCGCCGACAGTCCTTCCATCAAAACCAATGCTGGTACAGTACATGCGTACTGCAGAGAAGGCGCAACCAATAAGCACACCAAAAAAAACGCTGAAAACAATCCACATTTGGTCTTCACAAAGTAACAACAAACACCACGTGACAAAACGAAAGCCAAAAAAAAAAAACACAGTTCTCGAAGAGCACTTGCCGACAGCTGCCAACTACGGCCCCATCTTGGATATTATCAAGTGACGAATTAATACAAAAGAAGGCATGGAATGCCTAAAAGCACCATTTTTGGGCAGTATAATCCCGGAGCCATTTACTACATATAAGAATTTGTGAAATCATTTTGGTTGTTATCAAGAAAACCTTTAGAACATCTCACAATCAGCTCTTAAATTCTTTTGAGATGTGTTTGCTCTCGTTTATTGTTCCCAAAAATATGTACCAGTACCAATGCCAGAAACAAGGGTGGCCTCTTAATTTTTTCCATCGCTGTATAATAGAGCGATTCTACCCAATTAATTGATTGCTCCATCAGAGAGCAAAGGCAAGTCAGAAGAGCATGGAGATGTCTCTGAAAAAACAGAGCGATGGAGATGTTTTGCCGGGCTTCGTCGCCACCTAGCACGTCGAATGAAAGGTGATCAGACACCAGGGCCAAGGCTTTCATCACTAAAGACGATGAAAAGTGCAAGAACACACAGCTACGGAGAAATACAAGTTAAAAGCTGAAGATCAAATAACTGAAGAAGGAAAAATATAGAAAATATTGTGAGAGGTGCAAGTTGAAGACGTGTCCAAATGTTGCGCAAGAACGAAGACTTGGACGGATTTAATGAGACACAAAGTTCCAGATCACAGAAAAAAGAGAAACATCTCATCACCCCTGCATGAAACATGACCCTCCAGCCATATGGACTCAACTTCAACCAATCCTTTGGTTCCTGAGGGAGACCTATCCGAAGATCAAGAAGCTCTTTTTCATCAGTGCAAATTGAGTCAAAAAATAATACTGTACCTCCCTAATGAGCAGAGTTTCATACCAGATGGCATTCACATCTGTAAACTGGAGTTTCCTGGAGGCTGGTCATGGCAAAGGGCCTGCCGATGGTGTTTTGAGTCACCATGAAGCGAACTCAGGCAGTTTCTATGATAACCTTTCATGTGAAGTACTTTCATTTCCATTTTATGTTTGAAAGACGCGATATAAATGAATTCAATTTCAATGCAGGTAGCCAGATGATGATGATGAGCTGTCCAACGTGGACGCAGCTTTTGCCCTCAGTCAGCTGCGATCGGCTCCAGACCCCCTGCAACCCAAAGACAAGATAAGATAAGAAAACCTTTATATGTCCCACAATGGAGAAATTTGTAATCTACAGCAGCAGAATTGAAGGGGTGGGGGGTAGAAGAGAAAAACAAAGTATTGCATGGACAAAATAAATGTTTCAGAAAAGTACAGGACAAATAGGTAGAAAATGGATGAATTCATGTTTCTTTAGTTATTAAGATTAAGATTAAAATTAAGATTAAGATTAAGATATCCTTTATTTGTCCCACACTGGGGAAATTTACAGTCTACAGCAGCAATTTTGGGGGGTAGAAAGAAGAAAAACATTATGATACGTGTTAAAAGTGAAAATATAGCAAAAAGAGTGAAGTGATTGCAATGCTAGCCTTAGACCAGGGGTGTCAAACTCATTTTTGTCTCGGGCCAGATTTTACTGACAGTTTCGCGTGGATGGCCGTTATGACTGAAACCATATAAGAAGTCAAGAATAACGCTTTATTCAACTATTGTTTAAGTTACTTTAATGAGGGGTTTGGTAACAAGAAAATGTTAACAGTATCACTCTTAGTTATCACAAATGAGAATTTGAAATTTTGGTAGAGATTTTTATAAGCATCATGAAAGTTGACAACTGTGATTTGCTTTCAGGGGCTACATAAAATGATGTGGCGGGCCAGATCTGGCCACCAAGGCCTTGAGTTTGACACATGTGCCTTCGACAAAGTGTTACTGAAACAACAGCAACAGTATGGTCACTAAGGAAACTTTACAGTCATTGCCCCTCTCCCCCTCACACACACACACACACACACACACACACACACACACACACACACACACACAAAACAGACGTTATCAAGCAACAATTTATGATAATGATTGGTTCGGTGTTAAACAATGATGAGTGATGAAGTCAATATGAACAATTTTTTTCCATTTTACAACACGAAATGGCATTTTGGATTGGAGTGTTGGCGCGGAGCACGGATGCGTATTTGGAACTGAGAGTCGTACTTGGAATTGAAATGGATTTACATGGGACAGGAAAAGTGAACCAATCTCTTTGTTTCGTCAATGGACGCTACAGCTTCTTGTTTACTTTGAAACTTAGCTTGTATCAGACGTGTGCACATTTTGAGCATGACGTCTCTGATCCACTAGTGAATGGACACTTTGATTTTCTCCTCTTTCATCTAGAACTGCTTCAAACAACAAAGCGTGTGAGAGAAAAGTGGTTAAGATTGCAGACTGTCCATGTTTTTATGTTATGTGTTGTGTTTATCATTTTACTTCATGTTAACTTTTTTGTAAAGCGCTTTGGTACTCTTGTGAAAGTGCTATATAAATCAGGGTTATTGTATTGTATTTTGATTAGATACATTTAAGAAAGAATTACATCAAATGCTGTTAAAAATTAATTTAGACAAGATTTTGATCTTCAAACCATATATATTAATTGATACAAATACTGTATGCAGTGAAGAACAGAAAAAAAATATGAATCATTAATATAATTATTTTCATTCTACTCTAATTGTGTTTTAGTTGTGACCAATTTTAGGACAGGGCAAGCTATTTGGGAAAAGCTAGAAAATATCGTTTGAAAATTGACTGTACTTTTACTCTTTATTTGCCCCGAATATATGATGCAAAATGTATACAGTATAGTCAATGTTTTTCTTAATCAACCACTTTGGCACATTTTTCAATTCAGAATTTGAACTACTTAGGTAGAATGGTCCATTAATGTCTTATCTGTTACTATTGTAATGTTGTGATTACAGTCAAATGATTTGTATATCACGTAACAACTTAAAACTACTTCAGTTTCGTTGCTTTCGCCGGTCGAGCATTTTCTCGAAATCTGCTGCCGTTGTTTAAAGCCACGCGGTTATCACGTTCGATTGCGAAATACTACGTCACATAGGAAGCGGTCACTGTCGTTGGCGCGTCACAAGATTGGACATTGGCTGTACGTTGAGTGCGTTTAGAAAACGTTGCGTGTGATTGGGTGCTTTGACCGCAATAAATAACGGTCCGTTCTCAAGTACTTCCTTTTCCTGCTTCACCACCAAGGACAAGCCACCTTCAGTCCAGACCTTCCCTTCAACATCCCGCTTTGTGAAAATATACCAGAACTCACTGCTTCGGTGAGTCATTTATCTTTTCGTTTGTTCTTTTTTTTTTGTCTTAATTCTTTGCTTGTAAGGTCAATTAATACCCGATTGTTTAAACGAATTGCATGACATCTCGTTAATGATTGTGAAATGAATGACTCGTCCATATTAACATTACACAGACCCCCCCAGCCCCCCAAAAAAAACACAAAAAAAATTATGAGGTTGTTTTCCCGTTAGTGCTTAAACAGATGCTATTCGTGGTAGCTTTAGGTAATGAGCGGAGATTAATGGATGGATGGGTGGGGGCGGAGGATGGAGACGTTCGAGAACGTTCTGCCCTCTAGCTAAGCTAACGGTTAACGCCAGCATCCTTACTGTGGAGTTGAGAGCGTGCGAACGACGAAACCTCGTCGAGAGAAAACAAATGACGACTGATTTGGAATATTCTATCCATAGATTTCCTATTTAATCAGCAGCCTACGTGCGTATTGTATTGTTCGCTCACCGTCAAAGGTTAGCATGGTAGAACATTAGCGAGCATCATGGTCACCATTTTGTACAACACGATGCCTGTTTCCGCCGTTGAAAGGCCATAAAATGGTCATTCGACGAGCTACACTTCGATTTCGCAGTGAGTGACGTTGAATCCGTTGTTATCATTGTTTCTCTGCGTTCGAGTTCATTTTGCCATCAGTTCTTTAAGTGGGTGAAACATAATTAAGTGCCAGTATTGCAGAATTTCGTTCTTGTCGAAGTCGCGCATCGAAGATGAGGAAACAGTCCAAATAATTTTAGGAAATAGTTTTGACACGGAAGTCTCCATTTTACATGGCTAACAAGTCGTTGCTTGGTATGAAGTAAAATGAAAAACATTCAAAATGGAAGCGGGAATAAAAAGATGCTCTCAGAATTGTGATGAAGCGTCATGTTAATGTCAGCAGTTGTTAATTTACCGTGGCCGGCAACTCTGCTGGTGTTATTTTGCTCTGGCTCTGATCGTTCAATTGCCGCAATGAGGAATTCTGGGCCCGACGTGAATCGGCGATTTTGCCGATTTCAGATCCCGATTTCAGCTGCGAGCGGTTGGACAATGTCAGTCCAGTAACTTCATACTAATTATAACTGAACATTAACTTTAAGGTTTTCTCTTGAACTTGTATATATGTGTTAATCCTACCACAACCTATTTTCCTGTTTGAATCATTTTTTTTCTCTTTTGTTATTAACATACCTACTTACCCCAACCATAACATTTTATTTTTGTGGTGCCCTAATCTTGCCAATTATTTGTTTTACAAGCTACATCAAAATTATTCAACTGCATACCTGTTCAATTCTTCAATAAATAAATGAATGAATGAAACAAAACGTGATTTTTACAACTCCCGACTGGCTACAAGATATTGTAAATGTAGTAAATAAATGCATTAAATCACACAGTTAGGATTCGAAACTGTGATGTGAAGAAACAAACCTAAAGAGCTGACCGGTGCAAATTTAATACCTGGAGTTTTTTGGGCGAAAAGCTAGGTGGCGAGTTGACGCTCATGTCAAAATAACTGCATTTTATATATATGCACACATGCATGTGTATGGGTGTGTGTCTAGCAGTGATGTATTCCTCGAGCCGGTCCTTGGTCTTGAGGACCGAAGGTCGGTCCTTGGCCTTCGGAGTCAATTCCTTGGCCTTGGCCTTGGCCTTGGGAATCAAGTCCTTGGCCTTGGCCTCGGGTTGCCGGTCCTCAGACACAATGAGGGATTAGAGCCTCGAATCCCTTGTCCACAGGTATAAAGTGGGACCGAGGATCGCAAAAACCACGAAGGAATCAAATAAATTCCATCCAGTGA
>NW_017805494.1:471988-480493 GCF_001891065.2 Hippocampus comes | reverse complement strand
CATTTTTTTGCTTCGTGCCGAGACAGCGGGACGAAACGGGCGGCCACCATTAATTTCCGGACATCGCGCATGTGCGCGGGGATTTTTTTTTTCAGCGTTTAGTTTTTATCCGGGTCACTCTCGGCCCTTAAAAAAATGCAAAACGGATCGGATCACTTCAAGACAGTCGCGCGATGCCGAGGCAACGTTTGACAGACAACGGGAGTGACACGGCGAGGTTTTTCAGGCCTTGCTTAAAAATCCAG
The DNA here is from genome assembly GCF_001891065.2 of Hippocampus comes. NCBI lineage: Eukaryota > Metazoa > Chordata > Actinopteri > Syngnathiformes > Syngnathidae > Hippocampus > Hippocampus comes. The sequence goes on along the minus strand of NW_017805494.1, from coordinate 480,248 downwards.
GCACTCCGGGCATTTTTTTGCTTCGTGCCGCGACAGCGGGACGAAGCGGGCGGACACCATTAATTTCAAGACATCGCGCATGTGCACGGGGATTTTTTTTGATGTGGCTTGACATCCTCTTCCCAAGACGATGCATGTATAATCTACGATCAATTTGACGAAAGAATTTAACACACGTCATCGATTAGTTCTACCAACAGTTAACATTAGCATTACTACACCTTGTGACGAATGGTTTATTCATAAAGGTACCATGCTTCATCCATCCGCCCCCCCTCATCACGTTATGTCTTGTGTCTTGTTGCAACTGTCATATGCTTGATGTGCAGGGAATTTTTTTCTCCTAGACTTAAATTATCCTCAGAAGAGGATAGTTCGCGCATGGTTTTTTTATCCCCTCCTTCCCTAGTGTTTACTTTTCTCATCTAAGATCTCGGGGCGCTGTACTTACGGCGATTACCGACAGGCCCTTCGCACTGTATCCCATGTTCGTCTTTGTTTTTCATGTTTCTTGTGCAAAGCGTGCCTGTTAAGTCCAATTACCCCATGGGGATGAATAAAGTTTTCTGAATCTGAATCAACTACTGCACTAAAACATTAATTCATAAATGTATATCATATGATTTTATTTCTTTTTCTCAGTATAAATAACACGTACCCTGACTGTTCTACTCTTTGAATAAAATCACTTCATTCAAGCGTTAGTGAGTGCAAAGTGTTATGATGGAGGGGTGTTGCAAATCATGAGGACCTGCCAAGTGGTATGATAGCATTGTTTTATACATGTCCTTGGCTAGGCCTCAGTTTCAAAATCAGTCCTTGGTCCTTGGCCTTGGCCGCGGAAGCAAGTCCTTGGTCCTTGGCCTCGGAAAATTTTCAAGTCCTTGGCCTTGGCCTTGCCTCGGAAAATTTTCCAAGTCCTTGGCCTTGGCCTCGGAGGCAAGTCCTTGGCCTTGGCCTCGGGTTGCCGGTCCTTGGACACAACACTGGTGTCTAGATAGGTAGATATGTGTGTCTCAAAAGTGCACAAAAAATGGAAGACAATTTCACTTTAACATTGCTCAAGATAGGTTGGCTACATGAAAAGGAGATCTTGTGTCAAAGGTTGGGCACCCCATCACCCATGATCTTGCATTGTTGCCACTAATCTGTTCTCATGAAATTCATTGAGGGTTTTGTATGTTTTATTTTAAATTGGTTAAAAGAAATTGCTGTGCTTGCCTTTATTTTTTTTCTTTCTCTTTTTCAAGATAAACGGCAAGCATGTCGAAAGGACCAGCTGTTGGTATTGATCTGGGGACCACCTACTCCTGTGTTGGTGTATTCCAGCATGGAAAAGTTGAAATCATTGCAAATGACCAAGGAAACAGGACCACACCTAGTTATGTGGCCTTCACAGACACCGAGAGGCTGATAGGTGATGCAGCCAAGAATCAGGTTGCAATGAACCCCACCAACACAGTCTTTGGTAAGTAAAGTACACCTGGTGTTCTTGCATCTTCCCCTCAATATTTTATGCAATCTTTGGTAAGAGCGGAATGATTATGGAATAAATAAATATTCTATCACATTATAGGCTATTTTATGTCAATAATATACAATGAGCTGGTTAGTTATTTTATAAAAAAAATAAATAATGGAAGTGTCACTGTACATGACATATTTTTGCACAAATGTGGCATCTGAAGAGGCATTAAAAATGTTTCTAATTGGTTAATAAGGAAAGCTCTGCTGTAGTGTGATTTTTAAGAACATTATGCAGGTCTCAAAAGTCAAAAGGAAAACTCAGGACTGTACAGTGAAAGCAAATAATCTTCATGATATTATCTTCATCCATTATCTGAAGTCCAGAGTCGGAATCAAACCATGACCTGCAGTGTATACCTTAGTGTTCTTAGCATTTTCTCTTTAAAATTTTTTTAACAAGTTACAATAGTAGGGATATCACTATTGAATTGACACTCCCAATGACTCAAACAAAATAAGTTATCTGGTAAACTATCCCAAACAAAATCACTTTGGTGACCCCTGACAAGCTCTACCCCGTAACAGGGAAAATATCAGACTGCAGTGTCAACTTTCAATCGATAGAGGGTGCAAGTAGACTGAAACGTGCATGAGTCGTTTAGATGAGTGGCTCTTAACTCAAAAATATTCTTGACACGATGTTCTATGTATCTTGAGTAGTATAAACATGGCATTCTGCTTAAATTGTGTTTGTAGAATAAGAATCAAGCAGCAAAATCCGCCTGTTTTGATCCATCTCATGGGGTGGCCATTTTGCCACATGCTGTTGACCGATAATGACTGATCGCGGCTCAGCAGTTTTCTTAGTTTGGTCATCGGATGTTTGCCAGCTGAGCCATGATTGGCCGCAAGTGGCAAATGGATAAAAACAGGTGGATTTTGCTGTATAATTAATGTTCCACCAACGCAGGAATAATCGTAATACTTTTAGACTAGTGGGCCAATGTAGAACATTATTATTGTCATGAAAATTTTCCTGAGTTGACTTCTCCTTTTATGACTTTAGGCCCAATTTTTTTCTGTACAGGCTCATGTGTATTAATGTGCGTGAGCACATCTGGTACTTTTTTTCTTTTTCCTTATTCGCTCTTGCCACTGAAGTGATTTCAGTTTCCCCTATATAGTTCGATTATAGCGTATCTAATATGATTCCCGCACCTTTTTTTTTCCTACAGATGCCAAGCGATTAATTGGCCGCAGGTTTGATGATTCAGTTGTACAATCTGATATGAAACACTGGCCATTTATCGTTGTTGATGACAACACTCGCCCAAAAGTTCAAGTTGAGTACAAGGGTGAGACAAAGTCCTTCTACCCAGAGGAGATCTCCTCAATGGTGCTGACAAAGATGAAGGAGATTGCTGAAGCTTATCTTGGAAAAGTAAGTCGACAAGCAGTTGTGTGTGTGTGTTTATATATGAAAACTGTTTTGTAAATGGACTCATTTTCGCTTTGTTTACAGTCCGTCAACAATGCTGTTATTACGGTGCCCGCCTACTTCAATGATTCCCAACGCCAGGCTACAAAAGATGCAGGAACAATCTCTGGGCTCAATGTTCTGCGTATCATCAATGAACCAACTGCAGCTGCTATCGCATATGGCTTGGACAAAAAAGTAAGTTAGTTTCATGTACTACTAAGACGAGATATTTAATGTTCAAACTGATCAACTTTATTGTTGGTAAATAATCATCAACTTAGAATATTATGAATTCCAACACTTTCCAAAAAGATGGGACAGGTTCTTCATCACCTTTTCTTTGAACAACATTCAATAAACTTTTGAGATCTGAGGACAATAATCGTTGAAGCTTTTGAGGTGGAATTCTATCCCCTTCTTACTTGACCTGCAGCTGTTCCAACAGGCATCTCCATTGTCGAATTTTACACTTCAAAATTCACCGCACGTTTTCAATGGGAGACAGGTCGGGACTACAGGCAGACCATTCTAGTACTTGCTCTCTTTTACTACGTAGCACATGCATAATGTAGTTTTGTTCATGATAATTTGCAGAAAACAATCAAGTTTATCAGTTTGAACATTAAATATCATGTCATTGTAGTGTTCAATTAAATGAACATTTGCAAATTGTTGTATTATATTTGTGTAAAACAACATCCCAATGTATTGGAATCTGGTTTTGTATATGATCAGTTCTGGTGTTCTAACAAATTGCCTTTTAAAATGTTAACATTTCAGGTTGGTGCAGAGAGGAATGTGCTTATCTTTGATCTTGGGGGTGGCACCTTTGATGTGTCAATTTTGACAATTGAAGATGGAATCTTTGAGGTTAAGTCCACAGCTGGCGATACCCATCTTGGTGGGGAAGATTTTGACAACCGCATGGTCAACCACTTCATTGCGGAGTTCAAGCGCAAGTACAAGAAAGACATCAGTGACAACAAGCGAGCCGTGCGTCGTCTGCGCACAGCATGCGAGAGGGCAAAGCGCACCTTGTCTTCCAGCACTCAGGCCAGTATTGAAATTGACTCTCTGTATGAGGGAGTTGATTTCTACACCTCCATCACCAGAGCTCGCTTTGAGGAACTCAATGCTGACCTCTTCCGTGGGACCTTGGACCCCGTGGAGAAATCACTGCGTGATGCCAAGATGGACAAAGGGCTAATTCATGACATTGTCTTGGTTGGCGGCTCCACTCGCATCCCCAAAATCCAAAAGCTGCTGCAGGACTTCTTCAATGGCAAAGAGCTGAACAAAAGCATCAACCCAGATGAAGCTGTTGCCTATGGGGCCGGTAAGTGTCGTCACGTCCCTAAAAAGGCCACTTTCTGCATTGTACCTGGGATACGGTGGATATTACAACCAAACTCTGCATTTTGAATGTCTTTTTTTTTTTTTTTTTTTTTTAAAGAGGTCTTGTTAAATTTTCTGATTTTATGTCGACAGCTGTCCAGGCTGCGATCCTGTCTGGTGACAAGTCGGAGAATGTCCAGGACCTGCTGCTTCTGGATGTTACTCCCTTGTCTCTGGGTATTGAAACAGCGGGAGGCGTCATGACTGTCCTGATCAAACGTAACACCACCATTCCAACAAAGCAGACCCAGACCTTTACCACATACTCTGATAACCAGCCGGGTGTGCTCATCCAGGTCAGTGTCTAATTATAAAAATGTATCAAAGAAATTTACATTGCAGCTGGCACATATGCCTCAGTGTGACAATTGTTTATGGCAGAGAGACCACAGTGCAGGGGGACCTGGTAAAAAAAATACATCAGTGATTTTGTTCTTGGTTTAGCTTTAAAGTCGGACCGAGAGCAGAAAAATTGCATTTTTATGTTGACTGATAAAGGAAAAACAAGGAAGTTGTTCTAACATTTAAAACATGCTTGATTCAAATGCTCAGTCGGTCTCAGAAGACAGCAGTGAAGAAATAAGTTACCCTAACCAGCAGGGCTGATTAATTTTGGAAATTTTTTCATTTTATATAGCTACAATTAGTAATAAACTTGCTAAGTTCTTGTTCTTGTTGCCACCACATTAAAAGCCTGCCTGTACTGTCAATAAGAAGTGCAAGCAAATCAGGCTTGACCACTTAAACATCCATCTTTTCATGTTTTGTGATAATGTACGCATGAGTGAACTTTAAGTCGTATCTAGACACAATCTCCCTGCATAAAAAATATAAAAGCTTACCCATCTCCAGTTGAAAACAAAACTCATGCTCAAGTCTTTATATGTGTAAGTGACAAATGAAATCAACAATTGCCCAAATTGCATGTAAATAACGTGTCAAAGATAAAATATATTATGCACCATGTTTACTTTGCCTGGTCCAAGGTAATATTCTCCACTTGTTGCTGTGTGTGCGTGCTGGTACAATCTTCAGTATTAAACAGCTTGCTTCCAACCTCCCAACAGGTATATGAAGGCGAGCGTGCTATGACCAAGGACAATAACTTGTTGGGCAAGTTTGAGCTGACAGGCATTCCTCCAGCACCCCGCGGAGTTCCTCAGATTGAAGTGACGTTTGATATTGACGCAAACGGTATCATGAACGTCTCTGCAGTTGATAAGAGCACTGGCAAGGAGAACAAGATCACAATCACAAATGACAAGGGTACGGCGTTAATTTTATATTTGATAATGTGAAATGTAAAAGCACAGGAATGAATGCATTTGTATTTTGATTACATTTAGGACGTCTCAGTAAAGACGATATTGAGCGCATGGTTCGGGAAGCTGAGAAGTACAAAGAGGAGGATGATGTCCAACGTGACAAGGTGTCAGCTAAGAATGGCCTGGAATCTTACGCGTTCAACATGAAATCGACGGTGGAGGATGAAAAGCTTTCTGGCAAAATCAGTGACGATGACAAGAAAAACATCTTGGACAAATGCAATGAGGTCATCAGCTGGCTTGACAAGAACCAGGTATGTGATAAAATTTATTGCTTTAATGATAAGAAGTTAACTTTTTTTTTTTTCTTCTTAATGCATAGACTGCTGAGAAGGACGAATATGAACACCAGCAGAAGGAACTGGAGAAGGTGTGCAACCCTATCATCACAAAGCTGTACCAGAGTGCTGGCGGCATGGCAGGTGGTATGCCAGAAGGCATGCCTGGTGGATTCCCCGGTGCTGGTGGTGCCGCTCCTGGTGGTGGATCCTCTGGCCCAACCATAGAGGAAGTTGACTAAGGATTAATACCTCACAAGCTAACTATTCCTGCGTCTAAGAAGGTAGCCCTCTTGTAGCACTTTGTTCATGCTGCAGAGTGTAATTGTATTTCAAAGAGGAGGGGGGTGAAAAAAAAATAACAGGGTTCAGGTTTTGTTTCATTGTTTACGACTGGATTAAATAGCTGAAACGGACACATTGTGTTGATGGTTAAAAGTACATTGAGAATGTTGTATTTCCCTTGACAATAAAACTTGTGACCCTATTTGTCAGTCTTTATTACACTTCCCCCGTTCAAGGTATGATACACATTGTCACCTTTTTATGATAGTTTTCTTGGTGTGGCAGAAATAATATTCTGTTCTGAACCACCCACATTTTAAGAGTTTTAGCTCTGGATTATGGAGATGGACCATGATTTTATGGCAATAAATATGCCCTGGTACAGGAAAAAGGGCAAAACTGTATTGCCCAATACTTTGATAATTCTATAAACTGAGCCAGTGACAATTTTGACTGCAATTAGCCTGCCACGCGTGTTTTTGGAACATGGGAGGAACCCGGAGTACCCAGTGAATGGGGAGCACATGCTAACTCCACAGTCAGGCCGGAGCCGGAATTGAACTCGACCTCTGCACTCTGAGGTTGATGTGCTAACCACTCGCCCACCAGGCGGCCTTGATAATTGAAAAACAAAGAAGGTTCATGAAATGTTTTGACCACTCTTTCTGGGTTTGAAGGGAATTGAGAATTTTGGAAGGACAATAAGGATTAAAACAGTTCAGGACGTAATGATAAATAATATGAAAATGTTATTTTCTGATTACATCTTTTTAAACTTTAAAAATAATTACTGACATATTTAGTAAGTAAAGAATAATAGTGCACATTTCGATCATTGTTGAATGTGCTCACTTATATGTTTCATGTTTTATGAAGTTTTTATTAATTTAAAGGTTAGGGGTGCAGTAATTAGGCTGCTGTTATCTCAAACGCATTTGGCACAATTGTTTTGCAATTATTCTCAAAAGTATTTGCCGATAAAGTATTTCCCTTTTTCTGTTTGGCTGTGCCGTCTCATATTTAACGACCTTAAATTCCAGTCTGGGTGAATAATAGACCTTTTCAGAAATCCAGCGCGGATTAGCTCATACAGCACTTGGCTCGATATATTCGCGTAGTACTGTGTAGCCAATCCTATGTTGAATGGCACCCATGACAACGGCACGCAAGCATTATCATGGACAACATTCACATTACGTATACGAAGACGCCCTCTTGAGTACGTTGACGCTGCAGCGGCATTGGATGTGGCAAAGTTAAGCAAATTGTGACGAGGCCTCCTTAACTTTCTCCTTGGAGACGTACCAACAAGCATCAACTCACTAGATTAATACGTAATAATTGCTTTTGACTGCATGATGTTATTCTAGCCTATTTTTACGTCATTATGGCTACCATTAAAGCGACATACAATACGGCGAAGGCGCTGACATTTCGCTTCGACCGGGCCACACAGTTCAACAGGAGTCTGCGAAAAAAAAAATTACAAGAAAACTGAAAAGAACGTGTATCTTCATTTTAGAATTCATAATAGTTTGTGGCTCCCATGGAATCTTTAATCATCGGTTAAAATGGCTCTTAAGTTGCCGACACAATTGTAATAGAGGGTTCCGTCCTTTTCGCAATTACCCACAATGCACTGCCGGCGGCCATATTGGAGGGCTGTTATAAACAAGCCATACACGAAGTCTATTGTGAATGTTCATTCATCCAAGAATATGCCGCTGACATGTGCGATTGTCAACTGTCACAACCGAGGTGGGAGAGATAAAAAGAGTTTTTATCGCATTCCTAGGGTTACGAAAGGCCAAGGAGAGGCGGCAGAAAAGAAAAGTGAGCGACGTAGAAGACAGTGGCTTGCTGGTATCAACCGTTCTGATGTGAAAAATTACGACCAACTTCGTGTGTGTTCTGATCACTTCATATCGGGTATGTAAACAAAACTTCGTCATAGTTATAGAGTTAATGTATCAGGCAATAATAGATAATGTTAACATGAAAAACAGAGTGCTATGGCACGTATTCGGATC
>NW_017805494.1:453512-471875 GCF_001891065.2 Hippocampus comes | reverse complement strand
ATATTTGCATTTCAGGAAAGCCTCACTTATATGATGAAACTGATTCCGATTGGGCACCAAGCAAACTATTAGGGTATGAAACTCCAAGATCACCATCAAAAGCTGCTATCAGACATGAGAGACTTCTAAACAGGAAAGATGCAAGGAAAAAGACTGAAGCCGCTATGAGTCTTTTGGAACTCAGCACATACTTGCAAGCTGACAGTAGAGCTGATTTACCGGTACCAGTGGAAACAGAAGAATCATTACCAGAGGTACCCGAGGTGGTAGAGGAATTGTCTGATGCCGAGAAGCTGGATTTGGCAAATGAAGAAATTTCTCAGCTGAAGAAAGAAAACCAACTATTGACAGAACAAAATGAGTGTTTGAAGAGCATAGTGCATGTACATAGTGATTGTCTTTGTGTGTTGTGCCTTGACTAATGTGTCCATTTGTTGTACCTTTTGATTGGAGCAGGCATAAACATTATTTGATGTGTAATATGTAACTATCAGTGGTGTTATGATACATATATTGTGGCGAAGTATATTTTACAAAGAACATTACAGATATGTTTTTGTTATTTATTCTGGAAGAAATAATTTTGTACTAATGGAAATAAAACTAAATCTCATATTCAAGTTATTACTTTATTTTTTCAATCACATCATCATATACCTTTGCAGGCATGGGTACATTCATGTTTCTTCCCACCAGGACTCATCAGTGCAGCTTGGCTTTCCGAATATGGAAAACTGCAGACATGTTTTTTTTTTTTTTTGTGGTTTTATTGGGGGGGGGGTAGGGTGGTGATGGGGTGGCATTGAGAGTTATGAAGCACAGATTAAATAGTTCACAAGATCTGGATAGGTGATTTCGGGAAAAAATTGGTAATCTTCACTCCATTCAGATTTCTCAATCTGATAAGGATCCTTGCCAATAACAGCATTTTTTTTTCTAAATACCGGCTATGTGCTTGCTTATCCAATGTTTCAACATACTTCTCCATGTCGCGTACATTCACAAATCACCAAATTAGCCAGTAAACAACTCTTTCGTGTCGAAGTCTGCGTAGTGAAAAATTCTTGCGCGATCAGCGCGAGCCCTCCAATATGGCGCACCGCACGGAATTGTGGGATACTGTTACTATTTTTAGCAAAAAGGATGGAACCCTCTATAAGTCCCTCCTCACTTGCCGTGCACCGGCGCACCACGACACTCTGAAGACAGTGTGGGGGAAACTAAACGTCGCTGAATGTGCGAAAACAGCGATCACTGGTCACCCAAATTTATGTTGACGTCTTTACTTATGCTAACATCAACCTCTGAATATATTAGAATGATCGCACAAGTACAAGGCATTTTAGGGTGTTTTCCTCTTCAAAGAGGCGCGCGCTCATGACAAAGCTTTATGTCATTTCATGAGAGAAACGCGCCGTCCATAACTCTACAAAATTCATGACATGTCTTGAAACGTAACGCAATGCCACAATGAAAAATGTGCAACACTCTCGCATGCAAACAGACGTACTGTATTTATCGGGTAAACGCCTGCGTACCTAATCTTATTTTTAGTCACACCGTGATTGGCTGTTGCAGATAAGACTGCCTATCAATCAGACGAAAATTACATTGCTGTTTCTTTAAACGTTTAATGTATTAGTGGTAAGTAACTCAAAATTAGTTTTTCACAAAACAAAATAGCTACTATGTTAAAATAAAAAGTTTACTCCGTGCCTCAAAAGGAGGGGGGGAGGGGGTTGTAAGAGAATTTTGGTGGGCCCCCTATGGCTCGCCCTTGGTGACGGGTCCGCTAATATTAGTTACCGCAATACTGTACCCCCCCCCCCCCCAAAAAAAAAAATGGGAAGAGATGGCCTGGGACTCCCGGTTCAAGATGGCGGATATGTCTGCACGTCCTCAGCCAGACTCTCCCGAGATATACTAGTTCTGTGGGATGGACATTGAAAGTGCAGTGTACAGTGTTTGGGGCGGGTGTAGGAGTGGGTTACGCGTCTATGTCGCTATGGTTACGGTGTCGCGGTTCTTGTTTACGTCATTAAGGTCAACGATCTAGCACAGCACTGTAGCTAGTACGAAGCATTACGCCCAGATTTCGGCTCGATAAAATATCTTATTTAAATGTGGGCGATTTTTGTGTCTACGCTTCAAACTATGTGCTTGGCAACATTGGGCAGCTTGCTGGTAGAGGAAACAAGGTAAGTTTCGGAAGTAGGACAAGATATTACAGACCACACTTTAAAACTTGGTTTAATCGTGCTTGACACGAGTTAATCTACAAGAAATCAAATTAAGTCCACATTGTTTGAATATGTTTGCTGCAGGTACACTTTTTAGATGATGGTTTCAAACGAAGTCTACATGAAAAGCACTTCTTCCTGAGAATTTTGTTATCCTCGTATAGGCCTTTAATTCATCCATCCACTATCTGAGTTGCTTCTCCTCAAGAGGGTCGTGGGCATGCTGGAGCCTATTCCAGCTTGTCTTCGGGCAGTAGACGGGGTACACCATGAACTGATTGTCAGCCAGTTGCTGGGCACACATAGACAAATAACTAACCGGTCTCACAGTCACACCGAGAGAGAATTTAGAGTATTCAATTAACCTACCATGCATGATTTGGAATGTGGAAGGAAACCGGAGTACCTAGGAACATGCAAACTCCACACAGGAAGGCTGGAGCCTGGAATCGTACCAGGGACCTGTGGTGGGCATGCTAACCAGTCGCCCACTGTACTGCAAGGACATAGTGACCGATTTTAGTAACCTTTTTAGTGAAACTTATGATGACACTCAAGATTGTAAAAGTTATGGCACTTCATCTGGAATAATCACCGACTCAATTTTGAAAAACAAAGTGCATAATATCACATTTAATCTGAGAAATCCGTGGTAAGTGGAAAATTTCATAAATTAAGTAACAATAAACCGTCAACAATGGATGAGGTAAATGTCAAATTACTAAAATTAGTTGCAAGTAAAATAACTTTACCCATTTGTCACTTGTTCAACAAGTTTGGTACAGGGAATTTCTCCTCAGATATGGAAATCTGCTTAAACAAATCCTCTTCTGAAAAGTAAAAGTGAGTTTCTCTGCAGTAAAGAGTGGACAATGAATATTCTCCCCATATTAAGTTAATGGAAAAAAAGACACACCGATTTTTAACTTCTGAAATATTAATTAAATGAAATTTCAGCCACAGCACACTTATAATGAGAATCACTCAACAAGCACTGCATTACCAGAGTTGACTGACAATTGGTTGTTCGATATTGTCAAGAGAATGATGGAGGGGCAGTATTTCTATATTTTAGTGCTACTTTTCAATTAGAGGATCAACGATTTGATAATTGAGAAACTGCATACAGATTTGGTCTTACGACACTGACATGGCTAAGAAGTTATTTAACTTGTAGATCACAATCTGTATTTTTTTTCAAGAAAATTTTTCCTCTCCCAAATATTTACAGTGGGGCATTCCCCAAGGCAGCTGCCTGGGACCACTGCTCTTTTCTCTTTTCATTAATGGCATACCTTATGCCCATAAAAGGCGCAGTACAACTCTCTCAGCAGATGACTGTACAGTGTCTTATGCTACAAAGAATGAATTAAGAGTTAAGAACCACACTTCAATCTGACTTGCAACTACTCCAGAATTGAATAAATGAGAACAAGTTGGTTTTCACTCTGTTAAAAACAAAGAGTATGTTGTTTAAATCTAGACACCAGAAAATTGTCACGCGCCTCTCGAGACTCAGAGTAGAAGATCGACTCAAGTGGCATCTTCTGTGTTTAAATTTTTTTTAAAGAATTATTCGGCATAGTACACAACCTGCTGAATTGTATGCCCTTTTGCATTATGTGAGAGGTCAGTACAGGTATTTTGCCAAACAAGCCATTTATGGTCAATTGAACGGTCACTAACCTAGGACTGAAGGAGTTTGCAGATCTGTGTTGTTCAGAGCTATAACTACCGGTATGTGTAACAATCTGCCATCTGCTGTTACTGAAGCTTCTGCGAAAGACACCTTGAAGAAACTGTTAATAATGACGATGCCAGGGGTCTCCAAGTCTGGTTCTCAGGATCCCCTATCCAACCTATTTTAAATGAATTTCCCAAGCTCCAAAACACCTGGTCTATGCTCTCTGAGCATTATCATATTTCATTTTTATGGAAATATGTACAGTACGTACAACAAGCTATAATTTTGTGTAATGGAAATGATACAATGTATGTGAATTAGGTATTAAAGAGAGCACACCAGGAAGAGTACCTGTCAGGTTGATCCAAAATAATAAACAATAATAAACAACACCTGTCCCATATATGCTCACTGACTGCCCAACGGCTGGAATTGGATCCTGACTACACTTACAATGATGGGCATCAGCATCAGCTGATCTTTTTTTTTTTTTTTTTTTTTATCACCTGTTAGGAGCATTTCCACATGCCGATGGGACGTGGAGTTGTTAGGGTCGATCACAATCAATACATTGATCAGAATGATTGTTTTTCTTTTTGTATTTCATGTGCCATGCGCGGGTCAACTCAATTTGCACCATCTCCTAAGCATTCTGTTATGAGCACGGTATTCTGATTAAATTGCTTGTAATGGGTTCATTAAAAAGTGAATGCGAACACACGCTCTTTTCACCATAGCCTGTAGATGCGCTGCTTGCACGTACGTCACTGGCGATAATTTACGGTTCCACAACGGCAGTTCATTTCAAAATCAAAGTGTGACATGTTTAAAAAAAAAGAGAATTCACCAAGGTGCATTTCTTTAATGGTTACACACAAATTTCCAAGTTATGCATGTTGGGTTTGTCAGAAGTCTCGAATATGCCCTAAGCACATTCAGCTTACATCATTCATCTCGCAGCCATCCTATGTAATCACAGGTGTGCTCCAGAACAGCGCCCTGGGGCCTCTCCATCACATTTCTCTCGGCAAAATCTTCTGCGGATGACACACTGCTCTCTCTCTCTCTTTCTCTCTCTCTCTCTCTCTCTCTCTCTCAAGCAAATCCAACTCTTGATGGTCTCACTGAATTTAAACCCTGGTTTTGTGCATTTTTTTTTTTTTTTTAACAACAAAACTGAATTTTTCCATGTTGGGTTCACATGCACACCTCTTAATTTTTTTCTCCATTGGTATCGGAAATTCCACTGGTTTCTCTCTCCTCTGCCCAGGTTAAGAGTTTGGGTGTGATTCTTGACAGCAACCTATTATTTCAAGCTCATACAACGAGGATTGGCTTGTCGACTTCCATATCACCTTATAATATCAATTGACTTTGCCTGTCCCTCACTCCCCATTCCACTACGGTGATAATTCAAGACCTCATCATTTTCCAGAATGCTTACCTACTACTATTCCCTTCTTTTTGTTTTGTTTTTTCACTCATATCTCTTCACATACTCCATACATTGCTCCAGAATTCAGCTGAATCATTAAAATTTTCCTCTTCAAAGCCAAACTCAAAACAGAGTCATAATGTCTTTCTCTGCATAATCTTGTTTTTACATTTATGCTTCTTGTGTTCTTAATTCTTTTACCTGTGTCCCTTGTAAAGAAAAGCGGATTGAATAATGGATGGATGGATGGATGGATGATTTTACTGTTTGATTACACAGTCTCCATGTGTCTGAAAGACACCATCCATCCATTCGTCCATTTTCTGATCCGCTTTATCATCACAAGGGTCGCGGGTGCGCTGGAGCCCATCCCAGCTGTCCCCGGGCAGTAGGCTTGGGACACCCTGAACCGGTTGCCAGCCAATTGCAGAATAATAGCAACAATAGTATGATAATGATGGTGATGATTATTATCATTGTATTGTTCATTTTCTAATATGAATATTTTTCTTTGTAGGGCTTGACAGCTCTCTTGGGGCAGACATTGGATCTGCAAGTATGGATAACAGAGTCACTTCTTGGCCTCCTAATCAGAGAACAGCTATTCTGACTAATCAGTGGGACTCTCTGGAGACAGACCCAGAGATTTTGGCCCAGGAGAGAGTCTGCAAACAGCAGCTAAGAATGCACATTGGTGATCACATCTTGCCTCAAGGAAAGCTGAATGACAGTTTAAAGGAAGGAAATTGGGAAGTGGCAGTTGGAAACAATATTCCACATGAAGACGAGGTGGTTTCTGATAGAATTGAAGTAGCACCACATTCACACAGAACGGGGGAACCTGGAAGAGATGCTATCAAAAGGTAATGCATTAGTGCTAAAGAAAAAGTGTTTTTCACAGACGCAGTACTTTTTAATTGCAATGAGTGAATTTATAACACTGTTCAGCACCAGGTCTCAATGACGCCGGGGCCCCTATTTTTGCGCAAGTCTAGCGCAAAGTGGCGCATGGGTAGAGCTTTCTTTCTTTCTTTCTGTTGGTAAATTTGCAGCCAAGTGCAGTCAGAAATGGGTGTTTGTGCCGTTGTGGGCGTGAACACAGACTTGCTTCATAGCCATTGGAAGCGGCTCCTCTCATTCACTTTAAATTAATTGCAGGAGAAACACACAGTCAACATGACTAGAGTCTGTGAAGGAGATAGACGTGTGCAAAGTATTTTTTATAAGAACCTGCAAGATCTCCACTTGCAGATGAAGTAAAGTTCCTGCGTCGAGAGCACATCACGTTTGATTATGCCATTGCCACACTCCTCTGTGATTCTCCACTGTCCAACTGTGCCCCATGGTCCCTGCTGGCTTTTGGAGCCATGTTTTTACAACCATCCACCGCCTTTCTCACACGGTTGTGAAGGCTTGCACTAGGCTAGTGGGGGCTAAGTTCTTTTGCCTTGGCCTCAGGAGAGATGTCAGAATGTCCACTGTCTTTGGATGACATGCCAGTGCCCCAAAGTACAACGGCATACGAGAGCCCCGTTGACAACTGTTTCTAGTGCCGGAGAGACGTTTTTGACCATGTCAATGTGGACCAGGTGGGACCCCTGCCTCCTTGCTACGGGTTCGTTCACCTCCTCACCATGGCAAACAGGACCACCAGGTGGCCAGAAGTGGTCCCCCTGTCATCTACGAGCTCAATTGATTTGGCCCGGGTGTTCATTGTGTCCTGGGATGCCCGTGTCGACATGCCAGCTGACCTCACCTATGTATGACAGGGGCCCACAGTTCACATCAGAACTATGGATGACAGTTGCTGAGGGTAGAGATTTAGCGCACAATGGTATACCACGCGCAAGGCAACGAGCTCTGGGAGCCATTTCATCGTTCTCTGAAATCCACTCTGAGGTTAAAGTTCACGGACAGCATCTGGATTGAGCATCTCCCGTGGCTCATGCTGGGTCTCAGATCTGCTCACAAGGAGGACCCCCGGACCTCATATGCTGAGCCGGTTTACGACCAGCCACTGTGTGTCCCGGGGTTCTGGGGCGTCGCTTATCTTGTCCCCATTTCAACATCTTGCCATGGCCTCCCCAGTCCCATGTGCCCGCGGACCTGCCATCAGTCAAGTACGTCTTTGTCCGCCACTACAGCCGTTGGATCTTGCTGCAGCCCCACTACAAGGGGCCCTCCTCTGTGGTGTAAGCGAGGGCTAAGAGCTTTGTGCTAGACATTGGAGGTAAACCAGAGAAAATCATAGTTATAGCCATGGCCATGAAAGAAAATGTGCCGAGCGTGGTAAAAACATCAATGATGTTTGATCAGAACACAATTCCGAAGGTTTCACATACGGTACTTTTGGTTGCTGTAGCTGTGTCAAATGCAGTCTTGCATCTAGTTATTTAACTGATATTTAATGGAGCTTACTTTACTAATTACTCAGTTTTGAAAGTAACTAATAAAGTGACTCGTAATCTAATTTATCAGTACTTTATTTATCCGTAGCATTCAGCGGCTGCAATTGTTGCCTCAGCATAAAAATGACAAGTGGTTTGTCCAATACTTTATTGGAAGTTAACAGCGTATTTATCTTCACCCAAAAAAGGCTATTCATTGTGGGAAACTGATAATTGGTCAATCGTCAGTTTTAGAAGATGAGAAAATGGCTTATTACAATTTTTCTAGTTCTTGTTTCTATTGTTGTCTGTCTCATTTTTAGTAATTGTATCTTGTGAAGTTAAGCGGTTTGGGTAATGGATGGATGGATAACTTTCATTGTTTTGCATTGTTTCATTTTTATGCATTCCTTTTTTGACGAGGAAAAATTGTATTTGAAAATTACAATTCAAATAACCACTCATTTTTGCTAGATTAAATTTAGTATTTGTCTTTTTTTATGTACAGTCGATTGCACTTACAGTACATAACTAGTATGACTTTCACCTAATTCATTTTTTTCTGTGAGACACGTCACGCTTTAAAAAACGCAAAATGGTAGTTTTCTTGCAAGGAATAGACGAGAAGCGAGACTACGCTTACCTGCTCATTGTCACACACCCGGGTCGTCATTCCAAACTCTAATAAAACCCGAGTGGCTGAAACGATGGTATTTCATCAATCATTCACCAAATATGGACAGCGTATGGCTGCCTACTCAGCTCTTTCTTTTCCTCTCCTGTCTCTTCTCACAGCTTTGTGTACCTCCAACATTGATTAATATGTGGTAATTAGTGTAGTTTTCCCCTTTTTACTTTGAGAAGAAAAATCTGGTGGTATAGGCCTATGTTGGCTTAACACAGTCCAATTGTGTTCAGTCAATGATAGGAGAAAGTAAATCTAAAGGATTTTTTTAAACCCAGATGTAATGAGCCATTTGTCTTTTTGCTGTGGGGGTTTCCTATGTAATATCAGATAGTACAGTATTACTGTCGTTTGATTAAAGCAACCTCATTAATACACACTTAACAGATTATTTTATTTTATACTGAAATTAATAATATTTGTGTTTAAACCTGTCGTACTTAAATGAAACAAAATACATTCAAACCCCCCAAGACTGAAAACGCATGTGTATATCTTTTTACTTGTGGAAAATGACAAAATAGTAACGCAGGGTGACTTGAATGAGTCACCGTAATCGATTTACTGTTCTGTAGATAGTAACGCGTTTGATAGTTACCCCAAAAAGCATCACTGGTTAATCGTGTAGCATGAGGCAAAACTGCACTACAATATTGTCATGCTGTACCCTCGAGCCAAGTTACCACTAGATGGCAGTAATGACGTTTGTAGCAGTGCTGAGAACATTTTGGTTAAATTATGAATATCGACTTGATTGATACTATATTTGGCCAACAATAGGTATATATTCATTTAATGCGTTGATAAAATGTTAATACTACTAACAATAGTTTGTGAAGTAAAAGTCGAAATTAATGAATTACATTCACTTCAAATAACAGTCATTTAGTTAATATAGCACTATTATTTGTAAAATAGTAATTTATTTTGCAGATAATTGTGCTAGTAACTTGAACACAACAGGAGAGCTTCAATAACACTGAAACTATAAATACTGAAACATCACATGGATAATTTAATATAAGATGTGATTCATCAGTCAACTGTTAAATGGCGTCTGATTGGAGCAAGGCCTAATTCAGGAACAAGGTGAATAAAAGCTTTCATTCGAGAGTTTAGTTTTGTTTTGGGTGAATCGAAAAAAGTGGTCAATCGTAGGCCAGTAACAAAGATTATTGTTTCTGTACAGGAGTCCTCTCGTACGAGTGGTAGTCATCTTCGACTGTATATGTAAAGCACAACAGGCCATCTGTTTTTGGGCACTCAAACTTTTGTCTCCTTCAGACACTGCAAGACGAGTAAAGTAAGTAAGAGGGAATTTACTCTCTGCTGTCATTCCTGCGGTAAATGTTCATCTCTGACTAAAGTATATTGTTTCAGAGGAAAATGACCTCGGTACATTTACACAAAGGTTTCAATCTAATAGAGCCGAGGTAGAGGACACAGTCCTATTCCCATCATCATGTTCTTTTAGTCTTTTTTTTTTCTTAACCGACTCCTCAAAGCAGATAAGCCTTTTCACACAAAACCACTGCATACTTTCCAAACCCAATGCTCGTTCCTCATTGAAGTGAACAAATCCTATCTAAGCAGCTCCATTCATCTCTGTGCACGATATTTTTCACCTATTTACTCAATATTGAGGCATAGTATTTGAGTCCATGCAACTATTTTCTTTCATTGTCACCGTTTTCCCCGCTTGCTTTTGTATCCGGGCCCCTGTACTCGTGGGCAAATTCTGTATTTTTCCATCACACCCAGCTGCATGTTTTAATGCATTCTCTAACTAGTTGGAGTTTGCCTCATTAGAGAGATATCTCTTATCTGTTCAGTTTCGTTGAAAGGAACTGCTCCACACCTTTGAACCCACCACACACACACACACACAGAATACACGCGCACACACACATGCTTCTCATGATGTCTGTAGAGAATTAGACTTTTTTATTCCACCACAAAGAGCTAAAATGTATTTTAATAACATCTTTTTGTTGCCATTGAGGATTTAGTACCGCCATTATGTTGTCTGTTCATGATTTGAAAAATGGCCATTGTGAACGTTTCCCTTGATTGTACTGCTCAAATTCACTTTCATTTGTCAGCTTGAAGGTAAAAATACAAAAGCGATAAATGTATGATTGCAATCCCGGTTAGCATGTCATCTTAGCTTGAGGACATCATCGCTGATATAATGATGTAACGAGCGTGCCTTCCGTTAGTATTGTTTATACACATGTACAAGGTCTTTGGCATTTATCGTATTGAAAACTGTCCTTGGTTGTTGAACTCCGTGAATGCAGTTGGATGTCAGCCAGGGGCGATTCTGGGTTCTGAATTAAAGGGGCTGCTTAGCCCCTCAATTCAGTCACTTTCACATTCAACCCCATTAGTTGGATGGTCTCGGAATGATTCAGGAGTGATTGTCAGACTTAAACATAATGGACTTTTTTTAGGCTTCTGCTCATGAAATTTGTGGCAAAAACATGTAATGTTGTGGTTCATTCCATATTGTTATTCTATACGAGAGAGAAGAGGATTACTGATGGAAGCAGCTGAAAAGAGTTACCTTTGCAGGGTGTCCGGGCTCTCCCCTTGCGATAATGTGAGAAGTTTGGTCATCTGAAAGCGTTGAACAGTCAAACCTCTACATCCTCTACATCAAGAAGATGTAGATGAGGTGGTTTGGACATCTGTGGTTAAGATGCCTCCTTTACACCTACCTGGTGAGGTGTTCTGGGCACATCCCTAGTGGAGGAGGACCCAGGGACGAACCAGGACACATTGGAGAGACAATGGGCTCTATGATCATTGAGGGCGCAGGTGTACTTCAGCGTTAAAAACTGCCGCATCTTGATTTGAAGCCCCGTATCGCGTGTTTACGAACGGCTCTGTGTCATGCTGGGTGTTTCGGCGGATTGTGGGCATTTCCGATGACAAGTCCCCAGCGCATCTAACAATTTGCTGGCTGAAAGTAGACTACACGTTACGCCTGCCGGAACCACTTCTAAGTATTGGTGTCGGGTGCGTACTGCGATTTTGGTGAATGTGGTTGAGGTGCATGCAAACAGACTGAGCTTGCGGACATGTATAGTGGATGTTAACGTTATTATTTACAGATGTGGCAGCAGCGTGCATGCAAACCCTCTGAATCATTGTAGGAATCATTTCATTGAACGAAGTATTAGCGTCTTTATAAAAGTTTTCAAATCACCTCTGCTGTGGCACAGATGCTGTATGGGAGGCGGCAGAGTCGCACTAGGACATATATTATCGAGGTGGACTGTGGTCTCCAAGTGCCCACTTCACAGCGATGATCTGTGATTGCCTTGGCCAACTTCCTCCTTCATCCACCCATGGAGGTTCACTTGCAGTTCCTTTATAAATATACTTTCCATGCTTCGACCTACTGCATGGAATCCATTAAATCAATTTACGCTTCCAAGGACTGTGCGCCTCACGCGTGGAAATTTCAAAGTGAATGAGAGGAGCCACTTAGATTAGCTGTGAAGCAAGTCACCTGGATTCACATCCACCACGGCACAAACTGACCATTTCTCACTGCGCCAAGTTTGGTGAGGCTAAACTTGGTGTAGCCGGCCATTACGCGCAGTTGGACCATGCTACACCAGTCTTAATGCTGGGCATGAATTTAGAGCCCTATGTCTCCCAGGTGGCCTGGGAACACCTCAAGGTTCTATCAAAAGAGCTGGACGAAGTGCCTGGGCACAAGGAAATCTGGGCTTCCCTGCTGCAGCTGCTGCCCTGGCTAGCAGGCCCCAGACATGCAGAAGAAAATTCATGGATGGGTATTTTCTATTACAGATGCGGGCCAAGTTAATGTGAGAGTTGAAATACTTTAATTGAGAGCTCACTCAAAAGAACTTTTACAATAGATCACTGTGCAAAAAACAAAAACTATGACCTACTGTCCATTCCAGTTGAGGCACATAAAAGGGAAGGGAAAAGTGCAAGCTAAAAACCTCTTGTGAACTAGCCTGCTAAAATGAACGAATACAGATGCGAGTGTTTGGCTATATGTACTAAGTGGCTTCTTCGATTTTCCTTTTAACTTACAGCAAACCGGATGCCTGTGATGCCTGCTCAGAATTGTGCTGTTACCCAAACTGGAACCCCAGTGAAAAGGGAACTGTCATCACTGAGAGTTTAAAGTGCCCCGTCTCGGAATATCACCACTTTTTTCATCAATCGCAGAAGCCATTTATAAGAGGATATAGATACATAGCTGATACAAGATCAATGATTCCTATTTCTGGCAGCGACTGCAATCAGCCTTACCACCTTCACCCCCAAGATGGCCAGGTTAGCCCAATAACAACACAATGCTATCACAGCAATGGTTTGCTTCAGAGCTCACCAAAATCCAACTCATCTCATAGTTGTAGAGATCGCAATACCCGTCAGCAGACCAAAGACCAGCCAAAGATTGGCTGTCCCAATGTGGATGCCAATATTGAAAGATCTCTTGAGATGTCGGAGCACACAGAGGCAGTGCATACGATGAACTTGAAAGAATATCAAACCTGCAACCGGAAGGACCTGCAACACATCTCTCCACGATCATTTCCGACCTCACCCACAATAGAGAGTTCTCAGATTCGCTTGAAGAAAAAACGACATACACACACCGAAGACCTCGTCGAGCGGAACAAAAAAACACTAGGCCGCAGCACATCTGGCAATGGATCCTATGCAGACGTGCATGCACTTCAGCAGAAGAACCCTTGCATTGGTAAAAAGGTATTTGGCAATGACAAGCTTTTCGACTGTCACTCGTTCATTACCCTTCACATCATAAAAATTGGGCCGCCATAGCCTACATAGCAGCAACAGGTTTCTGATTAAATTAAAAAAAAAAAAAAAAATATATATATATATATATATATATAATAAAAATAAAAATAAATAGAGTCAAGAACAAAACTCACCAATAAGTCTCAAGTTCAATGGATGTAAAAATTGTGACGCGACCAGTGGCGGGCAATGAGTTTTGGTTCCTGGTTTTCAGTGGGGACTCAAGTTACTTTATCTACTTCTTAATATAACCCCCCATGTTGGTCAATAATATATAAAAACACAATGTAACTAACATGGCATGAAAGAAGAGAAAGGCAAATTTTATATATTTGAAGATAAATACCATTCAGTCATGGACGAAGCTTGCGAGATGCCCACGGCGATTGGCTGTTTTTTTTTTTTGTAGCCCCAACATTTTCATTTAAAGTAGCTACAACCTTGCATGTTTTCTTCTTTGAGTTGAAATAACCATTATTTGCTAATAGCAATAATCTTTATCATCTTGAACATTAAATATATTGTCTTGGTAATGTATTCAATGAAACGTAGGTTGAGCATGATTTGCAAATCATTGTATTCAGTTTTTTTTTTTTCACCACAATGTCCCAACTTCATTGGAATTGGGTCCGTCAATTAAAAATGTCACGTGATCAATTTTAAGATGCCTCACACTGAAATACTTTCAGTAAATATGATCTCCTAAGACGGAGATCGGTGCCTTTTAAGTTTATCCCCACACACCAGCCCAAAAATACTGTTGTCATTACCTTACATTGAAAAGTTGATTGACTTCAAAATGATCACTTATTTGCATCCACGGCTTCAAAAAAAATTTGAGAAAAATATAATTTGCATATTAATTGTGAGAAAATGCTTTTCACCAACCCGATGTTGGAGGTTCAGGTCAGCAGTGTCATGGTTCTGTTTTTCGGTCTGGCCAGCAGGTGGCATGAGTGGTCTTCGGGGTGCACACCTGCGGCCAATCTGTAATTATGAGACTTTGTATTTAAGGATTCTTCTGCTGTGCATCGGTGTCGGAGTATTGTTTATTGCATTGCAACTTCCACGCTCATTGACTCGTTACCTGTTATCGTTCCCGTCGTGTTTTTCGCTCTGGCTTTTCGGTACCATTGTTCTCTGCTCGGCAGACGCTTTATTTTACATATTGGATTTTTCTCGCGTGTTTTCCTATACGTCGTTTTTCTCTAGCATACTCGGTTCTGTCTTCGTTCCCTTGCCTTTTGGATGCAAGCGCTTTTTGTTAACCATTCGTATTATAGCCATTAAACTATTTTTTGTTTGTCACGGAGCTCTTGTTGGTGTCTGCGATTATTGGGATCCAAAACCTGATTCGGCTCGCCCGCAAAGCGTGACAAGCAGAAGTCAGCCACTTTCCTACGACCTGTCCCCTGTCACCTAATTGTTATGAACATGATGAAAAGATCTATTTTAACAACGATGCCAATACAATGGAAAACTTAATGCAACTTATGCAATTAAACAAATCACCAGCAGGAGCTGCGCTAACACTAATAAGGATACAACTCTGATGATTAGATTCAAGATTTCTTTACATTTCAGCAATGGCTTTTACATTATGGCTAAGTTTTAATACTACGAATGTAATGATTTCTTCAGGGAATTATCTTTGCTTTGAAAAACTAAAATGACTCTGGATTGCATAAATCTCCACTCTTTTATTTGACTTTCATCCAGCGGGGGTCGCCAGAGCGAATTCACTCGCATGATTCGGCCAGGTTTAAATATTTATCCACCTCTACACCAAATATTAATGTTCCCAAACCACCCATAGGGTGAGTAAGATTACGTTTAATTTGGAGGTGTTTGAATGCAGCTTTGCTTTCCCAAACACAAGCGGCATCCTTCTCCTATGCCTGCATCAAACAACCCTTTTCTCATTTATTTGTAACATTGCTATCAAAATAGTTTTTATGGTCCTGTCAGTCGGCAACCAAAAGGATGTCCTATGATGCTTGCTTTAACCCCACCTGGAAAATTAATTTGCGGGGTTTCATTTTTCCTCCCTCCCATCGTATAAAAGAGCCCATACATATCTGGGTAGCTATGTAGTGCTTATTATGACTTGATCTGTACAACCAGAACATCAGAGACATGCCTCCCAATAGGCTCTCAGACATCCATGCACCTGGCACAGTGGCATAATTGGTCTGGATAGCACGCATTCACCATTTGTTGGGCCCACAGGACTGTTTTTCTGGCTATAATACCCTCAACCTTGTCCACCCATCTGAGCCCCAGTCCTCTACAATGTCTCATATCATCACCATTTACATAGTCAAGAGCCGTTAGCTTTGTGTCGTGGTAAACAGAGCCGGAGGCTTTCCCTCTCTTGAAGCCTTGGGTTTTGTCAATATCACTCTGAATTTGCTCATTAGTTTTCAATTGCCAGACACATGTTACTTAATAATAATTGCGCTCATTCAATTATTTCCCCCTAATAGATTAAATTCCCAATTCAAAATAACAGCATTATCCATCTATCTCGCTAGCTTGCTATCTATCTATATGTCAGTCTTTATTTTGCTATCTCTCTCTCCCTCTCACTCTCTCCATCACATCCATCTATCCATCTCCCAAGGAAAAAAAGAGCACATCAAAATGTTCTTTTGTGAACTTGACACCTTTTATATGGATAATGAAACAGTGGAACAACCAAGTAAAACATTTAAATCCTTTTTTGGGCAGGTGAGTGTGGGGGCGGGGGCACATCAGCTTTTCAAATGGCGTATTAAATGAGTTGTGCTAAACACAACTCTGTCCTTTCCACCGTGTGAAATGCAAAATTTGCCCATATTGCAAGTCTACACTTTCCATATGAAAAAATTTCTATCACGCACATTATCTTGGTTAAATATTGCTAGTTTCACAATTGCGTCCCAGGACAACTACCAGAATGTTCCCCCACTAGTTTCACGCACCTTGAGAATCACAGAAAAAAATAGTCTGGGTTTTATGTGCCACAATATCAACAGGTATTGTTTTTATGTCGGGCTGCACGATGTTGGAAAAACATGCGATATGCGAAAATGATTTTGAGTATAGCAGTATAGTATTGTGATCCTTTCTGGCTAAAGAAATTACATTTTTATTATTGTATGGAAAAAAAATACCTTTTTCTCATGCGGCAAAATAAGCAAGCTCGTTGTATTCTTTGCTATTTAATTGTAATGCCCTGAGACACTGATCACCTATTGGATGACGGTGCTCATTTCAGGTTGCATCTGGCTGGCCAAGTTCTGATAAAAGCACACAATCTCAGATGAAATTTATTGCACGTCTTTGCGATATGGATATTGCACGGGCCATTATTGAGCATTTTTTGATATTCTGTGCAGCCCTATTTTTGGGTGTGTGTGGGAAAAGCCACACTGTAGTATTAGTTCATCCATCCCTCCATTTTCCAATCCACTTATCCTCACGAGGGTTGCTGTCGTGCTGAAGCCTACCCCAGCTAACTTCGGGCAGTAGGCGCAGTACACCCTGAACTGGTTGCCAGCCAATCGCAGGGCACACATGGACTCAACTCAACTGTATTTATAGAGCACTTTAAAACAACCACCGCTGTATACAAAGTGCTGTACATGGAGCAGATATCATACTGTATATACAACAATAAGCAATAACGAAGACAGTAGAAAGCACAAAACAGTAAAACTAAGATCAAGTCTGAGTCATGCTGAGTCAAAAGCCAAAGAATACAAATGAGTTTTAAGTTTTAAAGATGGGCAGCGAGGGGGCTTGCCGAATGTTCAGTGGGATGTCATTCCAAAGAGAGGGACCAGCAACGGAAAAGGCTCGATCCCCTCTGAGCCTCCGCTTAGTTCTTGGTACTTCTAATAATGTCTGGTCCGCAGATCTGAGGCACTGCGCAGGTGTGTTGGGGCGGAGGAGGTCAGAGAGGTGAGGTGGAGCGAGGCCGTTTAAAGATTTGAAAACAAATAATAGGATCTTAAAAAGAACTCAAAAATGTATAGGGACAAACACGTTTTCAAACTCACAATCACAGCTTAGGACAACTTAGAGCAGGGTTATCCAAACTACAACCCGGGGGCCATCTGCGGCTCGCCCACCATTTTTTAGTGGCTCTCTGTATGTAATAAAAATAACGTGTATGGCTCGCAAAAAAAAAAAAAAAAAGTGTGGGGGTGTGGGAAGTGTTCAGAGTGCGGGTGTTGAAAAAGTGGGTGCACGTGAGTGATGGAGACTACCTCTACTGCTATTAAAAAAGCTTTTCTAGATTTGCAAAGACACAGACAAATTTACAGCCCAAATATTTGATATAATATCTGTGGAGAATAAAGAAAAAACAGTTTCTTCCTCTTCCAGGATCCAATGTGTGAACATATCACATTCATGATCCTCAGTTCAGATTCGAACAAATCGCGCTTGGTTTGGTTCTAAACATTGAGATGGGATTCAGCTGCTGCTTAGTGGAGGTGCCGATCCATTCTGGTTGGATGCAGCGCCGTGGGTCACCGTAAAAGATCGAAACGACTTGCCTTAACCCTTTAATATAAAGCCTTGACATAGCAGTTTTTCAAAATAACATTATTCAAACAACGTGTGATTGATTGATTGATTGATTGATTGATTGATTGATTGATTGATTGATTGATTGATTGATTGATTGATTTGGGGCGACAAGGGGTGGGACTGGTTAGCACATCCTGTGAGAGCGAGAGAGGGAGAGAGAGTTTGACAGTTATGTCACTGTAATACATTAGCATAGCATGTCAAACAAAAGCTAACTGTTGAGAATTTTGATTCATCACAAGGTTTCCCCTCATTCAATCATCCGAATAACATACAACTAATTGACAGCACAAGTCATTTTTTACGATGCGACAATGCCACATTTGCAGTGGCGGGCCGTGCATTTCAACCTTAGGCCTTCAGTGACGTCACATACATTAACACAATTTCGGCTCGTCAAGCAGCACTTAATTTCAGGAGCATTTAAAACCATCAAGTATGCATTCACAATTAAGAGCAGGAAACTACATTTACAGATATTGTCAAAAATAAAAAGATGGTTTAAAATACTAAATAAAATGCCACCCAAATTACGCTGTGTG
>NW_017805494.1:396054-452937 GCF_001891065.2 Hippocampus comes | reverse complement strand
GACAAACCCTTTTCCTTGCTGGGACAGGCTAGGTAGCACAGGAGTTGGGTGACCTCTTCGCACAATATCCAGCTTTTGGTGGAAGGTCCGTCTTGAAAATTGAGTGGAAAGTAGTTCCGCAACCGGATCGATGTCTTCTCCTTCAGCCATTTTGGGTTAAAATGCAGTGATAGCTCTAGCAGGCGCTTGTCCAATCAGCGAACACGCACATCCAGCCTCGACGTAGGGCATTCTAGCTGGCCCTGGTAGCAGACGAGTCCGATCACAAGTCTGAGACTCGTGATCTGATTGGCTATTGCAAGCTGACTGTGCCCGTTCATTTACAGCGCACAGGGCCTGCTCTGATTAATCTGAAGGCTCTGAGCAAATTTAATTTACCTGGCAACACAAGCTAGCTGAAATATTATTGGTTAAAAACTCTACCATAATAAATAAGTTATTTATCGAGTGGCTTTCAATGTTACTCGACCAAGTGGAAATAATATGACGTAAAGAATACAGAGAATAATTTTGTCTACATATTTATGAAAATAAAATAACAAATTAAATTTGTTATTCTCAGAAAATAAATTGATTAAATTTACTTTTCTGAGAATGTTTAGGCCAGCAGAGAAGGCCTTGCTGGCCCTAAGGGTCCGCCACTGCACATTTGGCCTTTTGTAGAAATCCAAAGGAGTTGTAATTACACACTATTAAATGTACACCAGTTTCTAATGCGGCAATTGCTTGCACCATCAAAGTGGTAGTGCAGCAGTAGCAATGAGTAGGTTTGTTGAGACTAGTATTCTTTAATAATAACAACAGAAGTAGCAGATCAATCTTCTGCAATTGTACTCGCGTGACCGTGTCCTCTCGCAGGCCCTCACTTCAAAGCCAAGGTAACATAATGTCCAATCTTTTAATAGCTTTAGACCAAAGCTTTGGGAATACCTCTGCCCCTGCCTCGGTCTAAACACCCAATCAAGATTACCTAGGCTGTCCACAATAGCGGCTAAATGCAATTCAAGATCCACATCCTCTTTGAAGTCATCATTGCAAAAAAAGATGTTTCTCTGGTCCGGGAGGTAATACGGCCAGGTGCAATTGCCAGACTTTGTTCTGGCATTGCCTCATTGAGAAGCAATTACTGGTCTCCCAATTTAGAAGAAAAGATATTACACAAGTTACCATCCTCCAAATGCAATTCTGGCAAGATTATTGGCTCCATTTGATTGGGACTTTCCTAATGGGTGTCAAAAGGCAATAACAGGGACAACTTATGTTTGTGCATGTTGATATATCGACTGGGTATTCTGCTGAATATAACTGTAAACCTGTCACTGATTTGAAGGTGCAACAAAACATTGGTCATTTCAAATTATCGCTTTGGGCCGCTGATTGAAGTGACAATAGCTCATACATCTTTGGAACTGGAGGGTCGTAGATGTGAGTCTTTCTCCGGTCTACTGCTGCAAGGCCTTTGAACAAGGCACTGAAACACACCGTGACCGCCCCCAACCCCTTTCCTCCCCAACACTGGCCATGTATGTGCACCCCTTCAATCCGGCATCTCTGCTTGCATTCCGGCATGTATAGGTTCTGGCCTTCTAAGTGGTGCAGGACTAAAATAATCAGTAGCTGTAGAGTGTCAGTACAATTTCCACTTGGGTGCTTATAATAAGGATAATATCATTATTAGGGGTTGGGCAGTGACCGCTGCGAGGTCTCTATTTTCTGTAAAAAATCTTCTTGTTCTTTACAAAGAATCATATTTTTGAGACCTGAACATAAACTCACCAAACAAAAGAAAAATGATATTTTAATATTGTCATACAGCAGTTAAAAATAAATAAATAATAGGGGGTCTGTAGCGTCCAACAACAAAGGTTTAAGAGATCCCTAGTGAAGTCTGTAATATGCTCATATTTAGTCATGCTGTATAACTTTCCCATGCCCGCAGTGTAGCTTTGCGTCCTTGTACCAATCATCACCTAGAATTGGAATACTCCCTGCTGAAGATGCACAAACATTGGAATGCGCTAGTTGATACAAGCTGAGAATCGGTTCAGGAGGTTATGATATCACACTTTGCGTCTCGGTACCACTCTTCTGATGGTATAAAAATGATATGAATCTCTTCCTGCTTCGCACTCGTGACGCGCAGCCATTGTCTGTAATTCGTGGGTGCCCAGAATATTCTGTTATTAAAAGCTTCGAAGAAATTGTTCATCGACTCCAGCCTTTATTTGGATTACCAACATTCTCATCGTCCGAAATTCAACGAACACGCGGGGGAGAGGAGGCCACTCTTCCCCCAACACTCGCTAAGTGTGACCTTTGGCTGTGAAAATTGGAAGGCACACTCAGACGTACAAAACATCTTTAGTCGTACATTGTACAGGAAGTGAGCGATGAGCATTTGAATGTACAATTTTGGCCCATTTTTACATATTCGCAGGGGTCATACTCATACTACAGATTTACTTCAAACTCTACTGTTTTAACAACTGCAACAACAAGAGAAAAAAAAAGTTTTGTGTGGCATTGAATTTTGCTTTTGAAAATTCCTTCTTCCCAAAATATTCTCAGGTTTAAGTTTCAACTAGATCAATGAAAACTGTGAGGCATGTAGAACGGCCCACGACCCACAAAAAGTCATTTCAAGCCATATGTTAAAATTCATTGAATCCATTTCAATCAATTCACTTTGAAATTTGTCACCGTTTTTGGCATTTTCATAGAGACATTTTTTTAACAAACTACTCCGAGGGGATTGATGTGACATCTTAAAATTGTGTATGCTTCATCTAAAGATGTCCATCCATCCATCCATTTTCTGATCTGCTTGATCATCATAAGGGTTGTGGGGCATGCTGGAGCCCATCCCAGCTGTCTTCGGGCAGTAGGCGGGGTACACCCTGAATTGGTTGCCAGCCAATCGCAGGGCACACATAGACATACATTCGCACTCACACTCATACCTAGGGACGATTTAGAGTGTGCCATTAACCTGCCATGCATGTTTTTGGAATGTGGGAGGAAACCGGGGAAAACTCAGAAAAAGAAAATACAATTTTTTTTCTTTGACTAACACCGTATATGTGAAATGTTCAAAGATAAAATATCCTTAATATATACAAACTAAAGAAGGATTGCAGTTCTTTCTTACCTCATTCAGTACCAGCCAATTCTAGACCCCATTTTTTATTTTTTTTTTTAAACCCTAGCTCTTGGTAAAATTGGAAAACAAAAATAAGTATCTTATTTATATAAAGTACCCAATAGGACCTGTTTATTGAAGTTGTATTATTTTTTTACTTTTGTGAAGCAGCATGGAACTGCTCAAAAGGTTGCCACCGGAGAGTGTCCAAAAGAGAGTTCGGATCCGGAACAAAGTTTAAGCCAACAATTGAAGGTATGTATGTATATTAATGCTATAGTTTGCAGTTTTTTTTTTTTTTTAGAACATCCTTTATTTGTGCTTCGAATGTTAAACCAACTCTAACCACAGGTCACCCATATCATTGAAGGAAGTAAAGAACAGAGCAATATGGAACGTTACTTCAGGAGCATGGAGAAAAGCCCTGAATTAGAAAGGTGATTTACTTTCATCTTTTTCTCAAATATCTATTTTTAATTTTACTTTACTGTGTTTTGTTATTACTTTTACAATCATTTTGATGAAAATGAAAATAGCAACACGGTATTATTCGAGGTACGATTTATCATGACACTAATAAGCATCACAAAAGATTCAGCCGTACCAATGCCTCCAAATCTGGGACGGGCATCATGTAGAACTTAACCTTATATTTCACCAGCAGATAATCAGGTAACGCAAACGAGAGAAATAGAGGTAACTAGAGCCTTTTTCAGAGAGTGGGTTTCTTATGGTTCCGGAGTAGTCCGAAACAGAAGCGGATCCCACAAACGCAGTCCAAAAGAAGATTGAAATACAAAAATGTTTTTTTGACCAAATAAGGTCACAAGACGAACAAAGTACAACATAAAACGCTGGTAACAAAATAACCACGATAAGAACGAGTCTAACCAAAACCGCTTGCAAACGGCAAGGGAAATCAATAACGCAAAATCACTTGACACAAAAAAACAAGGAAAAGCCAATCAACAAGAAAAATCTAAAATACCCGAGTATAACATGATGAGCAAGAATATGAGGCAAAGGCGAAACAAACAAGAAATACTAACCCAGACTATGACTGTGATCGAGAACGCTGAAGGTCAAGAAAAATAAGTACTTGGACATGAGACAAGGCGAATATTTCGACAACAGGTGAGGGCTTGAACAGTCCTTTATAGCAGGCGAGGGTTGATTACATAATAGGAAACAGCTGCGGAACAACTCTCCAATGCCACCTGCTGGAGACAGGACAGGGTCATGACAGGGGTAAATTCAGTTATCGCAGTAACATAGTCTCTGAACCTAACCTGGCTGGGACCATTTTTTTTTTTTTTAATGATCCTTGAGTTTCTCTCTGTACAAGCCCTCTTTCAGAACCACACACTATTTCATTTCCTCATTCATTTAGTCATCAGGTAAGTTTTGGCGTAGCCTCGTACTGCCGTCTGTCTTTTTAAAAAAAAATCAAGAGTATGTGAGACAGAGTAGGTGGAGACAAACATGGCTTGTCCTTTTGATAATGATCCCGCAGACAAAGGTGCAGCATCACCACGCAGAGAATTGAATATACGTCGGGAGATAGTTCTTAGATGTTTGAGCAGTTTCAGAGAATTACCTTTTTGAGAGGTACCGTTTCACCTCCATCATCGACATACACAACCTAATTTGCCCTTACATTTGCAACATTACCAATTGTAGTCATCCTCTCACATCCCGGCAGATACTGTGTGTTGCTTGGCATTTCTTCACAAATTTCATCTTCAGCTTTTGCCAAGTTCGCTTATCCCCCCGTTGTCCAAATCCGGATCTCGAGGGCCGATATCCTGCATGTTTCAGCTGTTGTGCTCCTGTAACATCCCTGTCATGTTTCGGTTTGTGACCAACAGGTGGCACTGTAGGGCTCTCCCTGCAGCTGCACACCTGTTGGTCGTTATGTCATTAGCTGTTTAAAGGGACTCCCAGCATGACCACTCGGTGTCGGGTCATTG
This sequence comes from Hippocampus comes, assembly GCF_001891065.2. Taxonomy (NCBI): domain Eukaryota; kingdom Metazoa; phylum Chordata; class Actinopteri; order Syngnathiformes; family Syngnathidae; genus Hippocampus; species Hippocampus comes. Next base: position 447,828 of record NW_017805494.1, on the reverse strand, counting down.
TTGGCTGTTTGTTTGCTTCTTTGCTGCTGTCAGGTTGGTTTGTTCTGTCATGTTTAGGTCATGTTTCTGTTATTATAAGTTTTGAGCTTCTGCCATGGTTTTTGTTTGATACTTTGGACTTTGTTTGTTTTGGATTTAGTTTTCTCTGGTTTTTATCAATACAATTCGTCAAGTACACCCTGCTCTAGTGATGGGAAAATGAAGCCTCATGAAGCAATGAGGCTTTCCATCCAACTGGGTCGTTCCTGGGCCGAAGCATCATGAGGCTTTATTTGTACTACTGCGCCATCATGTGGAAAATAAATGTCATGACAGTGATTAAAATGAGACCATGGATTTGATGTCGAGGTAAGATCGGGCCAAAAAAATCCAGCCCGACCCGGCCCGAGCCCGACCAATGAACTTGATTTGCAGGCCCGAGCCCGAAGCAAACCCGACATTTCCTATTTCATTTGTGATGACTCGGGAGGAGGAGGGGTGATTTGTGACAACAAATGAAAGCATGTCTTTTCCACAAAATCTAAGTTCAACAAGTCTGTATCATTATTTACATCCTTTAAACATGTATTTTTGTTTGTTGCAGCAGAGGGTACATTCACCGACAATTTTCAATCATTGACTGATTTTTTTTTTTTTTTAAGAGTTGTAGGATAAATTTAAGGCATTCCGTGATTTGGACGGGTTGAAAATTGGGCCATTCACCACAGCAGCAGTACATCCTGAAGAATCGTGCGCGGTGGCACTCGATGAGAGAGAAGCAGCGAGACAAAGAACAACAATGACGGCTGGATCATAGAGACATGAAAGAGTTCTCTGAGTTGTCATTGCGAGAGTTTAGTACAGTACGTGTTGTGATGAGGCCACTTCGTTTTTTTTGGCCAACCACAGTCTCTTGTGGCCAAAGCTATTCACGGCTTCGGAACGAACAAAAAAAAAAGTCGGCGAGAGAGAAGCCCGACCCGATCCGACTCGCGGGCTCGGGCGGCCCGATCTTACCTCTCGTCAGTGTCACTTGTCAGCTCATTGTCGTCCCGGTGCGCCGAATTTATTTCGATTCTCCCGCGAAACTTATTTGTTGGCGGGGACGTAGAAATCCCGTCCCGCGAGGCTTCGGGCGGAGCAACGCGCGTTCCGAGGCATCGGGCGTGGCCGCAAGCGTAATCAACACACGCCTCGATGTGCGCTTCGCACATTTTCTTCCGGTTTACTCGGCACACGCATCGGAGCCTCGGCACAGTCGGGCACATCACTACCCTGCTCCTCCCTCCTGCCTGATTTTTGCACCTCGCACCGTGACAATCCCTGATTCAAATGATCAGCAATCTCTGCAGAAGCCCGATTCGGATTATTTGAATCAGGTTTGCTGCAGGAGAGAAACATTGAAAGCATGCAGGATAGCGGTTCGAGGTAATCGAGCACCAGATTTGGACATCCCTGTTTTAAATCGAAGCTTCAAGACATTATTCTGTCATTGTTTTGAATTTTCTCATTGTACTATTATTTTTTTTTTCCATCTCAGTGTAGCTTTAATAGTCCTTATTATTCGACTATATTCAGGGATACACAAGTGGTGCATAGGTTCTCACTGAAAATATTAACCCTTTCGGGGACACCGGTTACTACAGTGGACAGCTTATCATGTTATCAGGTTACAAGGTGCATGAAAGGGTTAAATTGCATAACCAACATAATGTCGCCTGAGTGGAAGTGAGAGAGAGGGGTATGCTTGTTTTAAATTCAGACCCCTCCCGTTCCTCACACAAACAAACACAAAAGTCCCCCTTGTAAACCGCCTGCAAGAGCCGCGCACAAAGCATCGGCTCCTGTTAGGGAGAACAAATTACCCAATGGCAAGACATTAGTTCTCCTTAGTGTGCTGGCGCCATTTTTGTTTCCATTTCACTGACAAAAGTTCACATTATGACAAATATTAGAAAGCCAAACTAATTAATTGTGTTCACTAGGTGGTAGTAAACTGTCAAGTGGTTACATCATGACTGTTGATGTAACAAATCCTGCTGTGATGAGCTTTTCAATAACTATTTAGGCCAAAATTGTATTAGTTAACACAGTGAGTATTGCGCCTCCTGTGAAATAAACTTTTCTGCACCCAAACTGATGAAAACTAGAAGTGGGCATGCCAGGACACTTCGCTGGTCCATTGTGCCTCATTTGCCAGCAGCCGCCCCGGTAGTCTGTCATCGTCAGTCTGTTATTATTTCAGGTTGGCCCAGTAGCTCAGTTCGTCATCACTATTTTAACCACTCTTCCGTCATCGCTGAATTTCAGTGCGTCACCACTATTTTAAGACAGTCAGTAAAAAAACAAAAAAAATGTCCTAAGGTTAACAGCAGTGATTGTCATTTGTCATTTGCCAGTGGCCGGCCCACCAGCCCCTCATTGTCATTTCAGGCTGACTCAATCTTGTCAGTTGTCACCACACACACACACACACACACACACACACACACACACACACACACACACACACACACACACACACACAAACGCTCCGCTTGAAGCAACCCCGGTGTAGTCACCCCCTCGAAGAAACGAAATACAAGACATGTGGCGGATCTTTCGTCAGTCGTCTGTCTGCCAGCAAAACAGGAGTCCGCCACCGAAGGCATATCTGTAAACATTAAAGAAAACATTACAAGAAGGTAAACAATAATCATAAGTGTGTCACTTTTAGACAGCCATGTTTACTTTCTTCCAACAAACCATTCATCAATTCTTTTTCTAATCCGCTTATCCTCACGAGGGTCATGGGTGTGCTGTAGCCAATCCCAGCTGGTACACCCTGAACTGGTTGCCGGCCAGGTAGGGGAGAGGGGCTGCATTAAGTTATTCAATGGCAATACTGCCCTATAACACTTCTCAAGATGGGTTTATAGGGCAAATCTATTAATAAAGTCAAGTCAGCTTTTTATTGTCAAATATGCTCTATGTGGAACATACAGCACAGAAGAAATTACTTTTCTCTCTCAGCCACAGTGCAAACATGTAGTTTGCACTAATAATACTAATACTAATCATAATACATTCTAGAATCTCCACTGCCAGTGAGGTCAGCGGCTTGGGAAAAGAGCGAAGACCAAGCAAGAACCTCTGGAGCAACTAGAAAACTAGAGTAGAAATATGTGCGCCCGTGACCATATTGTTATACCGTTCCTCATTTATCAAACAATCATTCTGTGTTTCAGGACAGCTGCACTAAAATGCTATTTATCAATTAAGGAGAGTGAAAAGAAGAGGTGTCTCGAAAATGTCCCCACAATACCTTTGTGTGCTTCAGAGAACACCGGAGTCTATACCAAGTTGCCACCTATTATGCCAAAGCAGTGCTTTAGACAGTGTGTGAAGACAATCAATCCCAACAATAGAAGCAGCTCTGCTGATTTCTTGACACAGATGGAAGATAAGAAGAGGACAAGAACCAATTACAAGGTTGGTTGAGCTTCAGTATTTTCTGCATTCTTTCTTATGGAATTGTACTGTGTGTATTTTTTTAAATTTTTTTTAATTTTTTTTTTATATCATGAATCCTTTCAGGGACAGTGGTTACTGCAGTGGACGGCTTATCATGTTATCCAGTTACAGGGTGCATGAAAGGGTTAATTATTGCTTGTTTTTATGTGTCTGATTTTTACTTGATATACAGCAATCCCTCGTTTATCGCGGTTAATGGGGACCAAAACCACCCGCGATAAACAAAAATCCGCGAAGAAGCGACCCCCCCCCTCCATATAGGTACATGTACATAATATTTATAAGGCCAAATTTAATGGTATACATACATGTAGAAGTACATTTTGAAGTAATTAACATGACTTAATGCTGTATGCTAATAGATTTAAACATGTATAAGTTAGATTAGTTTATGAATAACAAAATACAGTAAACATATACTGTACATGTAGTACTGTATATGTTGCTATATGTCACTCGCTGTTGTTTTGCTGACTTTCGCTGCTTCTCGCGGACCTTTTGCAGACTTTTTGCGGACGTAATTTATTTATTTATTTATTTTTATGAATATGTTTGAAAAAATCCGCGATGCACTGAAGCCACGATAAACGAACCGCGAAATAGCGAGGAATCACTGTACAACACTTTGTATTCAGGTGTGGTTGTGTTGGCCTTCTGTCATTTCACATTGAAGTGTATTTACGATGTATGCACAGAACAGTAAAATGAACTAATTGGCTGGTTTATTGGCGCAGCAAAGGCTAAAATTGTGTGGCATCCGATTCTAATCCCCACAAACATGGGAGGTTATGCTCCTTTGAAGTCACAAGTAATCCCCTCAACACAGGGGCTGCTTAATCCAGCAGGAGGGTTTTAGTTACTCAGGGCACAAAGCATCAGGTTAATTGTCTCACCCCAGTAAGATACACTTAATTGCGATAAGATGGCCAGAGAACTGCTGGCTCTGTAAAGCCAATTGAAGATGTGTTAGACGATAAAGTGATTATACAGCAGAGACTCTGTAAGGTACAAGGTCATTCAAGATGCATGTGCATTTGATGAGTAAGCTTGTTTATTTTCTTGAGTTGGAAAGGTGGTAGAAAATGTATCAGATTAAAATTGACTTGAATAAACCATTTACGGCAGCATGTTAGTCTACCTCACAGTCAAATGAATGTGGATTCAAAATTTGACTTGGACTTGAAGATTGCCTCTTCTCCCTGTCCTTGTCAGATCAATTGAAGATTCTAAATTGCTCACAAATCCGAATGTGGATGTGAAGGATTGTTTGTTTCCATGTACACTGATTGGGTGGTCGGTGTGCACCCCACCTCTCGTCCAAAGTCAGTTCGGATAGGCAACATCCCTGACCCTAAACATGGTTTTGTGGAAATGCTGTGGGTGATGACAGTTTACTCTCCGCCTCATAAAACAACCGCAGTCAACAACGGCTCAATCAGTCTATATTATGCGATATTTCAATGTGACGGAAACGTGACACTGCTGTGGAAACAGACCATGGCTCAGAGGTCTTGGCTATGCTGAAAATGAGCGCCTTTTAGCCAATAAAGGCTGTGAATCGCGGATCCTTCAACAGGAATCAGAAATGCCAACAGGCGAGAAAAAGACAAAGAAGCGGGCTGTCGAAGTTATTCTTCTTTTCTTTGTTGTTGTGGAGTTATGTGCTGCAAAAGGCCAGTGGTGGATGGGCACCTCCGAACCGTTATGTAATTGTGGTGATTGGTGATGAGGTGGGTTGATAATGGATCTGCCAGCATAGCAATGTTAGGTGCGACATTCCACCCTGCAAGGCCTGCCGCCAGCTGAGTCCGAAGGTTGTACAACAACAGCCCATAGAAATGTACTTGAATCTGGAAAAAAAGGGACAAATAAAAATTTACCGAAAATTAACTAATGAAAGCTAGACAGTGCTTTTTGAATTCTAGTGAACAGAATGATTAAAAATCAACCAATCAAATAAATAATGGAACTGGTCTGGACAAAAATGATGGTACCTCACCAAATTTGTAATCAGTCACTCGGCAGATTTGAAGGGTGTCAATTCGTCACCGTGCTGTTTGTCGACAAGGTGTGTACCCAGGGTCGGCCCTCCCTAAATGCAGAACGCACACTGTGCGTAGGGTGCCATCCGCACTGAGGGGCTGGATTTTGCTTTCGCAGAAAGAGGCATTCAGGCAATGACGAGACTCGACATCCATGATTTTAGCTCATCGATTGGTGCTCTGCACTCCAACCTGGAGGCTCAAGTTTGACCCTTTAGTTGGGTGGGCGCCGAAAAATAAAAAGTGAAAACACCACTGCACATAGAAGGGTTGTCTTGGCAAACTCTCATCAAGCCTTCACCCAAAACAGAAGAGCCTCATTTAAAAATTTCAGTTTGGCGCCATTTTCCCCCCTCATAAGAGAGAACCGAAATCACAATCACAATTTCCCGATAGTTGAAGCCATTCTTCACTTAGGAAGGCTCTCACCCGAAGCAGAAAATAAAAAACAAAAACACTCCTTTAAGTCTGCAGCTTCACAGCTCAGACTTCAGTCCAACAAACACTGCTCTAGAAGAGTTTGCCTAGTGGAGTGGTGCTCAACTGTTTGCAAAGACCCGGGTGGCTGACGGTGTATTATTGTAATGTTTGATATCTTGAATTGGTTGCTGAATGATTTATCTGTAAAGCTGGAAAGAGTCTTTAGCCTTTAACTAAAAAGTTAGTTCCTAATTGCCTTTGTGTGTTTCCACCTTCAAAAGTTGTTCGCCTTGCAAATTAGAACTGTTGGGGATTTCAATGAAAAAAAAGAGACAATCAAGTCCAAAATAAAAGGAAAAAGAGGAATTTGCATCATCATTGGAATTCAAAAGAGTGAAGTCCCAGAGTAACCCTGGTTAAAACAGTCAGAACCCTTTTCAAGTTAGGTGAGAGCACAGACAACCATCATAACTTGTCTGCACAAATTTTGCACTGCTGACCTGGCAGCGGAGTAAAACAAAGCTAAATAAAAGCAAATACATATTCAATATGATTTACTGTAGTAAGTGGTGCACACAACAATTTTGGTCCGGTAGACATTGCACGTGTGCTCGCTGCGCTTCTATTTCAGTCACATTTCAGTCACTAAAATGGTTTTCCGCAGTTGACTGCAGAAGAATCTGCACATGCCGATGCACCATGGGTTGTATCATATTTCCATCACATGGACTAACCTGCACCTGCAGATAAGTGGAGAGATCTCGGGAGTCAGTGGTAGAACGCTAGCTCCTCATATTTGCCACTCTGAAAGTGCTGAATAAAAGTCCTTTTCTGTGTTTAAACAACCTAACAAGCAACGGCGTTGGCCAACGGATCCTCACAATGGTCAGTTTTTCTTGAAAAGTCTTGAAATCAATTTTAATAATGTCCGACATTCGTCCTCCCTGGTCACCCATTTTGCCAGTTACGAGAAGGTCTTTCTCTGATGCCAGGTTTCTTGGTCTATTAATTGGGCATGGATCTTTTTTTTTTTTTCATTTTATTATCAAATCCACATGTTGAAGCTAAATCAAGCAACATGGCCATTTGTTTTAGCTTTCTTAAAGCACATCTTTCCAATGTGACCAAATCAGGAACAGAAATTATATCTGGTGATGTGTAGGAAAGCTGGTAAGAGAATACCCGTTTATTACTGTATTGGCCCGAATATAAGACGGCCCTGATGATAAGACGACCCCCTCTTTTTCAAGACTCAAGTTTGAAAAAAGACTTTTTGAACACCAAATTAATTTTTATACAGAAAATAATTGCAGTACATCTGAAACAAATGATTATAACAATATATTTGAGAGAAAAAGCATGTTATTTTGCCTCATTCAAATCTTAATATCTGAACATTTAAATATGTAAACTAAAGTGCAATCACATTCGTAAATGAATGGCTTCTGATTTTTGAAATGTAAATGACATCATAACTTCTCCTCAGCTGCCGGTTAACCTGGCCGATCTTCGACCCACTTTTCTCCAGATTGTCACTACGTTTCTCCATTTTCTGTTATCTCTTCTATTTTTTCTTCTCTTTTCCTTCTTACCGCTATTTTTTATTTTTCTTCTTCGTGCTACTGCCATTTTTATTTTTATTCTTCCAGGCAGGGGATACTTTGGCCTGGGGAGTCAAGTTCAGCATTCGCTTCAATGATATCTGGCACCATTTAGCGTTGTGAATGGGTATAATGTGTAGACCCCGAATATAAGACGATCCCCACCTTTTCCGTCTTATTTCAATGCAAAAAACACCGTCTTATATTTGGGCCAATACGGTATAATATAATTGAGTTCAACTGGACTGGATTTCATGATAGTGCCCAGTGATTAATAATTGACGCATCTCTCTCCTCCATATTATCAGACATACAGCCTGAAAGAATACAAAGAGTTGAAGCTAGATGTGAAGCTACAAGGTCTAGGCCCTGACTACACAGCAGTGAAGAAGCAAGTAAGTAGCACCTTATACAATATGATTTGGTGGTTGCCTTTGAATGTTGCAAACCAAAGTCTGTTCACGAAACAAGTCAAGTTAAAAAAATAGTACACGATATTACCCGACTTGATTTGATTCGGGAATTTGAAATTACAGTGACTTTGAGTTACAAGGGCCCCAATTTCTGCATTACAATCCGACTCGCAGTCGATTTAAAAAAAAAATAATAATAATCCTGCCATGCAAAATTTACATGAGTGAGCTTTTAGGCACTCCATCGCAAGAGGGCGGACACTAACTTAACAGCAAAGTCGATCCAATTATCTGTTGGGTTTTCTGCTTGCCCTCTGTTATTTTGCAGATGTTTTGCCCAATTTCTTTTTTTTACAACCATGGATTCTGAGCACTGAGAAGAGATGGATGATATCTAGTCTGCCATCGATGAGCATGTGATGTGCAGTTTGGCAGAAAAACTTATGCTAAATACTAGTGCTATCTTGGTTCAGTAGCTGTAAACAAGTCCATACACTTACTTAGCAGGTATGACAACTTCCTGGCTTCTGGGCTCCACATTCTGCCTGCTCTTTATTGACTCGTCTTGGAAACTGTTGTACAAGCCCACAGAACACAATGATTATTTTGTCCGACATTGTTTGTCCACTTCTTACCTGGATTGTACACTGTGTGTGTGAGACGTAGTAAGAACATTCTCAGTTATTTGATTCTGGCACAGATTCACCCATATCTACGCAAACTGTATTGACTTTATATGTCATCACATCACGTAATCAACTCACGTTCGGCAGTGTGTTGCATATCCTCCTTCGCAAAAGTTTTGTGAGTCAACAACACAGCTACAGTATTTTCATGTTAGTTCAAACATGCCTGCTTGCGGGTTGCATCTGTGATTGGCTGAATGAATGGTTGGAAGTTCTAAAGAACATCCCCTTAGTAATGAACCCACGACCTCTGCACTGTGAGGTCGACGCGCTCACCAGTCGACCACTGGGCCGCCCATGCAAACCCCTCATCAGAAAAAAAGAATCTGAAGGTTAAATTTGATTTTGCAAAGAAGTACAGAGATAAGCCACAAAGGTTTTGGAACAAAGCCTTATGGACTGACGAGACTGTGATTAACTCCTAACAAAGTGATGGAAAAGCCAAAGTATGGAGAAAGAAAGGATCCGCTCATGATCCAAAACACGCAAGCTCTTTTGTGAAGCATAGTGGAGGTAATGTCATGGCTTGGGCTTGCATGGCTGCTTCTGCAATGGGCTCACTAGTCTTGATTGATATTTTCTTGCTCTGTGGACTCTTTTTGTTCTGCTAAAAGACATTCAAGGCTGTCTGAAATTGCTGAGGGCCTGTACCCAAAGCAGTTATCTGGACTTTCTTTGGATGGAAAAACCTTTCGGATGCGAGTCCTATCTCCCTATTTTCATCTCATTCTCCCGAGCCTGTGACTGATAAGCTGCAGGGGCAACGTCTTCGCTGTATTCATATTGTCTCTTGAAAATTGTTGTACAGTTTTTAAATGTACACTATGTATGCTGAGGTTTTGTTCTCTGGCTCAAACCATCCTCCCTTTGAGAGAATGGTTGGAGTCTATCGTTTTTTTTTGTTTCATCTCCTCTTCCCGACAGTTTTCCTTTCACATCTAAGATATTGGGGTGCTTAACAGCGACCCGCCAAGCTTCTCATTCCGTCTCCCCATCTTAATTATTGCTGTGTTGTCAATGTTCCTCTGAACGGGTTGTAACTGGGAAGTAAATTCCTTGTGTTTTTTTTTTCTTTTGCATACATGGCCAATAAATCTGATTCTGGTGTAACTCCGAATGGATTAAGCAGCTGAATGAATTCTGAGGTCTACAAAACCATCTTACAATGACCCAAAACATACTGCCAATACAACAAAGGACCTCATCAGGGCGGAAAACTGGAAGGTCTTAGTGGAAGAGACAAACTCAATGTGGCGACCGCTTGAAAAAAAAAGGGATGGTATCAGGGCAATACAAACTGTCGCAAGTGTTTCTTTTGACAAGCACAAACAGAATCAGGCTGAATCAAAACCTTTTATTCATTCCGAACCGTTTATCCTGAATAGTAGACGGAGTGATGAGTGATGCAAAAAAAATGTGTTTTCGGTAAGGTTTTAGAATACCTTCGCTCATGGCCTATTACTTTGAAATTATGTAACTTATATGACAAATACAATCAGGGAAAGAATCTTTTGTCAGCGTGTTGCCTTCATACAAACCCCAATTCCAAAGAAGTTGCAGTGTTGTGTAATACATCGGCAAAAACGGAATACAATGATTTGAAAATCCTTTTCAATCAATTAATTACCTTACTGCTGCCTTACCAGCAGCTCCTATATTTTGTTGTTCTACGTCTTCCTTTCATAACTTTGCTGCTGTGAATTGGGAATTTCTCCATTGCGAGACCAATAAAGGTTTTCTTATCTTATCTTATCTTAAACTACAACGACAGGTTATTTAATGTTCAAACTGATGAACGTTACTGTTTTTTCCTCCAAATATTCTGTCATTTTGAATGAGATACTCGAAACACATCCCAAAAAGATCAGGGGCAAAGACTGGGAAAGTTGAGAAATGCTAAAAAAAAAACAAAAACAAACAAACAAACAAAAAAACAGCTGTTTGGAACATTCCATTTGTGAACAAATTAATTGGAAACAGATGAGTGTTATTATTCGGTATAAAAGGAGAATCCCCGAAAGGCTCAATTCAGTTGTTCACAAGCATAGTTGGGGCAAGGTTCACTACTTTGTGTGAAGAAAACAAATACAGTGAAACTCCTCTAGAACGAAACCTACATGGGCGAAAATACCCCCTTAATGTGAAAAAATGCTCATGCATTAACACCATTCCCATTCTCCTGACCCCCATACGACGAAAAAAAACCCTGTTGCGTTATACGAAATCATTTTCTCTGCTCCTGCCTCGCGAAGACATTCACTACAACGAAGTCTAATCCAACAGCGACCTCTACTGCTTCGTTCGGAAACGGCAACAGCAACCACCACACTGGTTTACATAGTGAATGATGTTTATTTTGGTCACAGCTGCGAGTTTCCTGAACGCAACATACTCATAGCTGCTCTGCCATTGGCTTACCGAGCATCCGATTAGCTGCTGAGAGTAAATTGCTTGTGGCTCGACGGACAGTCAAATAAACGAACGTTTCCTGGAATGCTTTACTTGTTATCATGCTAAAAACCTTATGCTCACTTGAGCGCTAATTAGAGAGAAGGCGAGTTCCATTGCGCTAACTTTGTCCATCGAGGACTATGAAGCGTCCCGTGGCTGGCTTTAAAAGTTCATTGCATGACATCAGCTGAGCAACGCTGTCTTGGGTGGCGATTGAGGGGAGGTCGAGTTAGAGACAGTGAGATGGTGGAAAGAAAAGCCATCGGGTCCAGGAAGTATTTGTTATTGTTAGATTCAGCATGAACGTTGCATTGCTAAAATGGCTACAAAACGGACCTTTGGATGTCAAGAAGCTAAGACAATAAGAGCTCTGATGCTGGAAGAGAGGGTAAAAGTGATTAAAATGAAACACGGAGCAAGCAAAATAAAAGACATTATCTAAGAAATTGATATAAGTGAAAGTGAATGCTGATCGTAAATTTCGCAATTTCTTTTCCCTTTTTTTCTTTCTACGCTGACAATATAAAGTGTCAAATAAGTGTGTGCTCATACTTACGCACTATTGGAATAAAAATAGAGTACACTGTACACATACGTTTATGTGTGCGTGTACACATACGTTTGTGTGTGTGTGTGTGTGTGTGTGTGTGTGTGTGTGTGTGTGTGTGTGTGTGTGTGTGTGTGTGTGTGTGTGTGTGTGTGTGTGTGTGTGTGTGTGTGTGTGTGTGTGTGTGTGTGTGTGCTTACATCTGAGATCAAATTTGCTGCAGTGAAAAACCCCCTGTTGTGAAAACTTTCTTGCTGCAAACATGATTTCGTTGTAGATGACTTTCACTGTAGTCCAACAGTTTTAAATGATTTATTTACATAAAATTGCAGGCAATTTAGGGACATTATCATTTGACTGACAAAGTGGAAAAGTGTGCTGTGGTCTGACGTGTCCATGTTCCTTTTTTTTTTTTTTTTTAAATCAGGGCCATTGTGCCCTCCAGGCCAAAGAGGGGAAGGACAATCCAGATTGTTCTAAGTGCAAAGTTAAAAAGCCAGCATCTGTGATGGAATGGAGGGGGTGTTACTTAACAGTTTCGTGCAGGTCATAATAATCCTGAAAGGTATACAGCAGGGGTGTCCAAAGTCGGTCCTCAGGGGCCGCCGTCCTGCCCGTTTTCCAGCTCTCCCGGCTGCAACACACCTGATTCAGATGATGGCTCATCAGCCAGCTCTGAAGCAGCATTAGAACTGTCACGATTCAGACGAACCAAATAATGTTTTTGGATCCCAAAATAGTACATACCAGACAAAAACTCTAACAAAAATGTTTAATACAAAAACGCACCGACAAAGTAGAAATATAAAGCACAACAAAACGATAACCAAAAGCGCTCGTACAAAAGGCAAGGAAGAAAATTAACCCGAGACAAACAAAATTAAATGCAAATTTACTACCTGCTGGCAAAGCCAAGAACAGGAACATGACAACTACAACCCTGATGATTGGAATCAGGTGTGTTGCATCCGAGAGAGCTGGAAAACAGGCAGGACGGCGGCCCCTGAGGACCGACTTTGGACTTTCCAGCTCTCCCAGACACCCCTGGTATACAGGTTTCGGAGCAACATGTGCTGCCATCCAAGCAGCATCTATTTCAGGGAACTCGCTACGTTTTTCAGCAAGACAATGCCAAGCCACATTCTGTATGTGTTACACCAGTGTAGCTTTATAGTAAAAGACTTTGAGGAGACTGGCCAATCAGCAGTCCAGACCTGCCACTCATTAAACAAGTGTAGTGCGTTATGAGGCATAAAATAAGACAACCAAGACTCTGGACTGTTGAGCAACCGAAATTGTATATAAATCAAAAACAGGAAAGAATTCCAAAATACAAACCTTGAACAATCTATCCTCAGTTCCGAAATAATTATTGACTGTTGTTAAAAGCAAAGGTGATATAACAGAGTGGGAAACCCATGTACAAACACCTTTGAACATGTTGCAGGCATAAAATTCAAAACGAATGTATATATATTTGAAAATGTATTCTTTTGTTTGTTAGGCAGGGTCAGGCAAAATGATCTGACACATTTGTAGGTTAAATAAAAGTCAAACAAAGTAAAGAAACAAAAAAGTGTTTTTATTTTCGAAAAGTACATATAATGTCATTCTGTTTCATTATGTTTTAAAAATTAAGTGGAGTTCTGGCGGTGTGAGGTCGGCGGGTTGATTTTCGTTTCAATGCAGATCCAGTAGCCCTGAAGTTGGTAACCCCCATACGACCGTGTTTCGAGCTGGTACGGGATCATGTCTGCCAAGATTGAAGTGCAAACGGAACGCTCGTTGTGTTGCAGTTACAGATTCATTTGTTTTGATAAATGTTTCCACAATAAAAGCGCGATGCTCACCAGTCCCAATTTATGGCAGCAACTGAAAAAGAAACGAAAAACAATAGCATTATAAAGAAACAAAGCAAAATGGCATTATATGAAAAAAAAATGGCATTACATGTACTTTTCGAAAATAAAAACTATTTTGTGTTTCTTTACTTTATTTGCCTTTTATGTAACCTACAAATGTGCCAGATCATTTTGCCTGACGACGTATGTTACACAACATCTCAACTTCGTTGGAATTCGGGTTTGTACAATGACTGTTTTTATATGCACTGGCTCATCAGTTCATCATTTAAAAGCTCACTTGCTACACCAAAGATAACATTACATTTACAAAGTAAATGAGATTACCCATTAGAAGTGCTCTTTGGCTTCAATATATCTTTTCTTAATCCCCTGTTGTAAAAAGTGAGCATGTTTGGCTAATTTACTCCAAATTGGGGCCTGCGTATCTCCAGGGCCAAGTCTATTAGTGAATGATATATATAATTGTTTATAGACCCAGTGAATAGCTTGCTGAGTTTGGTTTTTGTTCGGGTTGTGTGGAGAGGCTCCTCTTCATAATCTGCATGTGAATCTGTCTTTCTTTTCTTTTTTTTTGTATATTTGTTCCCATTCTTTGACCATTGCCAGGCTGAGAAGATGATCCAACAGAAGCTGTATTCAAATGCGGTCCGCGAGAGGAACAAAAACATGACTAAGATTCCCTTTCTGTTGGCCAAGGACCCAGTAGGCAAAGACAGGAAAGTTCCCAGGATTAAGGTGTGTCATGATTTTTGTGTACTTGTTTGTCTAACCTGTCCCTCTTTGCTATTGTGACAATATAGAGGGAAACACAATTTGTGATGAAAAAAAAAATGAAGAAAGCACATGAGCTTAGACAACAAAATAGTAGTGCTAACAAGATTTTGGCACTACTGTAGGCTAGTAGTGTTACTAATATTAGTACTGTATGTATATATATCGAGACTATATATTTTCTATGATTTTCATTTTCTAATTTCTATCTCCATTTGTATACTCTTTGTCTCTGTCTCGGTCTGTCTCAGGCTTTGGAGTATGCTAAGACCATAGTCAAGCCTCTCAGTCAGCCTCCTCAATCAAAATCAAGTAAAACACAACAGTTGGGAGATTCTATTGGACGCACTCCTTGTACTGAGAGCTGGAACATTTCCCAACAGGCCACCGTTGACCTTCTTATGAAACGTCATCAAGAAGAAAAAGAGGCCCTCTCTAGAAAGGTGCATGTTATTTGAGGAAATCGAAGAGTCTTCTTGTTGAAGATTGGCTTCATTGATTATCTCTTAAAGCTATTATTTGTGATGAGTTGCTAATTTCTTCTTTTTTCTTTCATTAAATTTTTGTTTTTGTTGAGTTTCTTGCGGCAGCACGGTGATCGACATGTTAGCACGTCCGCCTCAGTGCAGAGGTGCAGGGTTCGATTCTGGCTCTGGCCTTCCTGTGTGGAGTTTACATGTTCCCCCCCTGCCTGCATGGGTTTTCTCCGGGTAACTCCGATTTCCTCCCACATTCCAAAAACATGGATGGTAGGTTGATTTGAACACTCTAAATCAGGGGTCCCCAACCCCCGGGCTGCAGACCGGTGCTGGTCCGTGGGTCATTTGGTACCAGACCGCAAAGAAAGAATAAACAACTTAAATTACTTCCGTTTCATTCATTTCGGAATCAGAAAGATGTTCTATTTTGAAAAATTACCGGATTCTCTGTTACATCCGTGTACAGTATGTTACTCTTGACGCGGTTAAAGGCGCACTTCTCGGTCACGTGATAGGTTACCGCTAAAATGAAACCCAGGAGCTATCAAAATGAGTGAAAACAAACGTCATTGGGAAGGGGAAAAGGCCCAGCCCGGAGACAGAAGAGGAGCCTCTGACTTTCAAGAAAAAGAAGGCTACATTTACTAGACAGTATCAGGAGTCCTACTTAAAATATGGATTTATCTCAACGGGAGATTCCCAAGCACCAAGCCCACTCTGCATAATATGTGGTGATGGTGAGTCGTATTTTTCATGCACTACGTATTTGCGGTGTATCTTATTTTGAAGGCACGTTTAAACATTACCATAGTGACCAGAGAGTGTTGCGGCCAGATAGGACGTTCCTCGTGTCATGATTCGTGTTTATTATTATGTTTCGAAAATACCACAGTTTTCATGCAGGTTATATCATATAATTTTGTTGTATTTATTTGTCACACCTTCAAGGCTGGTCCCTGAAAATATTGTTTGACATGAAACCGGTCCGTGGGGCAAAAAAGTTGGGGACCGCTGCTCCAAATTGTCCCGAAGTGTAATTGCGAGTGTGAATAGTTGTTTGTCAACATACGCTTTGCTATTGACTGGCAACCAGTTCAGGGTGTCTGCCGCCTACTGCCCAAAGAAAGCTGGGATAGGCTCCAGCAGGCCCGCAAACCTCGTGAGCATAAAGCGAATCAGATAATGGAAAGAAGGCCATTTAGGGTTTTGATGGCTTTTCATTTGCATTTGTGTTTATTTTTGTTGTTTGGAACTATTTTTATTACGATTAACTATTTGCTGTCATGTTTTTTAAATTTGCAGTAGGGTTTAGTTGTTTGCTATTGCATCTTGCACTTCAGGGCCACCTGACAAATGGGCCCTCCACAAAAATATACAACTGAAGCAGGCTCTTGGATTAAAGATGAAATGTCATCGACAAACAAGAATAGTGGCCTTGATTCACAGTTGGCAGAATATGCCAACACAATGCATCTTTGATACGTTTTTCAATTGCAAGTGAATTTGCGGGTGCGAACCCCCATTCACGTCTCATCAAACGCATCATCTGCATCGCCTGTTACAGATTCTCGGGTATCCCTGTAAACTGCATTGATTTCATGAGTAATCATGCCACGGGGAACATTTAATTCGTGTTTGGTCTGACTGCAGCTCTCGGCGTTAAGACATTCTCTTTTATTGACAAATGTTTTATTTTGTAATTCCTTTTTGCATGCAATAAATATTTGGTCTTATGAATTTTGCTAATATTTGTTAAATGTGGGTTTGTGGAAGTGTTTGACACGCTTCTGTGATCAAGGGCCATCCAAATAAACTTGATTCATACTGTTCCCACAGGGTGCTTATAATGTGTAGTTTTAAAATGTTCCTACAATGTTAAAAATAAATTTACTCAAGAGAAATTCATGTATTTTTATGGCTTGATTGAAAACATGCAAAGTGTCAGTGGGAAAAGATGATATATGGATTAGAACTACATAACACTTGTTGCATCACAGTGGCCTATTTTGTACTATGGCACAACCCCTCCCACCCCCACCACTATTTTGTTATATTAAAATGTTAATGGTGAGAGGATTTCTCTCCAACACACATGAGTCAGGCGGCGACGAACTCTCTGACATCTTGGACCATCCGGGGCCACCAGAAATGTCGCAAGAACTGGAGACTTCGATTCACCCCAGGATGACAAGCCAACTTGGAGGAGTGTCCTCATTGCAGGACTTGAGAGCGGACGGAACGTGGGACAAAGAATCGATCCTTCGGGCCCAAGCCACGATCTGGTTGCTGTCATTGTCTCTCCAGAACTGCCTGTTCAATATCCCGCTTTGCCACCCCGATGAAGCATGAAGAGGAGAGGATGGTCTTGGGCTCTTGCCTCTCTGAAGATGGATCATGCATATGAGAGAGAGCATCAGGTTTACAATTACAGGAGCCTGGATGGTAAGATAGAGAGAGATTAAAACGCCCCAGGAACAAGGCCCTACGAGCCTGATGGGAATTTAGACACTTGGCAGATTGCAGATACATGAGGTTTTTGTGCTCCGTTAGTACCAGAAAGGGGATCTCAGCTCCCTCCAGACAATGTCTCAACTTCTGAAGGGATCCACCACAGCCAACAATTCACAGTTGCCGACATCATCGTTTCTCTATGGAGGAACAATTTCTGTGAAAAGAATGCACAAGGATGTAGCATTTGATCGTTGGAACTTCTCCGTGAGAGCAATACCCCAATCCCGGAATTAGAAGCATCCACCTCGACGATGAACTGGAGAGCAGGATCATGATGGATGAGGACAGGACCAGAGGTGAAAAGTCTTTTGAGGTGTTTGAAGGCACCGTCAGCTTTGGGGATCCGTGCGAAAAGGGAGACTGTAGAGGTGAGTTGGGTGAGGGATGCGGTGACCTTGCTGTAGTCATGAATGAACCTCCTGTCGAAGTTTGCAAACCCCAGGAAATGCTGGAGCTGTTTGCGTGAAGAAGGGACTTTCCAATTAGCCACTGCCTCAATCTTAACGGGATCTGGCCTAAGGTGAGCCTGAGTGAGAATTTGGCCAAGGAAACTAGTAGCGGAAACACCAAACTCGCATTTTTCTGCTCTGACGAAGAGTGTATTCAACACCGCCGCCTCCGCCACCATCTTCCTCCGCCCTCAGTTTTTACTTGGCCCGTGGTGTTCATCAAATAGTTCGCTGAATTTTTTCGATACATCAATGGATGCTATTAACATTACGGTGCGAGCTCGCGACTGTAACACAGAAAACGCGGTTTAAACTCGTTGGAGATCGCGGCCGCCGCCATGTTTCAATGTTGTTGACAGACGACAGGGCAAACGACGCACGCGCTCAACGTGAATATCGCGAGAGTTTGCACCGATGTAAACCCTCTACACAAAAATGTAGAGGGTTGTTTGAAAAAAATGCCGACCGTAAAGTTTTTTTTCGACGTAGAAATTCTCCGTCGGTCGGGTTACCGGAAAGACACTACTTTTTTTTCTGCGCCTAAGCATTGCGAAGAACTAGTTTGGTGGAAATGATGGCTTGGTTGAGGGGCTCAAAGGAGGGCTTGATGAGTGAGAGTTAATCCTTATTCTTGATAGTGATGTAATTTAGTCCTCGATTGTTGAGGCATGGTCGTCGGGTCTGGTCTTTTTTGTTCACAGATAAAATTCCAGACCCAAGAGGAGAGGAAGACGGACAGATAATACCGTCAGCCAAAGAGTCACTGAAATACTTCTCCACTGCCTCGATCTCGGTATGTGACAGGTCATAAAGTCTACTAGAAGGTAGGGGGGGCTCCGGGGAGTAAGTCGATGGTACAACTTTGTGGTTTTGCTGAACTTTGCTGTTCAGCTATGGAATTCCAAAGTGGTGTTTTTTTACAAGTATTCCTCAATGTTCCCAGTCTTTTTTTGTCCCTCTTCCAGCCTTTTTGGAACGTCTTGGAGGCATTAAATTAATTTTCATCAGCACAAACATCAAGTATCGTGTCTTGGTAGTTCATTCAACTGAAGATAGCTTGAAGAAAATTTGAAAATCAATGCATTCTTTGAAAAATGCTGAACCCAATTCTCTTCAATCGCAAGAAGATGCTTTCGGTCCCTTATGCCTGTACGTTTGCGTAAAAGGCCTTTTGATTACTCAGCTCCTTATGCATCCAATGTGCTGCAAAAAGGCTGGAACACTTTTAAATCTATGCTGAGAGTTTTTGAGACAACCTCCACAAAATGAATTTTTTTTTTTCATAAATCTGATTGTAAAATCTGCGGTTGACTAGCAACCAGTTCAGAGGGTACCCCTGCTACCCGAAGACAAGTGGGATAGGCTACAGCATGCCCGCAAACCTTGCGAAGATAAGTGGATCAGATAATGGATGGATGGTGTTTGTAAAATTATCTGTTCTATATGTAACCTCATTTGTTTATTTTGATGTTGCCTCTTGGCCAGGACTCCCTTGAAAAAGAGGTTTTGAGTCTTAATGGGATATTTCCTGGTCAAATAAAGGTTAAATGGAAAAACATAATATTCTATTTATATTTCACACAATGGGCCCATCTCTTCCTCGGTCCTCACTCTTTTGTTTACATGCTAGCACCTCCCACCAGAATTTCCATCAAGGAGATTGACAAAGGAGCGAGACGGGAGGTCATCGCAATGTTTTGGGGTAATGAGACGATCGCTGCTCGATGTCATCGTTTCATGAGAACATCTGCTTGAGATGACATTGTGTCATTGGGCTCCTCTCATTCCTCTAATTGCAGCGTCCTAGATCCTTGCTTCTCTCTTTACACCAGGGGTGCACATTACGTCGATCACGATCAATCGGTAGATCGCGGACTGGTCCCAAGTCGATCGCGAGGGGTGTGGAAGAGAAAAAAAACAACAACCATTTGTGTGTATTTGTGCATGTTCGTAATGTATATTTTTTGTGTTAATATACACTGCACCCTAATCATCCTATCTGTCTCATTTTCACAAAAAGTATTTAAAAAAATAAAATAAAATAAAGCAGGTAAATCTTTAACCTACGGTGTCGCGTGACCTGCGTCACCGGAAGTTGTTAGCGCTCAGCAGTCTGCAGTTGCAGCTTGTAATCAGAGCTGTTGCGCAATATCTTTTATCGTTATCATTATTCTCATTAAGAGTTTGTTTCGTGTACAATTCACTGAGGGCACGGGCAAAGAATAAGAATCTAGAAGGCCGAGGGAAGCACTTTAAAACGGTACGTGTGAGCTACGATAGTTAACAGGCTCCAAAAGTTCGTTGCATGCCTCCGTGTCAGGCTGTTGCTCATCATGGCGTGTGTGTGTATGTGTGTGCGCGTGCGTGGTAATGGGTCGATCGCGAGAGTTTGGTTGATTGAAAAGTCGATCTTCAGTCCAAAAAGTTTGGGCACCCCTGGTTTACATGCTAGCACCTTCCACCATAATTTCTAATCAAGGAGGGAGGACAGAAATTTCAACTGTGCTGTATGTTGTACATAGAGCATATTTGACAATAAAGATGACCTTGACCTTGACAAAGTAGCAAGGCGGGAGGAGGTAGAAATGTTGTGAGGTACTAAATCGATCACGCCTCAGTGTCGTCATTTGTGGAGACATCTGCTAGAGATGACGTCACGTCATTGTCACGTGCCACAAATGCATGTGTCAGAATTGTTACCGTGACCACAAATGTCCTCTTTATGCTTGATGCTTCAAGTAGGATTAAAGGCAAATATCAATACTGTTACGCTACACAACTTTGCAGATGCAAAGATGAGCAATGATTGGTCTCTCCCAAGAGCATTTCCACCCCAATGTGTATATTTCAAATGACTTGTAAATATGTACAAAATCTAGATCTGTTGGTTATACATTACGTTGACTACGAAACACTATGAAAATATACCTTTGAAACAAGTACCTGACCCAGTCTTTTTGCTAAATAGAAGAGACATTTGTTAAAATCTGTCTATTCTTCCGGGTTGAGTGAACGCTGGCGCGTCTGGCTGCCGCTGCTCACCCGCTATTGTTCTTTTTTAGTGTTTGTTTTACGTTTTTTTTTTTTTTTACGGTTTACTCTCGTCATGGGAGAAACCCTCATCTCCTGTCGTAATTCGTTGTGGTTTTGGACCGTCGGTCGTCGCACGGTTGTCCTCGGTCGCGCTGTCGCGGAGAAGGGACGGTGCTCCGTCCCTTCTCCGCCCCTCTGCGCCCCGTGGTGGGGGTCGACGGAGCCTGTGTCTGGGCTACGCTGCTGTGGACCGTCCTGTCGCTCCTCTGTCTGCCCGTGGGGGGACTGCTGAGGTGCTCAGTGGCGGGGCTTCTTGGGCTCCGCTTCCGGTGGTCGGGCTACCCGCCTGCGCTGCACCGTTTCCCGGGCGTCGCTCCTCGTCCTTCCCGGAGGTGCATCCGCCGTGGATCAAATTCATCTCTCCTTTTATTATTTATAATTTTATCTGTGGTTTTATTGTTCTTGTTTTGATTGTAAAGTGTCCTTGAGTGTTTTGAAAGGCGCTTATAAATGTAATGTATTATCATTATTATTATTATTATTATTATTATTCAAATTAAAATAATTAAGAAATGACACAAACATGGATTGTAACTATTTGAAGTCCGCCATTGTTGACCCATTTTCATATGTCATCATCAAGGAGCAACAAGGCTTCCGCAAATAAAATACACCAAACGCCCCAAACCGGTGGAAGCTTCTCGATGGTTGATCCTTACACCTCGACGCATGCTCAAGACAACTGAGACGCTCCTTAATATGGTGACATGAGAATCCCTTCGTTGTTGTGTTCAGTGTTTTAAGGAGCTTGTAACGCTGCTATTAAGATGAGATGAGTTCAATGAGTCTCCTCGGAATTGGTGTTTGTGTCCAGTAACTGGGCATGCAGCTGTGTTGGGAATTAACCAATCACATTCCAGCTCCTGTTAAGTGAGAGCGAGGACACACCTGCTACCATTTAAAGGCATTGCCGTAACAGACTGCTCCTCTGCTACCAACTTTAATGAAACAATGGCATCCTGAAGTAACATTCAATAGCTGATTAAAGGGGCAAAAAAATAATAAATCAACAACTTCATTACGTTGACACCATACTCTATATGGCAGGGGCCCCCAACCTTGTTTGCCCCACGGACCGGTTTATGTCAGACAATATTTTCAGGGACCGGCATTTAAGGTGTGGCGGAAATAATCCAACGAAATAATATGGTATGATCTGCAAGAAAACTGTGGCATTTTCGAAATATAATAATAAACACAAGGAGCGTCTAATCTGGCCGCAACACTCCGATCGCTATGGCAATGTTTAATGCCTTCAAAATACGATACAACGCAAATTCAAAGTGCATGAAAATGACGACTCACCACAGCACCGAGCTTGATTTTCTGCAACCAGACGGTCCCATCTCGGGGTAATGGGAGACAATGACACCTCAAGTGTGTGGTTTATGTCCAATCTACTTCGTAATTTTGTTTTCGTCGCCGTTGCTGCAGAAACCCCCCGCCTCACACAGGTAGGATGTCGGAAATAGCAACAGTGCTATTGTGGCCATCTCAGAGTATTCAGCCATAACTTTAATCCAGTTGTCTCGAACGTACTTTTAAGGCCCCCGTCATTCAAGATCTCCAGCAGTTTTTTTACTTATTTTGCGAGCTCCTGCGTTTTGTTTTGAAGTAATCGGTCACGTGATGGAGAAGCGTGGCTTGACGTGTGTCAAGCGTAACACAGACGGATGTAACGGAGAATCTGGTAGTTTTTCACAATAAAACATCTTTCGCATTCCGAAATAAATAAAACGGAATTAAGGCAAGTTCTTTCTGTGCGGCCCGGTACCAAATGCCCGGCGGACCGGTACCTGTCCGCGGACTGGCGGTTGGGGACCCCTGCTATATGGCACCTGTTACCAAGGTTTAGCGGCGTTCGTACTAGCAGCTAGCATCGCTGACGAGAGCTCCCGAGTTACTTTTCAAATTTGACGTTCATACTGATCACCTTTTAAGATACCAGGCTTCCTCAAATGTGCTGTTTTAGCCAGCAAAAATCGCTACAGTTTGTGATGTCACTCAGAGAGCAAGTGGTGCATTTATGAGCTCGTAGGTTACAGTACTCCGCTTGACATGCTCGTTACAACCCCGCAACAGCAACACTCAATGATAAAATACAAAACAGTTTGTTTCACCATGATATCTTTCCTGTTTATTCAGCCTGTTATTTAAATAATCAAACATGTTAGTTAACACACTTTAATCATGTTGAACTGATCTCTTGGCGTTCTCTTCACTTTTATGAAATTACTTTTGGAATACGAGAGTTGCAAGTGAAAGGAGCTTGACCAAAACGGTAAAAAAGCGGGTAACTTTAAACCACCAAGACTGGCTGAAACAGCGAAAAAAGAAAAAAAAAAGGAGGGGAGGGGGGCGCAACTTTCAACCATGTTTTATTGTGTATGATGAGACTATGTTATGGGACACTTGCATGAATGTAACCAGATGATAGTAATAGATACCAATGAATCAGGGTACCATATTACTACTTTTTAAGGTTTTATTTTATTTTTTGGGGGTGGGGGGTGTATTTGGGATTTCACGAGAACTGACTGCTTGTGGCTGACCGGCTACTTTGTTTGCTTACTTGTTTGTTTGTTTGGTTTTACACATTTCACATGAAAAAATCAAACCAAATCAAATTCTGCTTTAATCCATCTATCCATTATCTGAACCATTTTATCCTCACGAGGGTCGCGGGTTTGCTGGAGCCTATCCCAGCTGTCTTCGGGCACCTAGTGGGCTACACCCTGAACAGGTTGCCAGCCAATTGTAGGGCACACAAAGACAAACAACCATTCACAATCACACCTAAGGACAATTTTGTGTTCAATTCACATATTAAGCATGTTTTTGGAATGTACCAAGAGAAAACTCACATAGGCACCGGGAGAATATGCAAACTCCACACAGGAACGCTGGAGCCCGGAATCAAACCCATTGTTGGGCAGATGTGCTAACCAGTCGACTATCTACTTGGTTTATATTCTTCTTCTTTTCTCATGTAAACAGGCGACATCTAAACCAAGGCCCTGTCCAGTGGTTAAATATATTTTTAAAAGCCAACATGTATCTATAACAAGGTTCTATAGGTTGCAAATAGACCTAGGCCACTCCTGTTTTATGGTGTCTCCCACTTTGAGGTTCACCTAATCGGGTGCCATTCCTACTCCATAAAGGAGTGTCCCAAAGAACCGCCCTCCCTTCATGGGAAACACTTGAACACAGCTCATTTTACTAATTGTGCTCTCACATTATTTTCAAAGCTCTATTTACCTCTAAAACATTTTAATTAGATTACTGTCTCTATTTAACCCATCATGGACTCTTTGAAGCTCAGTGTTTTTAGTATTAAATCCTCAGATGCCTGATAGCAAACAAATGACATGGCCCCTTTTAATTTAATGAGAAATGTTGCCTATCCAGACTCAGTCGCTGCATCTTTTTCAGTTCCACCTACTCGTCCCCCCTCCCACCCCTCACCCCCATTGAAAGCCAGTTAATTGAAGGAGTCTTTCACTGCTATACATGAAGGGCTTCAAATTAGCATCCCTTTCTGCCCATTGGGAAGATGATGCAGACTGGGATGCTTTGATGTAAGAGAAAGACGCTTTAGTAGGCGGCAGGCTTGGAGAAAATGAGCTGATGGCTCTGCTATTAGGCCCAAATGCAGATGCAGCCATGTGTTGCAAAACACTTAATCTTTTAATTGATCACCTTCTGCGCGGCCTATTCTTGTATTTCCCCCTGCTGTCTGATAATCTGAAACACATTAGGGCATGGCATGGGTTGTTTTTCAAAAGGCAGGACTACAAATTCAATCCAAAGGACACAAAAGGCAGGACTACAAATCCAATACAAAAGACACAAGTATGTTATTTGCAAATATCATTTGAGGGAAGCTGCATCTCATTAGGGTTCCTGAAATTATTCAATTATGTCATAAAATGGATTGATCATTACATGTTACTCCTGCATGTAATTTCTATTTTATATTTCAGATGAAATATTGGATCACAAATCCGCAGTTTTTTTTCTGTCAATATATCAATGTGAAGTAAAAAACTGAATGAGATGCTGCACTACGAAAGAGCCTGAGTACATTGTGAAGGTGTGTATTGATTCATAAAAACACACCTGGCATACTATTAACAAGGTCTCTTGTTTTATAACTTCGAGATTGGAAGGAGGTAGAGGTAGGTGTAAGGGATGAACCGTCTTACTTTGGTAGACGTGGTAAATACGTTATTGATGCCTTAGGAAATTATTTCTTGTTACATTTTTAACTACGTGTGCGTTTTCAATTACATTTAGTTTTGATATAATTTCGAGTCTATCAGAAAGCAATAATCGTCTTTTATTTTTAACTGAGAGACGAATCTGGACAAATATATATATATATATATAAATATAAAAGACGAAAACCCCAAAGCAAATGAAGAGTCGTCATAATTTTATTTGACCGGTCAGAAATTCGAGGTTGAGCACTTCGCTTATCACAACACACCGATCAAACACTCGTGACAGATTCCCAGTTCCTCCGAAGCTCACCTGTGAAAATAGACAGGCCGCCTGCGTTCTTAACACTGGCCGTTTTCCTTTTCCGTTACGTACTTTGAATGTATTTGCCACTTGCTTTAAAGCACAACACACAACAGACTGAACAGAGCAGGGCGCGCATACTTCAAAACGGGGCTCAAGATGTTTGTTCACGTTATTGGAATAACATCTATATCTTGGGCCCCGAAAAAAACTTATTTGCAGTTGGAACTGGTCGACCTCAGAGATGAGCGTATTAGATGACCCACGGAATGAAATTATTGTGCCCGATATGGTAAAGAACAGCTGGTTTATACGAATGATTTAAATAACTGGCCGAGAAAAAAAACCCGACTTCATCTTCAAAGTAAACAAATGGGCTCGAATTAACGGAACACAAAATGGATTTCTGATACAACATGCATAATGAATTTGCAAGGAAACCAAAGCACAGTCATTTAAATGCCAGTAAAGAGCACAAATTTAGCAATGACAAAAAAAAAAAAACATTAAAAATGCATACAAATCTGAATCAAACAAACTATTACGAAAAAAGAGCTATTCGCCGGTGTGTAATTAAGCCGCCGGTATGAAGAAAATCTATCATAAATGTCAACAATTTGTAGTTGAATTAGACACTGGTGTTGGATCCCATCATATATATTCCAATTTATTTGCAGAGATGAAAATATTTATTTTTTTTGCAGGTGGATGAATGAACATCACAGTAGGTCTATCATTGTTCAACGGTAAACATTTGTAATGACAGTAATATAAAGTCAGCGTTATTTACAAAGGTATACAATAATGCTGCGTATTAAACAGCCATGCAGCCTACTATAAGAGATGATCCGGAGAGCAAATATCATCCTCGATATCCACATCGTCATCGCTTTCTTCCAGCAAATATGTGTCCCGCTCCAGTGGGCATTTCAGTTCCTTGCCGCTTTTCTCGGTCAATTCGTTCTCGCTCGAATTCCCTGCGGTTCTCTCCACTTGCCCGGGTGTCTTGTGCTCATCCTGGGCTTTCCTCAGCTGCTTCTTGTGCTTCATACGTCGGTTCTGAAACCACGTTTTCACCTGAGGAGAGTAAGGTGGGTGTGTTTCAGACGGCAACCCTGAAGAAATTATAGAATCAACTGAAAAGTAAGGTATGTATTTTTTTAGACCCTCGTGAGGATAATGAATGACTGGATGGATAGAACATGCGTGCAATGCCTCTCTGAACGAATAAATGAAATATAACCCGGATTCTTACAATTTATGAGTGAAGGACTTGCAAACGTCACAGTTTCAAGCAACGTTTGATATTTGGCGGATATCAATCATTGCGGGGACCGTTGCTGTATGTATAGTTTTGGCCCATTTTAATTCAAACTTGTTTCATTTAAGTCATGAACATGAATCGAAAATAAACAGCAGCCTTATTGATATTTCGAGCTGGTCGCAGTGTGGTCAAATTGGTCGTCTTGAATTATTATCGGAACTCTGTTGCTTAATTCAAGAATTAACTACATTATGAATTCATTCTGTTATTATGTTCTTTGATGCCGATGCGACGCAACACATTTCCGTTGAATTTGTTCCCATTTTAGGTTTGCTGCAAACAAACGCTACAATCTCAAAGAACGCTTTATAGCGCGAGCGCCCCTTTTTTTTATTTGATTTTTTTTAAATACTATTTGTACCTGTGTTTCGGAAAGGCTAAGCGCAGTGGCAAGCTCCACTCTCTCCGGTGTGGACAAGTACCGCTGGATTTCAAACCTCTTCTCCAGGCCAGAGAGTTGCGAGTCGGAGAAAACCGTTCTGGCCTTCCTGCGTCTGCAGTGCTTCCCCGGTAAATCTGCGTGGTGTTGAAACAAGGCTGGCATCTGCATGCCTGAACCAAGGAGATGAAACTGTGATTAGCCGTTTGAACACCACAACGTTACAATTATATTTACCGTTCTTCTCTATTTTAACAGAAAATGGTAAAGGGAAAGTGAAAGGAAAATAATTCGAAGTCTTATTTGAAAAATATACCGGGGACGGTCAAAATAGAACAACCAGAAGCTACCATTAATAATGAGCAAATTGCCTTTACAATTTACGTTCACAGAAACGGGCAAGGGGCTGTTTTGCTTACTTGATTTATTTATATTTTTTTAATGAGAGGGAGAAAATGTCAGAGGCAGCCTATTGGATGTTCGTATATGAGTGTCAATCAAAAGTGAGCATCGGTTCATCATCAGACACAATTTGGGAATGGAATTGTTTCATTGCGTCTTATTAGACTGTGGTGTGTCTAATGTGGCCTATAATTTGCCTTCAATGACGACTCCTGTCGTACTACGGAAGAACGAACTGCATATTTGCTTTTGTGAATTCAGACAAACTATTTTGCGCTGGGGGGAAATAAACTTTTTAAACTACATTTTAATGTGATGGGATTTCAAACCATCTCAAGCGTAAAATATACAGTACTAAGATATACCAATCAAATTATATTCATCTTGTCATCTTAATTCGGCTAAACTTTCATTTTAATTGAGAAAATGGGTATATCCAGCTTTATAAAAATGTGGATCCATTACAAACATTGTGCTATATAGGCCACGAATGTTTTTATTCGATGGTCTCTACTTACCAGATGTAAAGAAGTACTGGTGATGTTCTGGTTTGTGGAGCGGATGATGTGGATGAGGGGCCAAAACCGGTGTTGGCATCAATGGGTATCCATACTCCAGGATTGGCATCCGGGAGGCCACGGGGCTACAGAAAGGCGATTGAATAACTTCTCTCAACGGCTTAGGTTTGTGCAATAAAATATCTTCGATAAAAAACGACGTCGACCTCTGTGTGGGACCCGCTGATGGGTAATTCATGCTCATGATGAAAGTTATTTGAAGTATGCTATTTCTTAAACATACATCGGCACCTGCCTATTCCCGCTCGTCCCTCGGTTTTAAATGCAGCCCCCTCCGTGTTGTCGGCCACTATGTCCTACATATCACAGGAAGGACAGATTGTCATCAAATTCTAATTCAGACGGGAGTGTGAAAATTGATTTACCCATCAGCCAATTAGAGTACAGATGGGCGGGAGAGAAGTGACGGACGCGGTCTGAGCTCCGATTGGACGAAATTGTGCACTTGGTGAAACGGCGATCAGCCAGAAAAGCCGAGTGTGTTGAACACATCGTCATTCGGGTGGAAACAAATACTTAAAGCAGTGCTTATTTGGTTGCCAGGCGACGATGCTGTTTTTATGCACAACCATTTACCTTGGTGTTTTTAATTTCTCTGAATCCATGGTCTTTTCTTAAACGTCAACAAATATTTTACCTGAATAATTGTATTGAAATAAAGTGGTTGATTGCTTTTCTCACAAATGTTGGAATTTGGGAGAATAAAAATATCAAGGGAGGAGGATGGAAGGCAAGATTCGATTTTTCATATTTCATTCTTCCTCCCCTTAAAGCATCTGACATATTTTTGGATCAAATTTTTGTTCGACCTATTATTTTTTTTCTACATCAGTGATTTTTTGAGGGAGTCATCTTTGTTGCTAAACTTTAAGTTGCACGTGGAAAATCCACCGTACTCATTTTGTTTAAAAAAACGAAGCCCGCACGTTCTGCAGTCTTTCTTCGTTTTACTTTTTGAATCATCGGATGTCACGGGAATAGGTTCCAACAAGTCAGTCTTGCAATTCGATCCAAATGGACTTTAATTGTTGGTATTAAAATCTATGAGACTACATGTGCCGTGCCCATTTACGACCCAAAGCTGTTTGTTATAATTTGTTGATATGGTGTTGTCGTCACATTTCTAATCAGGGCAGTTAATGCCAAAGTGCCTTAATGTAGGCAGAATCATCCTGCAAAGCAATGTTAGGCAATTAGAAAGATATTAGAGCGGAAACTGTAATCCTCGAATGTGCAGGGCAGGGTTTCCATTTGATGAGATGGACAGAGAACAAATTAATTAGATGGAATCAGTAAGCTTGATGTGCAGCGCTTTCACAACTTGATGCCCGCAGCTCTAAAACATTTTGCCGTGATGATGACAATGTTTTATAACTATGCATTGAGACGAGACGACGGGAGTATGATATAACCCGCCCTTACAGAATACACATAAGGTATATAACTGTACATTAACCCATTCTGGGACTCATTGAAATCGAAAGTAATTTCATTAAAGTGAAAAAGAAAACAACTATTTTGATAGAGCGATGTAAGAAGAGCAAATAGAGAACACACTCAAATGGAATGGAAGCACGACCTCTCATGCATTGATTGTGCGTCAGTTGAGCACACCGGGATAGTCGCTTTTAGAGCGGAAATTGGAAAATACATGAATCAGATTGTGATAAAATCGCCTTCAGGATTCATTCTTTGGACACAGTTAAGCGGCTTTGGGGCAATTTCATTTGATGAAAATTGGAGTCGCAATATGGTGCGTCACTTCTTTACGTGTTATGTTTAGTTAACAGCATAATAGGCTTCGAAAATTGTATTTTGTATTGTAACAGTTATAGTTGCTGTACCTATAGTCTATATTTCCATCGATGCAGGTCTTTTATCCGTTTTCGTATCCACATAACGTGGCTTATATCGAGCCATGTTTGTTCAGTATTTTAAGAAATATTCTCACTTCACTGATTGACTGATTTTTTTGAATGAATAATTATATTAACAATAGCTTTTCAGTTCTCCGTGTTTTACTTGGATATTGCTAATGTAATGTATTTTTTTACAGCATTTATTGAAGTCAATGTAAATGACATTGCCACGTAAGATTTACTCAGAAAATGTGCTTTGTTTTAGAACTCGAGTAGTTTCCGGTAACCTTCACCCTTGGCCAAATATGGTAAGTGACGTCATGTAAAAAAATCGCTGTCTCACAGTCGGAGTCAAGGATTCGAATAAAGATTCTATAAAAAAAAAAAAAAGTCGGAGTCAAGGAGAATCTCCGTACACGAACACGATACGCAGCAGACGTGAAGTGGCGAAGGGTTCCAATCATTTCTGCGAATAACTTTACTTACAAGTAACCTGTAAGTGTGTTTGGCTCCGTTTTAGCTTAGCTTTTAACATTCAACGAGTCAGCGTAAGGTTACTGTTGCACCTGCTGGTTTAATTGCTAGCTACAAGTCGCAAGCCTATAAAGAATGAAAATAACGTGTCGTCAGCCACTTAAACAAAAACGGTTCGTGTGATGCTCTTCGGTTTCATGCTTCAGTCAGACCAGACAACAAGTTTTTATCTTGAGGTGCAATTACATACAAAATCAATGCTTTTAGCTCAAATAGGCGGGAATCCTTGTTGGACGGCGAAATGTACGTGGTGAGCACCTGTACCTGCTTGTTCGTCATTTCGCTCACCTTCTAAATTTTGAACATGGCGTCGTCGCACGCAATTGGCGTCGAGAATGTACCATGAGTACATAGCAGACAAAAGTTCAAGCACAACTACGGCCACCGTATTGACTAGTGATGTTTAAGCTTTTTTTTTTTTCCTGTCCTCTTGACATATTTCGTGTTTGGTCATCTAGCATGAGTGAAGACGGATGGTGGACTGAGGAGGCATTAACAAAATTCTTTCGCCTTACCTTTGGCAGGTAAATACATTTACTAACATATCGCCTGAAACAAAAATATTTCTGTCTTAAATCCGTGCTTCTACATAATTCAGAGCATTGTTGAGGCCGTCAGTGCTTTGAATCGACTGGCGGATTACAGAGGTGCATGTTGTATGTCAATTAGCCTAAATGTATGTGCTGCAGTATTTTTTTTCAGTCCCCTGTGGCAGACTCAGACACAGCCAAGGAGGATGGCGAAATGGGAGTCATTAAAATCTATTAACTGTGAGAAACCCCTTTAATAAATGCTCATTTCTAGTACAGAAATAATATTTACATTGTCAGACACAAATTGAGAGGGTATCATATTAAAATGGCAAATAATGGGTATTTTAATTATAAATGAAGAATCCAGTTTGTTGTGACTGTTAAAAATACGTAACATATTATTTACCGTCAACTTCAATGTAATATTTGGTTCATGGAAGGTCAGTTATTATTGCATGTATTGCATTATTCCATCGATTTAGTTTTTTGTAGTTATCTTTCTTGTCAGGGTGTTGGATTTTAAGATTACTGCCTGAAAACGGCTTGGATGATGGATGTATGTTTTTAGCTCAGATTTAGCTTATAATTAAACACAGTCCAGTCTTAGTTTTTAGCAGAGGTGGCAAATCCAGGTTCAGAAAGTTAAAACCATGTCACAGTTTGGCTTTAGCTACAAGTTATTTATTCTTTCTGTGTGGCCCGGTACCAAATGACCCATGGACCGGTACCGGTCCGTGGCCCGGGGGTTGGGGACCACTGATCTACATGATTTTCAAAAGACAATGGCCAATTTACTAATGCTCATGGTTGTGTAATCATTTTCCAAGCATACAATAGCAACAAAGACTCCTGTGCTTGTAATTCCTGCATTGCTGGGAATGTTTCTAGTATCTGTTGCTGTGGAAACCATAACGAGGATATGTCCTCTGCCGGCCCAAACAACTTTCCGCTCATAATCCTGACCTGGAGAAACAATAGCACTGGGGGAACATTTTAGCAAATGGTTGTGAGGTGTCTATTTTGGAGGAGGACTTTATTTGGATGAACACTTTTTTTTTTTTTCTTTTGGTGAGGTTTTTTTTTTTTTTTTTTTTTTTGGTCAGCTGGGGACATGTAAAGCCCTTTGTCTTTGAATAATAAGAAACATCAACTATAATTGTCCTCAAATGAAACTTGAGGTTAAAACTGAATTTTAAAAGTTTATTTTGGTGAAATGGGGAAGGTAGTTCGGGTGGAACGAACAAGTTGTGTCGCAAAATAACATTGCAGAAGAACCTTAGAGTCCATTAGAAGGCTAAACGCAGCCACATTGGTCCACCACTTAAATCTGTAATGTTTGTGTGTGAACAATAGCTATAATCTATCAACAAATGCACTCACAGTTGCAACCCATTTTTTTTCCAGATGGCAAAATATGGTATTTGGTACACTGCATCATTTCGAGGGACTCCATTACTTCAGGAAATTCAGTATACACACTTCAGGAAGCAAGGGTGTGTTAGTAATTGCCTTCTAATCAACTAATTACTGCTGCTGGATTGAGCCGCAGGGTCACCAGTTTGTGCGTAGTCCACTTTGTTATTAGTCCCTGAAGAGGGGCTTATCTGCACCCGTATTGTCAATATGCAGACACACATCTGCGTGTGCTTTCACAAGCGCGCACTCGCCTTCGTGTATTCTATGATGCTTCGATACACATTGTTGAGCCTGCAATCCAATATTCCTCCTTCATCCCCTCATCCTACTCAAAACTCTTTTGTCGATCCATTTGAGTCCAAACCTGCTAGCAATCAATCTCTCAAAATATAAAAGATTATTTGATAACGCTGCAGCCAGTGTTTTTATAAATATTTACATTCCAAAAACGTGCATTGGAGGGTGTACACTCCTGTTGCTTTTTAAATTTTTTATCCATTTGTATTATTCTCTGCAGAGCATGCTGTTCCATGGGAGCAGCAATCGTTAAGCTTTAGGATAAAATGAAAATCCATTCATCCATCATCCATCTATCTATCAATTTTCTACTGCCTATTCTCTTCAGAATCCTTCGCAGCTGAATTAGGGAACGAGGCGCGTACATCCGAGAGATCAACAGTAAATGGGGAAGCCGAGCAGGGCACAGGATTCGGACATTGAGGCACATAGCCATTGACACATATTCCCAAAAGGCAATTTTGAGTCTTCAGTTAGTACCCCCAGTGTCCATATTTTGTGTAGTTTTCATCTTGAAAAGCTTGAACGAAGCAAGACTGATTGATAGGCAAACATCGTGCTATGTTATCACTTAGCATCCCAGTGTGGTTTGGGAAGGTGCTGAAAAAACAACAATGGGAACAAGTTAGTGAATTTGCGTTGGAATCATTTATGTATAATTTGTGAAAAATTATGTTTAGCTCTCCTGACAGTTCATTTGGTCAAAATTGAAGTAATATCAGTGCTCACTGTAGACCAGTGGTTCTTAACCTGGGTTAGGGGTTCGGTGAATCGGTCTCAGGGGTTCGACGGAGCCTCTGTCTTGGAGGTTTAGACATACACGACTCAACATTTCAATTAGTCATGACATGCCCGCTTGGCCATCACTGGCTGCAGATGATCACATTTCATTGCTTGTCCAATCAGTGCAGCAGGAAATTTAGTTCGCTCAGTAGTCACAGTGTGACTGTCGTGATAGTACGTCGTATAATGTAAAAAAAAATATAATTATGTCTTGAAATTTTATTTACTTTTTTTCTGTTTTTAATAAATGCATTTATCATGTCTTGAATTTGTAAAACGTCATATTCTTCTTAATGAAGGGTTCGGTGAATGTGCATATGAACTGGTTGAGTTCGATACCTCTAACAAGGTTAAGAACCACTGCTGTAGAGTGAAGACAAATTATTTTGTGATTAGCCATCTTAAGCAACAGATCGAGGTAAAGGCTAACATGTTTCTGCACGATCACCATCATCAGCAACTGCGCTCGATTGAGGTCATGTGACTGAAGTGGCTGCTTAAGTTAGAAATGAATAAAACATATAATTGGAGAGGCGAACCAAGCGCAAATTTACCGTCTGAATTTGTCACACATGCAGCACAGTCCATAAAACAGGAATATGTTATACGGCTCACACCTGTGTACATCTCTTAGTGTGCTCTGACTAGACCTCAGGGTCTATTTCCTCTATTGTGCTTCTTTCCATATCCAGGTTCACATTGCTTTGACACACACATGCACAAACCTTGAAGATGAAAGGAGAAGAGTAGCTCCATTACCTGCATTACAGCAAGTTGCATAGACCAATTGACAGTGACAAAATGCCCCAGAAAAAGCATTTTTTCTTCCCCCACAGATTTGAGTGCTGTACTTACATATAACTTCATTTTTATAGACCACAGCCTATTTGCTTCCACCCTGAGTGTTGCAGCCAGGCGGCATTTGATATCTACAGCCGACGTGGACATTATGTCTCTGCGACACAAGAGAGCATCCATAGTTACAAATGCGTCAATTTTTTGAGAGTTTATAGGCACTCCTCATCTTTGGTGTATCGGTAATGGACAAGGTGCTAATTAAGTCCTCTGTAAATAAAGAGTTTTACGAATGTGATACACAGATTAAATGTAGATACATTTTGATGTATTTAAACATCAAAGTAGAATATTTATCTTCACTATTAAAAATAAAATGTTGAAAAAAAAAAGTTTTTTTTGTCAGTTGACAAAAACAACCCCATAAAAGTAACATACAGTCTTCTGGTATGCATTTCTTTACCATGAGAAGTAGTAAATTTGCGTATGAAGACCAACCGCAGGAAGTTCAGTAAAATAGATATTTTTAAAAGTTGATTAAACTGTCATTGATTTCGGATGCCAAGCCCCCACCATACATAGTCTTTTTCATGAGAGCAAGAGCAATGAAATGGGTGAATTTTTGCATCACTTCTCAGACATTACAATTTTCTCAATTTCATGAGGTGTTAAAATTATAACTATTTAAATAATCAAAAAATTTTTTTTTTTTTTTTTTAGCTTAAAATTAACTCTAATTAAATCTAAATCCTCTGACTTCAGTCTCCATCCATCCATTCTTTACCGCTTATCTGGGGTGGGGTCACGGGGCAAATGCTTTAGTAGGGAAGCCCAGACGTCCCTCTCCCCAGCCACTTCTTCCAGCTATTCTCGGGGAATCCCAAAGCCTTCCCAGGCCAGCTGGGAGACATAATCTCTCCAGCGTGTCCTGGGTTGTCCCTGGGGCCTTCTGCCAGTGGGACATGCCTGGAACATTTCACCAAGGAAGCGTCTCGGAGGCATCCTAATCAGATGCTCAAGCCACCTCATCTGGCTCCTCTCAATGTGGAGGAGAAGCGGCTCGACTCTGCACCCCTCCCAGATGACCAAGCTTCAGACTTTATCCCTAAGGTACAGCTCTGACACCCTGCGGAGAAACCTCATTTTGGTTGCATGTATCCGAGACCTTGATTTATCAGTCACGACCCACAGCTCGTGACCATAGGCGAGGGTAGGAATGTAGATTGACCGGTAAGTAGAGGGCTTCGCCTTTTGGCCCAGCTCCTTCTTTACCACGACAGACCGATACAGAGTCCACATCACAGCTGATGCTGCACCGATCCACCTGTCGATCTCCCGCTCCATCCTGCCCTCGCTTGTAAATAAGACCCCCAGACATTTCACCTCCTTCACTTAGGGCAAAATCTCATCCCCGACCCGGAGCGGGCACTTTTCCGACTGAGGACCATTGTTTCAAATTTGGAAGTACTGATTTTCATCCCACCCACTTCACACTCGGCTGCGATTCGCTCCAATGGGAGTTGGCGATCCCGGCTTGAAGAAGCCAACAGCACCACATCATCTGCAAAAAGCAGAGATGCAATACTGAGGTTCACCAAACTGGACCCTCTTAACTACTTGCGCCGAGAAATTCTGTCCATAACGTTTATAAACAGAATCGTGACAAATGGCACCATTGGCGGATTCCAACCCTTACTGGAAAGTGATTCAACTGACTGCCAGCAATGCGAAGCAAACTCTGACATTGGTGGTATAGGGACCAAACAGCCTGCATCAGGTGGTTTGGCACCCCATAATCCTGAAGCACCCTCCATAGAACTCCCCGAGGGACATGGTCGAACGCATTTTCCAAACCCACAAAGCACATGTAGACCAGTTGGGCGAACTCTCATGCACCTTCGAGGACTCTGCCAAGGGTATAGAGCTGGTCCACTGTCCCACCGCCGGGACGAAAACCACACTGCTCCTCCTGAATCTGAGACTCGACTTCCTGACCGACCTTCTTCTCCAGTACTCCTGAATAGACTTTACCAGGGCGGCTGAGGAGTGTGATTCCTATATAGTCAGAACACATTCTCCGGTCCCCTTTCTTAAAAAGAGGGATCAACACCCTGGTCTGACGATCTTGAGACATTCTCCCTGATGAGCACACAATGTTGCAGAGGTGTGTCAACCAGGACAGGCCCACAACATTGAGACCCTTGAGACACTCTGGGTGGATTTCATCCACCCCTGGGATTTTGCCACAGAGGAGCTTTTTAACCACGTTGTTGACTTCAACCCTAGTAGGAGAGCCCACCTCAGAATCCCAAGACTCTGCTTTTTCGAAGAAAGGCGTGTTGGTGGAATTGATTAGGTCTTTGACGTATTCTGCCCATCGACTCACAATGTCCCGAGTCGAGGTCAGCAGCACCCCAACCCAGCTAGACACAGTGTTAATGGTGCTCTGCTTCCTCCTCCTGAGATGTCAAACAGTGGACAATAATTTCCTCGGCTTCCATGGCCTCACCAAACACCTCCCATGCATGAGGTTTTGCCTCAGTAACCGCAGAATCTGCGTTCCGCTTGGCCAGCTGGTACACATCAGCTGCCTCCCACAGGCCACAAAGCTCTGACAGGACTCCTTCAGCTTGACGGCATCCCTTACTGCCGGTATCCACCTGCGCGCTCGGGGGTTGCCGCCACGACAGGCCCGACCACCTTACGGCCACAACTCCAATCGGCCGCCTTAACAAGAGAGGTGCGTAACATCCTCCTCCTGCTCCTGGGCAATCGGCCCCTGTCAGGGACTTGCTCCCCCTCCCGGGTCCCACACCCGGTACGACTGTCGCTGGTGCCTCGCGAGGTTCACACTCAGTGCGGGCCCCGGAAGGGCCCTCGCCTGATTATTGTTGAAGGAGGGTTGTGGGGCGGCTACTCCCACTCCCCTCCGTTCCGGTGGGGCGAGTGCTGGGCGCCTCAACCTCCGGTGAGACCCCACCTCCTTCCCCGCCGGCTGGTGGGCATTTAGCCGCGTCTGGGGCCCAAGAGCCCCGGCGCGCCCCCCTCGTGCCACTCGGAGGCATCCCACCATGCGAGGAGGCGCGTAACATGGTCCACTCGTACTCAATGTCCTCCTCCTCCCCAGCACGTGGGCAATGCTCTTCCGGAGGTGTGAATTGAAACTCCTTCTGACAGGGGATTCTGCCAGGTGCTTCCAACTGACCCCAGCATCGGAGCCAACTCACCAGCAGGTGGTGATCAGTTGACAGCTCCGCCCCCGTCTTCACCTGAGTGTCCAAAACATACGACTGGAAATCCGATGATACAAAGACAATCATTCATTCATTCATTCATTCATTCATTCATTCATTCATTCATTTATTTTCCAATCCGCTTTATCCTCACAAGGGTCGCGGGGGTTTCTGGAGCCTATCCCAGCTGTCTTCGGGCAGTAGGCGGGGGACACCCTCAACCGGTTGCCAACCAATCGCAGGGCACACAGAGACAAACAACCATCCGCGCTCTACCTCACACCTAGGAACAATTTTGAGTGTTTAATCAGCCTGCCATGCATGTTTTTGGAACGTGGGAGGAAACCGGAGAACTTGGAGAAAACCCACGCAGGCCCGGAGAGAACAAGCAAACTCCACACAGGGAGGCCGGAGCTGGGATTGTACCTCTGCACTGTGAGGTCGATGTGCTAACCACTGGACCACCGGGCCGCCCAAGCCAATCATGTCTATCTATCGATCGATCGATCGAACGAACGATAGATAGATATAGATATAGATACACATAATTTGTTAATCATGGAAATGTTCCATCATCTTCACAATCTCAGCTGACTTTGGGCGAAAGACAGACTACACCCTGAACTGATGGACTGTCAGTCACAGGGTGCATATGGAGACAAACAACCATTCACACCCATTCACACAGTTGCTGAGTGGGAACCAATCCCAGGCTGCCTGCACGCAAGTCAGGTGAGTGTACCTCTGCACCATTAGCGACTTAAAGTACAGTAATCAATTTGAGCAAAAAAAGTTTATTATTGCCACACACGAATTTTGTTGAAACAGACGAGATGGACCAATATTATCAATTTGTGAAAAAATATCAACTTCACTGTATTTGCTCAATGTAAATATACAATATATGGATTATCATTGTGATAATAATAATATGATTTTTTATTTTTTAATTTGAGCCACGTTTCCCTCCGTCGGTAGTGAATACTTGTTTTAGCTTGAAAAAAATGCACAGGAGTTGAAAAACGCGTCTCGATATTGATGTATTTCATTTTTATGACATTTTCACCAAAATGGTACGTCTGTGTTGGGTCCAACAAGATGTAATGTATGCAATTTGGTGGATAATAGGCACACATTGGACAACAAGGAGGACACAAAGAAAAAAAAAAGCCGCAATGTGTAGCAAACATTTTCGAAACAGTTGTACTTAAGTACCGGTAAGTTTTTTTCGAGCCCCCAGTGTGCAGACAAACACGCTGGCACGTGTGTGTGTGTGCAGTGAACATTTCAGCAAAGAGGAGTCATTTACAGTTACAGATATAACACTCCATGCAGGTGACATTAAAAAACAATGCCATACTGAGTATTTTCAACAAGCAAGAGGTGGGAGGTGAGCTTAAATGCAAGAGGGAAGATTTAATTAATATCATAATAATAGAGCCACAAACATCAAATTTCAGTCAATGCAAACTGAGTGACTGGTACGAAATAACCTTTTTTTTTTTTTAAGAAACAAAACACATGGCATCAATGAGCAGCCTGTAGCTCATTTTTGAATAGTGTGTGTGACGTCGCCAATAACAAGAAAAAAAATAATAATAAAGCTTTCGCTATTTACCAGCTGTGCCATTTATGAAGCACAAAGCCAGAACAATCTTTTACGGGCTTCTAAAATTATCAACATTAGCAAACCAAATGCGTATCAACCTTCATGTTTCAGACATCCTCTGGCTAAATGGTTAAATCAACTCTTCTGGATGGCTGTTTTCAAGCCTTCAAATGCTGAAATTTGTGCAGCAAGTGCTTTCAGGGTTTTCTCAGTAAATGAATGGCAATTGTCATCCAGCTAGCGGATGGTGCCGCCTCTCCTCCTCCACCCATGAGACAGTTGCGGGGAGAAAAAGCTCTCCACTTAACTACTTAAATGAATATATCAAGAAACTAATTTAGTATTTTAATTGCACGATTTAGGGAGACTCTACTTCACTCACTCTCCTTCCATCTCAGTTGATTTCCAGTGTGAGCACACATTAGATTGATCTATGAAAGACTGCAGAAATCACAACACTTAAGTCTGTTTATTTTCTCTCCCTAATGAAATAATTGAAATTCCTGTCAGTGTCTGCACTTAAGGATGAGAGATTGCCAGCTTGCTCCATGGCTGAATGAATGTTGAAAAGCTTGTTTTCGCCTTTTTATTGTTTGCAGTGTCTAGCGTTCTTTGTGTGCCATGATTTATTTTTCTTTATAAAGCCACAGTCATTTTGTCTGCAGAGCCCAGAAACAGATAGTGCATCACTCTTTTTTTTTCTTTTTTCAGATTTACCTATCCCATTAAGTGATTGCTTGCAGAAATGGTAGGGGACTTTTCTTTTGATACGTTTTCAGAAACAGCGCTGGCAGACATTAAGGACACATTATTGGATCCCATTTTCTCTCAGCTACAAGGATATCCATTAGTGTGGCACATAGCCCTAAATTTTTCCATTTTCTCTCTCACCAAACTTGACTTTACACATCATTCCAGCTTGTGTTTTGTCATTTTCCTCCACAAATTATATAAAAGAAAAGCCATTTTCTGTGTGTGGCTTGTCTTGCCTGGGCTGTTTGCTGTGACTTGATTCTGAAGTGTCAAAATGGGCCCATCGTTATAGATAATCATGATTGACACCAGAGGTGCCTTAAAGCCTTTTTCAAGTTCTTCACTGTAAACTTTTGTTTTGTCTGTTTTGTGCATGTGAGTGTTACACTGGCGAACCATTGGACCGTTTAAAAACAATGGTTTTCTTCCCTTGATGACAAACCGATAATTTGTTTTAAATAGGTTAAACAGTGCAGTCTCAAAGCTGATAACTGATGTTGGGATTTGGGTTTAAGTCTTAGCTTTCCAGATCCTATGGCTTCCTCTCACAGTGCCGGAAATCACCGCAGCATCCCAGCACCTTGGTCTTGGTCACCATGTGTAGAGAAGAAGTCCATTGCGCCCTGCAGCGTCGCACGATACTGAGACTTTCCTGGCGCTGACAAGTATCTTCGCTTTGCTGAGTGCTCCCACCACTCCAGAACTGCACGGGCAAGTGTCAGGGACAAACAATTAATTTCAGTTTTGGACAGTGTCCCTAATAAGCAGGCCCAAAACACGGGTGTTTCCCTGGACTACATGGTTTGCATCGTGGCTTGGCGATAGCTCCATAGCTTGCATGCTAATAGCATGACCCAGTATCACATTGGCTGCTGTGGCGACGTTAGTGTTCTCTGGGGCTGGGCCTGAGGTGCCCCGGTAGGGAAATAGTGCATGAACAAACTGCTGCTGTTTGGCAAGTTAAATCCTGTCTGTCGTCATAGTTATGTGCATGTTAATCGTTGGTTGAGGAGAGTGTGGAATCGGTTAGCGTGATGCGACCTGGTGGGGTAGAATTATGCGTGAAGGTGTATGAAAATAGGAATGAGATTTGCAATGTTCGAGGGCGTTAAAGGACCACCTTCTCTATTTCTGACAGTTCATACAAGGTGCAGAAGGAATTGCTTGAGTGAGTCATACTTGCTGGTAACCGGAGGAACCTCCAGCACCACTATTTCTCTGGACGTCATTGAGGCATTTAGTACGGCCTCTACATGGACATTTTTGCAATGTCCTGTATAATTCCTCTCAGTCGGAACTGGGCATTAATGTGTTGAAACCACGGGCGTAAATTGCGCTGCGAAAAGTTGTGCAACTTGACAGTTGGAGCATAGCTCGTATCAACATTAGCCGTTTAGTTAGCACTGAGTAGCTGTTGTCGTTTGACATAATGCTCACGTTGGTGGAGATGTGCAAGTAAGAAAACAGGAAGTCAAAAATAAATTGGGTGAAGAGTTTCCTCTCCGCTCCAACAAAATAACAAAAGTTAGCATTAGCACAATCGGTGCAAAAATTTTCGCTACATAATCCAGAACTGGAAGGATTTGAAATTTTTGTGTCATCAGCACTTCACAACACGCCATTAGAGAAGCGGCAGTTTTCACTGTGTGAGGGAGAATCATGTGCTTGCGAGTTCTCCTTAAATCCTCCTTGACTAGTTGTTGTAGCCTGTAATATTGGCCAAAAAATTGCTTACTCTATAATCAAAGGACAATGGGACAGTCAACTGACCAAACCAGAACATGCTTCAACGGACTTCTTGTTTGCGCAGTGATAATTTGATAATTCCTCGCTGATTACATAATGCAATTAACAAATAACTGTGATGGCATTAAGTTATTGTTAGCTAGCACAACTGTATCATGACAGGAGGCTAACATGGTTTTCATCAAAGTTACAAAACAAATCTCAATAAATGGACCCATTATATACCGTTTGTAGTCAGAGCGAGTGAGATGAAGCATTTAGCTGAAAACCTTGGACCATTTGTGGCAGGAGTTTTTGATGTCACCCTGCAAATTCAACGCAATCTTCTTTCATAGCTCGTGAAGACATCTTGTGTAAAGACACTGTAAAAGCTGTTATAGGTGTTGTAGTTTTGCTCTGAACCTTTTTGGTGTGAAAAACACCCACACCAGGAGAGGAAAAGATCAAGTTTATAAACACATAAACAGATTTAGACCACAGAGAAAGTGAATGCTCTTGAAAGCATCCTTATTCTCGAATAAAACCAAGACCCTGTGAATTTCTGTCCCACGCTATAACAACAAGTGCGGTGAAGTCTAGAATATTGTTCTATGAACGGCACTTGTAAAAATGCATTCAAGATCAGATCCACCAAGAGGTCAAGCCTTTTCACAATGTTGTGGAGAGCACAATCACAGAGGCGTCAGAAGGCAGCTCAAAGGCCACAGGAGCCCCATGCTGAGCTGACATTCTCATCGTGCCTTGCCCATTAATTCGGTCATTGTTGCTGCCCTGGCCTCCCGGAGTCCTATCAAAGACTCAATAACCACTGCTTAACCAAAGTCCATTGCCAATTCTCCTTATTGCACCCTCTCTCTCTCTCTCTCTCTCTCTCTCTCTCGCTCTCTCTCTCTCTCTCTCTCTCTCTCTCTCTCTCGCTCTCTCTCTCTCTCTCCCCGCTCTCTTTGCTGTAAACCTTCTGACAGCATGCGAGTGTGTGTGTGGAGCAACTGCCTTTCACTGCAACGTGGCTCGGCTGAAAAGACCATTATTACCCTGTAATTGTGGGAGTCAAACCCAATTAAGCAAATCTGTATGGGGGCAGGTGCCGCACCCCGCTCTCTCGCTCGCCACTTCATTTACTCTTTTCTCCCGCTTACTGTTACTTCACTTACGGTGGCTTGATCTCTGATACCGGATGAACAAGTCGCCTCTCTGACTCCCAACTGGGCGGCACATTGCTAATTGAGTTCTTGCTGGTCATTTGCTCCTTCAAAGTGAGCAAGAAGAAACAGAGAAAACGGCTGCCTTGTCTGCCGGGGCCATGGGAAGAAAAAGTGAAATGTCACTCCTGTTGACAGAAAGCAAAAGGAAAAGAGGCTAGCGAAAGCCATTTAATCCACAGGGAAGACAGTAAGAAAAGAAGGGCTTATGTGTTCACTTGCTACAGCAGGGATCCACGCGGGAGCAGGGGTCTCCGGCTCTAAAAGCAAATGCTCCCATTGAAGCATCACAACACCCCCGGAGCCTGACACTTCCTGTCTCTTGGAGGGTCACTTCTCAAATTAGGAGAGTAGAAATAAAACAATGTTCACGCTTACGTGGGTAAACCATCTTGTTCACAGTGCTTCCTGGCCTTTCAACCCAGTTTCAGTTGTTTGACATATACGATATGTATTCAATTTCGGTTTATTCTTTCATAAACAATGTGCACTTTTCGTGGTGCCTATGGTGTTCGCGGTAAACTCGCCTGACTCGAGCAGCGTGGGATCACGACCCACTCAGTGATGGTGTGAATGTGGGTGCAAATGGTTGTTTGTCTCTATATGTGCCCTAGGACGGACAAGCAACCAATTCAGTGTAGTCCGCTTTCTGCCCAAAGTCCGCTGAGTTACAAGATAAGTGGTGTTGAAAATGGTTGGATGGAAGCAAACATGCATTTTAGGTTAAATGAAGACTCTAAATTGAACTATGTATGGATGATTACCGGGATGTTTGGCTCTCGATAAATGTGCTTGCGATTGAACGTTGACCAGCCCAGGCTCTTCACCCAATGTCAGAAGCAACAGATGGCGTTGGAGGAGCCTTCTTTAATGTTGAGGGAAGCAGCATCACAGATTTCATTCGTGACAGAGATCCCCAGGGGCTAGCTCTGTGGCTGGCCCCAGGTTGCAGACGTCAGGAGCTGT
Source organism: Hippocampus comes (assembly GCF_001891065.2). Classification (NCBI taxonomy): domain Eukaryota; kingdom Metazoa; phylum Chordata; class Actinopteri; order Syngnathiformes; family Syngnathidae; genus Hippocampus; species Hippocampus comes. Next base: position 404,072 of record NW_017805494.1, on the reverse strand, counting down.
TAATGGAGATGTCTCCAAGCTTTCTGAGCAGCATCTCAAGGGCCATGACCATCCCAATAGTTTTTGCTGCGGTCCACACCAGTAAAACAGTAACACATTCTTAAAATAATGTAAAAAAAAAAAAACACGACCAATGAAGTATTTCTTGCAGCCGCATCATTTTGTGGGAAGAGAAGTAAATAAGCAGTCGTGTTTCGCCGCAGTGGCTGTTGGGGTCACCAACCTTTTTGGAGCTGAAAGCTACTTCTTGGGTTCTGAATCATGCAAAGGGCTACCAGTTTGATAGACACTTCTGAAATAATAAATCTATGCCTTGTTCTTCCATACCGTACTATTTAATTTAAGAAAGAATTCAGCTCACTAGTTAGTTGCAGTATTTTGTTTTAGATAAGCAGTGCAAAAAAAACAAAAAAAAAACAAACAACCAAAGTCTTTCACTGGTGAGCTATTTTTAGAATAGCCCTTGGGGCAAACCAGGACCACGTTAACAACCCCTGCTTTTGGATAATCTTCAACGAACCTAACATGCATGTGTTTGTAATGTCAGATATAAACCAGAGGACCCTCACAAGGGTCGCGGGCATGCTTGAGCCTTTTCCTGCTGTCTTTGGGCAGTAGGCCATGTACACCTTGAATTGGTCGCCAGCCAATTGCAAGGCACACATAGACAAGCAACCATTCACGCTCACACTCACGCCGAGGGACAATTTTGAGTGTTCCATTAACCTGCCATGCATGTTTTTGAAATGTGGGAGGAAACCGGAGCACCCGGAGAAAACCCACGCAGGCATGGGGAGAACATGCAAACTCCACACAGGAATCGAACCCTGGACCTCAGCACTGTGAGGCGGACGTGCTAACCAGTTGTGTAAAGTGCCATCTCATACCCAATTTGTTGGCCTCAATTTATCATGGACTCGGCAGTTCAATAGCTATCACTGAGCCTCGATTCACACACGTCAACACAGTGCCATTAAGGCAGCGATAGGTAGAGAGAGAGAGAGAGAGAGAGAGAGAGAGAGATAATTATTGATGACAAGTTTAGCAGATAATATTGGAAATATGGCGTTTAAATGTAAAACCGTGGGCGAATTATTTACTGTTGCCGGAATTGGGCGAGCCTACTAACTCTCATCACTCTTCCATCATGTAACCAGCAGTCCGGATGATTTTGACTGCTCACGTATCTTTGTAAATATTATTTTAAATGGATTTGTCCTTCCGTGAATATGAGATTAAAAACAGTCATTCACTTCAAGTCACTTTTGAAACCGACCCCCTTAAGACCAACACTTATCCATTGAGCTGTCTCATTTAATTGTTGCCCAGCAAAAGCCTCATGTGCTGGGGTAGAAGTAAGTGGTGGCCACGGGGGGCCATGGTCACCCCCTTGTCACTCTCTGGCCACCCCCTGGGCCACCCTCCCATTTTAGGGAGAATTTTGATATCTGTGATTTTTCAGCCATTTTCACATCATGCAGTTTTCGAAAACTCCTTAATACTCTGCCACGAATTATTTTTACAAAAGGCATATTTAAAAAATAGGGGTATAAATGGTATGAATTCAAGTTCTTATAGAAACTTGGCCCTGCTGTCCCTGCCCATTGTGTAGCTTTCCTTCGACCTTTTAACTTTGAAAGAAGGTGTGTTTGATGTTCTCATTCAACTGAGCGGCAAGGAGCCACGGCTACTTCGTGCGCACGCTCTAACTACTTCATAAGCGTAGTTGTAACTATTTTGTGCACACAATGTAGTAGTTTGTGCCCACAAAGTAGTTTCCAATACGTACATAATAAGGGGTGTTCACACTCCAACTTTTACTCCGGTGTAGCACCGGGGCTGCCGCCCATAGAGCTTTCACACATACAAAGGTATACCGGTGTAGCCCCTGAAAACAGCTTAAACTGGAGCAAATTTAACCCTGCTCAGGAGGTGGTTTAAAAATTTACTCCGGAATAAATGCTAGTTTGCGGGGCAGCACTGATTTAAAATGGGACGTGTGAACGCTAAAGGGGTAGACTCGCTACGCGTGAGAAGAGTTGATTACATACAATTTCATCGATTTGTTGCCGAATGAATCGTAGAATGGGTTTTTTTTCATGCTCTGTTGCACTTCCGCCATCTTTCCTTACTCTCTCTCATCATTTTACGGTGTTTGATAGACCACAGCGTTGATTTGTCTGGAGAAGTATAAATGATCGATATGTTACAACCAAGGCGGGGAAAAGGAAGTACACTTTACGCATGCACATGTTTTATTTCCGTATTATTATCGTATTGCACGGCAGCAGAAACTGCCGTGTGAACGCAAGTGGGGCTGCCCCGGGGTTAACGCGCTTCTCTTAAGTAAGCAGCTTTATACGTGTGAACACGCCACAAAATTTACACCGGTGTGAGATAAATCGCAACAAAATACATCGGTGCAGCACACCTATAGTTACAGCGTGTGAACAGAGGATTTTTTTTTTCTCTTTGTCATGTCTGGTGGCTCCGTACTATACTGCCTTGACCATGCAGAGACAATTTTCTCCTCCTATGTTTATGCTGTACTGATTATTTTCTCCTGACTTCTCCGCTCCAGACATTATCACCAGTCACAGTACAGTAATAGCCTGCTCCATTTGCAAACAAGTAATTAACATACCTGCAGTTGTCCTCTTCCTTTTGCTTGGTTGCCACCTCTTTTTTGTCATGACAGAATGGAAACTGGGGAGCAAATGCAGCACTTGGAGACAATTGATGAGGCCATCAGTCAAGTCATTAAGCAATTATCAAGGCAGTCTCATTAATTATCCCTGTCGCTAGTTTAGACATTTACTGGACGTCCTGATTGGATTTGTAATAATAAGTCTGAATCTTAGAAGACAAATGTTCTTTCGCGCACTAATGGAGCTGTGAAACTATCATTTTCAAATTCCTTTATGAGGTAAAGTGCCCATGTGGACCTCAAAATTTCCTGGGCGTTTGCAAGAGGCTTTCATGCACTTAAGGAAAGGTCATACAAACAGCGATGTCATTAACACGTTACGTTTTACAATGCCTACTTGAGTAGAAAAGTCTTGCACGCCTTTCATCTCGATTCTCCATTCTTAATCGATGTCGAGAATTAAAAGAAACAATTTCCTTTTGGCTGACTGTTGTGTAAGGTCTGATAGATGAAGTGCATATTTTGATTAGGAGTGCAAAATGCGGTCCTAAAACATTTGCTAGAAAGGCAATAAATATATTCATAGTATTGTTGATATGTTTTGTCAGGTCTTTATAATTATAGTGCCCTATGAACACTAATTTCGCTTTTAATGTGTTTTTTTTTCCCGATACAGAATCGGACAAAAAATATTTATACAAGCATTTTACATTATAGGTTGATGTGAAAGGGTCACATGCTTACTTGTCATAAATAGAACCGCCGAACCAAAAGGTAATAAAAAAAATGCACCCATCTAATTTCCCTCTATTTACTATTAAAAAAAAAATAATAATCTATTGCTCCCATCTCTGAAATGCAAGCAAAAAAAAAAAAAAAATCCAAGCCCTCTCAAACGATGAGGCTCCCAGTATGGTTTAAAATGCACATAATGAAGAAATGGAAAATGGAAGCCAAATTGACCCTTGCACAGCATGTTAAATCAGTTTGTATGGGTACCTGGAGTGGCTGTCGCCCTCCCATCAATAAAATAATTTAAGAACACATTAGACTCCTTTAAAAGGGCCCATTTGTCAGAGCAGGTGACTCTTAAAAGACCCAATGGATTAGAGACGCCCTACGTCAGGTACTTTTAATTCAGCCACAATCGATATGACTTAGGCTGATGTTGAATTCAGAGTGAATATTAAAAGAAAAAAAAAACATGTTTCCGGTAAAATACCACTTGTGGAAAAACAGCAATTAATGGAGAAGGTGAAAGATAAACATTACATACTAAGATAGAGGTGCTGTACTTTTTAAGATTGGCACATAACAGCAACACATTCACAGTAGCACACTGTTAATAACGTTGGCAAGAGGACTAAAACGATTATGCAACGTACTGTTTCCCCTTCAACATCATCACGTCATTTTGGTTTTCTATTTTTCGCTCTCTTTTTAATCATGCCACGGAGTCGAGTCAAATATTGCTCGCCATTGTTTCACTGAAATGATTTTGCTGTATTTAGTTGTGCAGTGCTCCTTTTGTGCTGATGAATGTGAAATGATGAAAAATATTTAGTTTTACTTGAAACCCATGATAAGATGATAAAGAAAAGAAACTACTTTTAATATTCATCCATAAAGCATCCAGTCTCTTCTCTTTACTTGTAATTTTGCAATATTTTATCGGGAGGGTTGTGGGGGGGGGTGGAACGCACCACAATTTGTAGAATTGTAAGTGCTGTTAAGCGATACACCCTCTTCATAAAATTCCACATCCAATTATTTGTGCAATTTCACTTTCATCACGATGACATTGATGATTTTTTCCCCATGTTTTCCTGTTTCTATTTAAAGAATATTACAACTCCTGTTTTCCCTGTAACCTCAAAACAATTTTAAGGTATGCTGCTTGAAATTGAAAGTGCTTGGATGTGTTGTTTAACCATTTCTGCCACCCTGTAACCTGATGTCCAATGTCGTAACTGCTGTCCCCGAAAGGGTTAAATTGCATAGAATTCCTCGAAACACAGTTAGCGATGATCACGAAATCGCGAGACATTAAAAAGTTATGGACAACAACATTTTTATATTTCCGAAAATGACAGAACTAAGCGTGGCACGATGGACAACTGGTTAGCACATCGCCTCACAGCTCAGAGGTGCAGGGTTCGAATCCAGCTCCAGCCTTCCTGTGTGGAGTTTGCATGTTCTCCCCGTGCCTGCGTGGGTTTTCTCTGGGTGCTCCGGTTTCCTCCCGCATTCCCAAAACATACATGGCAGGTTAATGGAATACTCGAAATCAGGGCTGCCATACTCATTTTTGTCGCGGGACACATTGTAGTTACGGTTTCCCTGAGAGGGCCATTATGAATGTGAATTTTTTGAAAATGGATAAATGTTTAATCACCTCCACATATTACATATACAATATACAACAAATTGGTGGATAACTAGTTTTGTAATCAGAAGTCAAGCATAATGGTTTGTTCAGCCATGTTAATGTAATAAGTATGTAACGGGATGATGCTTGCAATGTCTCTGTGTTATGATGGATTACATATGACAATTTGAAATTATGGTTCAGACTTTAGCAAGCATCTTGGAAATGTTGACATGCTTGATTTGCCCTCGCGGGCCACACGAAATGATATGGCGGGCCAGATCTGGCCCCCGGGCCTAGAGTTTGAGACACCTGTACTCTAAATTGTCCCAAGGACAAGGTGCCTAGGCATGTGTGTGGATGCAAATTATTATTCATCAATATGTGCCCTGTGATTGGCTGGCAACCAGTTCAGGGTGTGGCCTGCCTACTGCCCAAAGACAGCTGGGCTAGGGTCTAATACAACCGCAATCCTTGCAAACATCAGCGGATCAGGAAATGGATGGATGGACGGATGGATGGATGGACAGAATCAAGCAATGTATTTGAGTAACAGTGTTAAAAATGTTGATATTTGGTAGATTCAATGAACTCAGAAATATGCTGAAATTAATTCATTTCCATTTGCATTGGCATTTTTGATCAAATTTGCCCCCACCCTGAAAAAAACAACAACAAAAAACATTAGTAACAGCTAATTAGAAGTGCTTTTTAAATATGACATTCCCAAAACAGTAATTACAAAGTAACAGTTAATTGCGAATTGATTTGCTTTCTAATAAACCATGTTTGTCATCCACACCGCTACCAAGTGTATCGGCTTGGAAGTTCTGTTTCTGTTCAGTCTTATTGGTGAGTGAAGGTTCATGTGGAAGCGAAGTAGTGATTTGGCATGTTAGGGAGTGTGTTGGGGCTAATCAGACAGAGGGGCCACTATAATGGACAGAATCTGGGCAGAATCACAGCTAGACCTGCAGCAGTAATGCAGCTAATTTCTCGACTGTCTCTGCCACCGCATAGATAGAAATGGGGTCAACAAAAGGTGCAGGCAGCATGAAATGAACAGCTGTTGCCTTTCTCAGTTGTGAGCAGACAAAGTAGAGAAAACCCAAACCTTGGACCCCCCACCTGTTCTTTGTAAATGCAGAAGAATGTATGTACAAATTAAGGCCAAGACCCATGCATATTGCTTTCAATTTTCACCTCTGAAGCCGGTATATTCGAGTCGATATTCTGAAGGAACACTCAAAGCAGCGCTTTGATGGAATATACATATGGAGGGTTAGTCGTAGATTGCTTTGTTGGCTGAGGGTTTTTTGGGCAGGGGCTTGTCGTAATGGAGAAACAATTGGCTATTTTAAAGATGCCTCTCACAGGGAAATAAGGTGTTGTTGTGTGTACATTCAAAAAGGGGCGGGATCTGTGGGTGGTATGCCATTGTGTGTTAAGGATATGTCCATGTATTAAATAATAATTATATTATCAGCCCAATCATTGGACTCTCCAGTTTGTCCCATTTTTCGGTGGAATGAGTAACAAATCAGAGTAAGAAATCATTTAGGATGTAGGTGCAACGTTATTATCCATCCTGCAGATTTTGGCGTATGGACTTCAGCTCTCATTTACACTCATGTTAGAGACTAGATTAAAATGTATCATCACTGTCCACTGAAAACTGATAAAAATCCATCCATTCATCCAGTATGGAGAATACATGTGTCGATGTGACCGCAGTGCAAACAGGCAGATCAGATCATCTATACCACAGGTGTCAAAGTCCGGTCCTCGAGGGCCGGTGTCCTGCATGTTTTCCATCCCTCGCTGCTGCAACACACCTGATTCAAATGATCAGGATCACTATCAGGCTCCGACAGAGCTTGCTGATGAGCTGTTCATTTGGATCAGGTGTGTTGCAGCAGGGAGGGATGGAAAACATGCAGGACACCGGCCCTCGAGGACCGGACTTCGACACCTGTGATCTATACCATAGGTGTCAAAGTCAAGGCCTGGGGGCCAGATCAGGTCCACCACGTCATTTTATGTAGACCGAGGGAGCAAATTATGTGTGTCGACTTTCAGGATTCTTGCTGAAATCTGCACCGAAATATCAAATTGTCATGGGTAATAAATAACGTAGAGATTTTGCACCGGCCCTCCGAGTGAAGCCGTAACTCCAAAAATAGGTTTGATACCACTGATCTTGTACACTGTCTAGGTGAGCTCAATGTCATTGAAATAGTGTTATACACCAATCTGTGACATGTACACTCTTGTGTCTGCAGACGGGATACACACTGAACTGGTTGCCAGCCAATCGCAGGGCACACATAGACAAACAACCATTCACGCAATCAATTTAGAGCAGGGGTGCCCATTACGTTGATCCTGATCTACCGGTAGATCTAAGACAGGTCCCAAGTAGATCTGAAGAGTGTCGAGGAGAAAAAAAACAAACAACCATTTGTGTGTCTTTGTACATGTTAGTAATATATCTTTTGTGTAAATGTACGCTGCACCCTAATCATCCTATCAGTCTCATTTTCACAAAAAAATATTTAAAAAATAAAATAAAGCAGGTAAATCTTGAATTTACGGTGGCGCGTGATTACATCACCGGAAGTTGTTAGCGCTCAGCAGTCTGCAATTGCAGCTTGTGATCAGAGCTGTTGCGCTCTGTCTTTTATCGTCATTATTCGCATTCAGACTTTGCTTCATGTACAATTCACCGAGGGCACGGGCAAAGAATAAGAATCTAGGAGGGCCCAGGGAAGCACTTTAAAACGGTACGTGTGAGCTACGATAGTTAACAGGCTGCAAAAGTGCATCGCATGCCTGTTTCAGGCTGTTTCTCATCATGGCGTGCGTGTGTGTGTGTGTGTGTGTGTGTGTGTGTGTGTGTGTGTGTGCGCGTTTGCGCGCGCGTGCGTGCGTGCGTGGTTGGGTGGATGCGCGCGTGCATTGGCAGGAATCGAGAATTGGAAGTGTAGTTGGATGTTGGGAGGA
>NW_017805494.1:380349-395953 GCF_001891065.2 Hippocampus comes | reverse complement strand
TCTGTGTCACGCTTGACACACGTCAAGCCACGCTTCTCCGTAACGCGGCCAATTAGGCTAAAAACAAACACCGGAGCTCGCAAAATGAGTAAAAAAACTGCTGGAGTTTTTAAGGCGGCCATAAAAGTACGTTCGAGACAACTGGATTAAAGTTATGGCTGAATACTCTGAGATTGCCACAATAGCACTTTTGCTATTTCCGACATCCTACCTGTGTGAGGCGGGGGGGATTATGCAGCAACGGCGACGAAAACAAAATTATGAAGTAGACTGGACATAAACCACACACTTGCGGTGTCATTGTCTCTCCTATTACCCCGAGATGGGACCGTCTGGTTGCAGAAAATCAAGCTCGGTGCTGTGGTGAGTCGTCATTTTCATGCACTTTGAATTTGCGTTGTATCGTATTTTGAAGGCATTAAACATTGCCATAGCGATTGGAGTGTTGCGGCCATATTAGACGCTCCTTGTGTTTATTATTATATTTCGAAAACACCACAGTTTTCATGCAGCTCATACCATATTATTTTGTTGTATTATTTCCGCCACACCTTAAATGCCGGTCCCTGAAAATATTGTCTGACATAAACCGGTCCGTGGGGCAAACAAGGTTGGGGGCCCCTGATTTAGAGCATTCAGTCAGGCGACCATGGATGTTTTTGGAATGTGGGAGAAAACCGGAGTACCCGGAGAAAATTCACACAGGCACGGGGAAAATATGCAAACTCCACAGAGGAAGGCTGGAGCTGGAATTTGAACCCTTCACCTCCGCACTGTGAGGCGGACGTGCTAACCAGTCAAGCACCGTGCCACCGGTTGTCATTGTTACTAGATTGTAATTTACAGACACTTCTAAGATACACAATTAGCAGTTCCGATATATTAAGTTTCGCTGAAGTGGAAGAGAAAACAAAGCTTAATCATTTTGTGGCATGAATGTAAATGCATCTTGAAATTGTCGAGGGTATGAGTTTTTATCGGCTTTTTTTAATAGTGACAGTTTGGCCCTAGAGCAAGTTATTTCATTTGCTTTTTTGTCTGTTCACACTAATTAATCTCTTGTTAACCTCAGTATGTTTAGTTTGCTTGTTTCTTTTCAGTTGTCCTCTGGCCATTATCATAACTTCTGTCCAGGGTGCACATAACCATTTTGGTGGAGTTCTCAAAAGAGCACCAGAGTTTATTGATTGGCGCTCTTTTTTTTTTTTTCTTAATCCACACCCACCGAACTCCCTGGATAAATTTAAGGACTCAGGGCTCTATTTTCGTAGACAGTGCACGTGCACTCTGTCTAAAAACTGGTGCATCTTTGTTTTCGCGCCAAGAACCGTGCTGCGCCATGCTGGGCGTTTCGACGGCCCGAGCGCTTTTTCTTTTACAGCCCCCTGGCTCACCTGACAAGTTGGCAAGTGAAAGTAAACTGGACTTAAAACTAGGTGAAACCAGGTCTAAGTTGTGGAACCGGTGGTATAACACATTTTTGGTGAATTTGATTCAGGTGGAGCAAAGCACAGTGGACAAACAGCCGGGTTTGATGCCTCAGAAATGAATCGATACGTTTTGCAAAAGTCAATCCATCCATTACGATTTGTTGAGTATGATGTATGACACTGACACTATTGTTTCTTGTTTGGAAGTACTGTACTTTGTGTGGAAGGTTACCATATTTTGGGTACATATAAATAAAGGACGTGGAGCTTCCCTGTATCGTCAGGCAGTGACAGTGCCCTGAGGCACGGCTGGGCGTTTAGCGGTGCAGTGGTAGTAACCACATTGAAATAAGAAAACGTCTCCAGTGTTGTGCCTCTAACCTAGTGTAGTTATCCGAAATGATGTCTCCACAAAACCAGGGAGAGAATTCCGCGCAAGAAGGATCAACACGATTGCATTAATTTTCCAAGGAAAAGTGGGCGTGGTCTTTAGCTTGATGCAGTGATAGAGAGTTGCAAAAAATCATGATGACATACATTTTCCGAAGAAGTACATAAGTTTTCTTGACATGCCAACCTGAGATAAGGCGATGTCGTGGAACTTGCCACTTCCTTGCAAGGATTTTTCGCAAACACTATTACAAACCCAATTCGAGTGAAGTTGGGATGCTGTGTTCACCTTGAAAACTGAAAACAATGATTTGAAAATCATTTTCAACCTCTAATTAAAAGAATACATTAAAAAGACAAGATGTTTAATGTTTTGTTTATGGCAAAAAAAAAAAAATCATAAGCTTAGAATTTTATGGGTGGAACACGTTCCCAAAAAAGCTGGAACATGTGGCAAAAAAGATTGAGAAAGTTGAGGAATGTACATCAAACACCCACATCATCCTACAGGTGAACAGGCTAATTGGGAACAGGTGGGTGCCGTGATTGGGTAAAAAAATGAACTTCCCTGAATTGCTCAGCCATTTACAAGCCAAGATGGGGATAGGTTCACCTCTTTGTCAACAAATGTGTGAGAAAATAGGCAAACAGTTTAAGGACAGTGTTTCTCAATGTACAATTGCAAGGAATTTGGGAATTTCATCAGCAAAGATACATAATATCAAGAAATTGTTCAGCGAATCTGGGGAAATCACTGCGTATAAACGCAAGACCTAAACCAAAATTGAATGCCAGTGACCTTCGATCCCCCAGTTGGCATTGCATCAAAAACCAACATCAATGTGAAACGGATATCACCACATGGGCTCAGGAACATTTCAGAAAACCAGTGTCAGTAAATACAGTTGTCTGCTACATTCAAGCTCATCTAAGATGGACTGATACAAAGTGGAAACGTATTCTGTGGTCTGATGAGTCTATGTTTCAAATTCTGTCCATTTTCTACCCCTTATCCGGGTTCAGGTCGTGGGGGCAACAGGTTTAGTAGGGAAGCCCAGAGATTCCCTCTCCCGAGCCACTTCTTCCAGCTCTTCCCGGGGGATCCCAAGGTGTTACCAGGCCAGCCGGGAGAAATAGTGTCGCCAGCGTGTCCTGGGTCATCCCCGGGGCCTCCTGCCGGTGGGACATTGCCAGAACACCTCACCAGGGAGGCGTTCAGGAGGCATCATAATCAGATGCCTGAGCCACCTCATCTTGCTCCTCTCGACGTGGAGGAGAAGCGGCTTGACTCGGAGCCCCTCCCGGATGACCAAGTTTCTCATCTTATCTCTAAGGGAGACCCCGGACACCCAGCGGGCGACACTTATTCTGGCCGCTTGTATCCGGATCTCGTTCTCTCAGTCATGACCCATAGCTCGTGACCATAGGTGAGGGTTGGAACGGAGATCAACTGGTAAATTGAGAGCTTCGCCTTTTGGCTCAGGTCCTTCTTCACCAGGACAGACCGATACAAAATCCGCATCACAGCAGATGCTGCACCGATCCGCCAGGTGCAAAGTGAGCTGGGCGCCAGCCAAAGGCGGGGACCTTGGCGGTTTGATCCTCGGCTACGTTTCAAACTGTTTTGGGAAGTTCCGAATGGCGTGTCCTCTGGCCCGAAGAGGAATAGAACCCTCCGAACTATTTTGGACGAAAAATTCAAAAGCCAGCATTTGTGATGGTAAGGGCTGTGTTAGTGTATGGGTAATTTAGGCACATGTGAAGGCACCATTAATGTTGAAGCGTACATAAATATTTTGGAGAAACATATGCGGTCATCCAAGCAATGTCTAATGGACGCCCCTGCTTATTTCGGCAAGATAATGCGAAACCACATTCTGCACGTTTTACAAAAAAATGCCTTCATTAGAAAAGGAGTGCAGTGACTAGAATGTCCAGCCTGCAGTCCAGACCTGTCTCCCATTGAAAAGGTGTGTCTCATAATGAAGGGTCGAATGCGAGGGGTGTAGGAGAAAATGGGGAAAGAAATAAAAGTTTTGTGTGTCTGGGTACTATTATATATTTGTGTGTTAGTGTACACTGCACACAAAGCATCCTATCAGCTTCACTTAAAAATATTTTAAAAATAAAATAAAAGAGAAGCTCAGGCCAGCCGGGAGAAATAGTGTCGCCAGCGTGTCCTGGGTCATCCCCGGGGCCTCCTGCCGGTGGGACATTGCCAGAACACCTCACCAGGGAGGCGTTCAGGAGGCATCATAATCAGATGCCTGAGCCACCTCATCTTGCTCCTCTCGACGTGGAGGAGAAGCGGCTTGACTCGGAGCCCCTCCCGGATGACCAAGTTTCTCATCTTATCTCTAAGGGAGACCCCGGACACCCAGCGGGCGACACTTATTCTGGCCGCTTGTATCCGGATCTCGTTCTCTCAGTCATGACCCATAGCTCGTGACCATAGGTGAGGGTTGGAACGGAGATCAACTGGTAAATTGAGAGCTTCGCCTTTTGGCTCAGGTCCTTCTTCACCAGGACAGACCGATACAAAATCCGCATCACAGCAGATGCTGCACCGATCCGCCAGGTGCAAAGTGAGCTGGGCGCCAGCCAAAGGCGGGGACCTTGGCGGTTTGATCCTCGGCTACGTTTCAAACTGTTTTGGGAAGTTCCGAATGGCGTGTCCTCTGGCCCGAAGAGGAATAGAACCCTCCGAACTATTTTGGACGAAAAATTCAAAAGCCAGCATTTGTGATGGTAAGGGCTGTGTTAGTGTATGGGTAATTTAGGCACATGTGAAGGCACCATTAATGTTGAAGCGTACATAAATATTTTGGAGAAACATATGCGGTCATCCAAGCAATGTCTAATGGACGCCCCTGCTTATTTCGGCAAGATAATGCGAAACCACATTCTGCACGTTTTACAAAAAAATGCCTTCATTAGAAAAGGAGTGCAGTGACTAGAATGTCCAGCCTGCAGTCCAGACCTGTCTCCCATTGAAAAGGTGTGTCTCATAATGAAGGGTCGAATGCGAGGGGTGTAGGAGAAAATGGGGAAAGAAATAAAAGTTTTGTGTGTCTGGGTACTATTATATATTTGTGTGTTAGTGTACACTGCACACAAAGCATCCTATCAGCTTCACTTAAAAATATTTTAAAAATAAAATAAAAGAGAAGCTCACCTTTAACCTACAGTGGCGCATGATCTGCATCACCGGAGGTTGTTAGTGGTCAGCAGTCTGCCATTGCAGTTTGCGAAGTTTGTTTCATCTGCAATTCACTGATGGCACTAGCGAAGAATGTGGGAATCTGGAGTGCCATGAGAAGCATTTTAAAACGGTAAACGTGAGCTACGATTGTCATCTTCCTGCAATTAACATGCTAAAAAAGTGCATTCCATGCTGCCGCGTCAGGTTTCTACTCAGGTAGGCAGTGATCTTTAGCCAAATAAAAAGCAGCCAACAATTTATGTGAGTGATCAATTCGACTTAAATTGGTGAACGGATTCGGGACTGGGATGGTGGGTGTGGTTACTACCGAAATAATGTGTCTATTATTGTGTACCATGCAATAATTCTCAACCTTCTCCACTGGAAGAATTGGAATGTTCCAATTCGGCTGCAACTGTTCCAAAGTGCCAGACGCCTTCGGGCCCGCGGTAGTTTCCGGGATGCCCTCTTTCGCCTCCAGGCTCCGTCGATACTGGTTCTGCCAATCAAAGTTGCAGTAGGAAACAAACAAACAAAAAAATAACATGAGGCACTGTGGAGCAGAAGCCAACGTTTGTGGAGCCCAGGCTAAATAGGGTCTCTGGCAACATTTCCTTCGCTTTAGGGTTATCCATCCGCTCTCATCCATAAGTGTGTACAATTTGATGATGCTCTAGCATCTGTGAATTTGAATCATGAGCCAAAATGTGATAACTTGAGGAGGAATACCGTATTGGCCCGAATATAAGACGGCCCTGATTATAAGATGACCCCCTCTTTTACAAGACTCAAGTTTGAAAAAAGACTTTTTGAACACCAAATTAATTTTTATACAGAAAATAATTCCAGTACATCTGAAACAAATGATTATAACAATATATTTGAGAGAAAGAGCATGTTATTTTGCCTCATTCAAATCTAAAGTGCAATCACATTCGTAAATGAATGGCTTCTGGTTTTTGAAATGTAAATTACATCATAACTTCTCCTCAGCTGCCAGTTAACCTGGCCGATCTTTGACCCACTTTTCTCCAGATTGTCGCTACGTTTCTCCATTTTCTGTTATCTCTTCTGTTATTTTCTTCTCTTTTCCTTGTTACCGCTATTTTTTATTTTTCTTCTTCGTGCTACCGCTATTTTTATTTTTATTCTTCGTGGCAGGGGTTCACTTTGGCCTGGGGAGTCAAGTTCAGCATTCGCTTCAATGATATATGGCACCATCTAGCGTCATGAATGGGTATAATGTCTAGACCCCGAATATTAGACGACCCCCACTTTTTCGGTCTTATTTCAATGCAAAAAACAAAGTCTTATATTCGGGCCAATACGGTAATCAACATTGGAAGTCAAGGTTGAGACCCAGTATGTGGTTATTACACACTGTTAAACCACTGGGCCTAGATCTTTCACCTGATGTTGAGCCAATGTAATGTGTGGCACGGCTGTCTCCTCCCCATCAATCTGCTCCGACATGTAAGATACACATCCGAGACCACGTCAATAGGGGTGACATACAAATAATCACATTGCAATGTTTAATCATGTCCTTCGGTTAGGGAAGAAAAGTGGTCCTGATAGACAAGATCAAGTGCAATGAAGCTGGTCAATGGGTGAACCATAAGGATGCAAGCTGTTATGGCTTGGAGACCAGAGCTGATAGTGGGTGTCCACACCGTGAGAAGTTGAGAACTCTGGGCCCAAAAGGGTCCAATAGATGTCAGCATACTGATTTTGGTCTGCTGTGGGGAAGCTGGAGAGCATGATGTGCGTTGCACCCCCATGTAAAGACACAGTCCATCTGAGTCCCATCATCCATTTTTGTCATACACACTGCAAAATATCCAATTAACAAATGCTGACAAAACACACAACTGTACATGTTAAGTTATGATATATTTATTTTGCTTTGCTGTAGAGCCCACAAAACACTTTTGAATTTTTTTCTTAGGGGACCAGGCTGTCTTACCAGCACTGTGCTTAGGTTGGGGAAATCTGTCTTACACACATAGACTGCACTCCTTAACCCTTTCATGCACCCTGTAATCTGATAACATCAGCTGTCCACTATAGAAACCGCTGTCTCTGAAAGGGTTAATGTTCTGCCTGAGGATGGTGACAGCATATTGCCTGAGGAATCAACCGTCCCACGCAGAGACACAATTCCATGTGCCCAAGCACAGCTTTTATTGGTGTTGCGATCAGCGGCTGGTTGTCCATATTGTTGAGGAGAAGTTGGACCTCAGAATCCCATAATCACATCGGGGTCACCGTTGGTTGGAGTTGAGGATGGCTACAAATTTAAGAAGCCTTATTGCTAAACTCAACACAGAGTGTTCATTTTAATTCTTTCTGCTCTGGCTATTTATCTATCAATAAAATGCACAAAGGGATATAATTCTGGGCTATTTTGTCTGAAAACCCAACGCGTAGACGTCTACTTGCTGGCAAGCAGAGGAAATAAGCGCAACATGGTTTTTTGAGCCCAATGTATTGAAACAAACATTGTCCAAAGTATGTCATGCTTCATGAACTTTTTGCTGTTGTTCTTGTTCAGGTGCAACGCTGTTGAGGGTGTTAGGGTTTATGTAATGAGTGGTTACGCCCTACAGGTCGGAGGTCAACTGGAAGAGAAAGAAATTCTGGATGAAGCTAAACAAAATAGCTCTGAGCATCCCAGTCGGACAGCCAGCGACTCTGGATTCGTGCGGAATGTAATGCACATGTTGGTGAAGGAAACACAGGGGTGGCAAAGAAGTGATCCCAAAATTTGGTTTCCAGGAAAGGAACTTGGAGGGACACATGGTGGTATGACTGTAACAAACACTTTTCTTCCATAAGAATCTGAAACATGGGGTGTATGTGTGTAAACATGCACATGAGCGTGCATGCGCACGTCATCTGATTGCCACCTCTTTAGTGATTCGTTGTGTCACCATCTTTACAGTGTCGTGTGGCTTCGATTCAGCGATTCATCCAACAAACTATTACAGGCCCCTTGACCAACAACGTTGGTTTCATCAGCTCTACTTGTATTTCATTGTTTTTTTTTTCTCCATGAGCAGAATAATGATTATGATGATATTATGAAAACAATGCCTCAATCCCATTAATAGACAGGTTCCCTCTAAATATGTTCGACAGAGCTCTTTTATGATTTTTAAAAGATCCAGTCATACTTCTTACAATTTGCGGGTTCAACTTTTTGTGTGTTTTCACCCCCCCCCACACACATTTCTAAACCTCCCCAAAAGAAAAGGGGACAGAATAAGAGGAGCCATGAAGTCCTCTAATTGTCATATTTAGAGAGTGCTCTGTTTGAAAGAAACGGAGTGAGTGCAACGTCCGTGCCATCGGCGGTCTGGATGCATTAAACATTCCCCATTAGGAGAAGTAATGGATTAAAGGGTGCTGTGGCTCTGCAGTTTGCCAGTCAATGCTCTTTCGCTCGCCTCCAATGCAAGTGCCCCCTTCCTACTCTGTTCTCTTCTTGCTGAAAGAAGTTGATTTGCCATCAATTGCCATCGTGGCTGGTGCCATTAATGCACACCCACAAAAGGATGACACATCGCATTATCACCTCACTCCCTTTCAAATTAGAGCTGAGCGATGCCTCGGCGCAGCTTGTGACTGGTTAACAGTATCAGCTATTTGTCGGGATTGTTCTCTAATACACACTGTCTAAAGATTTCATCAGGCATTTCATGATGGAAATAAACCACTGCCCACAGGGAAATTGGCCTGATTAATGGAATTATGCTTTGCAGGGGAGTCAATATGGGCAGCAGACACTGGAATGAGGATGAGCAGAGCTGTCTGTCACTGACAAGACATGAATTACGGACGAGTCCTCACACCACACCGGAACATCGGTGAGCAGTTTTGTCTCACAGCAAGATCTTGTCGAAGGCCTTTTCTCTGGAGAGTTTTGTTCCATTTTTTTTTCCTTGGGGTAGAACTTTTATTTCTCCAACATAAAAGTAACTTGCAATCATTTTAGAGTCACGCCTCCTGTTGAAAGCTTATCTGTGGCTTATTTCTAGTGCTCACTGAAAAGTTTTCACATTTTCTAAAACAGTTTTCTCCTGTACCAGTGTGACCGGACAAGTGGCAGAATAGTATGAATCAGGGGTGACTAACGCTGGTTCTCGAGGGCCCCTTTCCAGCATGTTTTAGATGTTTCCCTTCTCCAACACACCCGATTCAAGTGATCAGCTTATCAGGAAGCTCTGAGAAGCCTAATAACGACCCCGATCAATTGAATCAGGTGTGCTTGAGGAGAGAGACATCTAAAACATGCTGGATAGGGGCCCCCGAGGACCAGAATTGGACACTAGAGGTGTAAATAACAGCCATAAATGCAGGAGAGTGTTGATCATTTCAAAATTGAGCGTCGAGAAGCAAGTTTGTGTTTACAGTTCCGCAAAGAAAGTGCTAGGCCCTCAAAAGTGTGTGCGACAAAATTACAAATGCTGTCCAAAGGAATGTTGGTGCTTTGAGTTTTGCAAACTGTCAGTGGTTTTGCGATAGGTGTTAATAATTTGAGAAATTGTGTCACAAGAATCACTGTTAGAGTTTGAACATTCACGAAAAAACTGTAAAATCAATTAACCCTTGTGAAACTGTAACCTGATAACCTGATAAGCTGTCCATGGACGTAACCGCTGTCTCTGAAACGGTTAATTTTCAATAGCAGCAAAAAAAAAAAAACAAAAAACAAAAAAACAACTCGAACTTTAGTAAAATTAAGAGAAGATAAGATAAACAACTTAATTTACTTTTTGTGTCTCAATTGAAAACAACAAAACAAAAACAAAACCAAACAAAAATACATGGTCACACCAGGTAGCTGTAATTACCTCTACTGAAGCCACATTTCCAGGTACAGTTTGTGTTGTTTTTACGTATGCACGATTTGGTGAGCAGTTGTAATGGGGTGTGAACGTGGACAGCTGCACAATTTCTGTAAATAATGTGACATCAGAGCAACAGTAAGTTCAACAAAGAGGAATGTGATATGGTACAGTTCTTGTGAATTAGCTGTAATGGGGAAAAACAAGAATATGTTTGTCCTCTGTTTGCCTTAACCCAAATTAAAAAAAACAAAAAAAAAAACTTAACCCAGGGGTGTCGAACTCATTTTTGTCGCGGGCCACAATGAAGTGACTGTTTTCCTTGGAGGGCCGTTATGACTATGAATGCATTTGAAGAAGTCTAGAATAATGGTTGATTCAAAGATTGTTTAAGTTACTGTAATGGGGGATTTGGTAACAAGAAATGCTTACAATATCTGTCTTATTTATTACATATGAGAAGTTGAAATTTTGGTTCAGATTTTAGCAATCATGGTAGAGGTTGACATGTCTGATTTGCTTTCACGGGCCACATAAAATGATGTGGTGGGCCAGATCTGGCCCCCAGGCCTTCAGTTTGAGACCTGTGTCTTAACCAATTTTCTAATGTTAGCAAGCAGCATATGAAAAATAATACTGCATTTCAATTGGAAAAGCTAAAAACGAAAAGAGATTTCCAAGATTTGCTGGCGGCCAGGCCAGTCCGGGTGTATCCCGCCTCTCACCCAACGTCAAGTGGGATAAGATTCAGAGTAAGCGACATACCTGTCAACTTATACGGTTTACCCATAGTTCATACGGATTTAGTGTTGAATCTTACGTATATGGCCATATCGCACAAATCATACGGATTCTGAAAATTTCTGTTTTTTTTTTTTTTTTTTTTTTTCCCTAACAGGTAGTTCTGTTTGGTTTTGCCCAGAATGGTGCTAGTCTACTCGAATGCTTTCATTTCCGGTCACTTTCCAGTAAATCACGTGGTTGCTAGTTGAAAACAGCAGAGTATTCATTGCATACTTCGGTAGTGTACAAGCAAGTTCTACAAGGAAACAAATATATCATTCATATTTCGTGGGTTTTTTTTTCTGCCGTTATTTTGACATAAAATGCTTCGGTATGTTATAAGGATTTTTTGCTCTTTATAAGGATTTTTTTGGTAGGTTATACAGGTTGGCACTCCGAAAAGTTGACAGGTATGAAACGACCAGAATAGAAAATGGGTGTCTGATAATGTGGTGGTCATCATGGAGATGTATCCAAGCTCACATTGGTTGTGGCGATAACCCCCAGAAAAAACATACTTCAAGAGAATACTGTTTAAGAGGCCTTGATACAAGCGATAACAACCAAGCGTCAACGTCAACTTGGTTTACGGTGATCAAAGAGCAAGAGCGCCCTCTAGTGTACAGTTGGTTTAACAGGATCTACATGGACTTTTTTTCTTTTAACATTACCATCATCTTGAACCGCGATTGTCTGTCAACATATCAAAATAATAATAAATGATAACAACTACTGGATGTCTAATAATATATTTTCCAAACACTTACGTGACTTTGATGTTTCTGTGTTTCCATTCAATACTTAAATCGACCAATTTATAGTCGTGTTTGCATATTTAACAAATAAACGGAATGGTGTCAAATGGAGAACAATCAAAGTCACTTTTGAGAATCAAAGTTTATCATTTTGCAAAAAATATCCACAAATCATCGCGGTCCGGTGCAAAACAAAAAAGGGACATCTATGTTTTTCAGGACAGCCACGAAATGCTTGTCTGACCATGTAGACCGACCAATCAAGGTTAAAGTAAAGGGATAAGGACATCTGTGATGTGCTTCACCCTGAAATCCCCTTAGTCAAGCTTCTCTGTCATAACCTGCTTTACTGCAGATCCGGCTGGAGTTCTGACTCAGAACTTTCATCCACTGCCCCTTCAAGCAACAAAACACGTAGGCACACGTTAATCCTGAATGTGTTAATCAACATAGTGTGTTTCTCAAGCTTCACCAGTCTACCAGTTACAATACTTCAATGTGAGATAATGTGGTTGCACAAACATCTTAAATTGGAGCCAGCACACACCCACCATCATTTAAGTGCAACTGATGATCTGCAAATAAAGATCTGCAGTTAAGACTTTTTTGACATTTTTTGCTTTCACATCTTAAAAGCAGAAGCCCGCGATCTTCCTCAGCATCACATTTTTTTTCTCCTCAGCTGGAAATGGGCCTTAGTCGAGGTGGACGAAATTGTGAACAATTTCAAATACCAGTCAGTGTTAGCACGAAATGATGGGACGTGCACAGGAGATGCCCGCACAATCTAACAGAATTGGAGCGTTTTTTTGCAAAGAGTAAGCACATTTTCCCACATCAAAATGTTTGGATGGATGGAAGATGTGCCACACAGATAGATTCCTACCCGAAAAGAGTGAGCGTTATAAGAAGGGTAGTAGTTTGAGTTTTTCTCCATCCCTTAAAATATATTTTTTTCCTGCAATTACAAAAGGTGATAGGTCACATTGAAGCGTGAAAATGTTTTCAAATTATTTATCTTTTTCTTTCACATGACAAAAACCCTGTATTTAAACCAGAGTGTTTGACGCTATAGCCACTCTACCCCGAAGTCGTTTGGCAACTAGTACTTTGAAGAACAAAACCTAATAAAATCAATCAGGAAATAGAAATCAAAACGCTGAAGCTGAGCACTGCGCCAAGATTTTGGCCCCATTCCGTTTAAATCCCCTTTGCACTGTCAAGTCTTTAATGTGATTAAATGGAGCCATGTAGAAAGTGGACCATTACAAGCAGCAGCACTGAAATAAAAAAAGTCTAAAGACAGGATGGTATAAAGATTTCTGGGAAAAAAAGTGTGGCGGGGGAGTGAGGGTCAGAGAGAACAGTGAAGACTCTACATTAATTTGGCCTGACTCCCCGCTTACCGTGTACGGCCAAAGGGGTCTCTCGCATTTGAGAGTTAAGAAGAGCCACATAGTGAAAACATCGGTGAAGAGCGAACGTGAATAAAATGTAATGTTTTGTGTGTTCCAGAACCACCCCCACCACAAAAATAAAATCGCCAAATGTTGCATGATTAAAAAAAACAACAACAACAACAACAACAAACAAAAACTCACATGACACTGATTTTGAGACGTGTGGATACAGAAAAATAATGCAAAAGTGTGATGGAAATGTGGTATTCATTTGTATTCAAAATTGGGTTATTTAGAATTATTTTCTTTTCACGGCTACTTGGTTTTAATTTCTAATGCAGCCCATGCTGATTTTTAGAAAGGAAGAAGAAAGGAAGAAGAAATATAATGGTAATCTTTCAGAAGGCTGCAATGAATAACTCTGACCAGCAAACGGCACCCATCGCCACTTGCCGTGCATGGCCAAAGGGGGCTCTTGGATTTGAAAGCAAAGAAGAGCCATAAATAAGGCGGAAACTACTGTGAGGAGCGAACGTTGTAAATAAAATGAATATTGTGTTTATTGATGGGACATAATTTTTTACTTCAAGTTACTGTAGCTCTGGCGAGAGAGTGCGACGTACAATGCTCCAAAGCTGACTTTATGCTATACAGTATGTGTGTAATGAGTTTGTATTGAATATATGCACACATTTATTGAAGCATGGTCTTGATTGTGTTTGAAGGATTATTTTCAAATTAGAGTCAGCCCAGTAACTACTAAATTTATACAGGTGGCGCTGTATTTGCCTGTATGCTAATCAAAATGTAACCAAATGATAACTCAGTGATAATAAGATTACACTTGAATACATTTGACTTTATATCAGTCAATGTGTGTCATATTTTAACCCAATATTGTTGTCATACATTAACCAGAAACATTTATCTTTGTAATACCGTTCTTATCAATACTTTTAGTGTCATCACATTTGTTACACCATATACACTTACTTAATTTTCACCAGATATAGTTACTTGATCATTTCACTTCGTACATACACATACAGTATAATCAGGCGTAGGGGAATAAAGAAATCAATCTGTGTCTTGTGTCTTCTTCTGCTCCAGTACTCCTTGTGTGTTTTAGTACCAACAGGCCTTTTACACACATACATACACTTAGGCAAGGCATATAAAGTAAACCACATCCTGTTTGATCAACACACACTCCCAGTGAGGATATTCTCATCAAAACATCATCACCTAAATCACACTGCACTGCACGTTGAATTGTTTTAGGGCCAATAAGAACATATTAAAGCAGATAACGTACACCTTCATAAATATCTTAGCTCACATCAGAGCCATCAATTATTGCCTTCAGAGGTTCTTTTGGAGCATGTGATGCTACCTGTCAGGTCCATCAAGTCCTGAAGGGCCCGGGTGTTACTTAAGCTGCACATTGCTGGATTTCATTAACTGGCGAGAATTCTGGGATGGAAATCAATTCCTCCTTTGAAGCTGGGCTGGAACATAAGCACAGAATTATGAGGTTTGATTCTCAGGGTATCGGATTGAGCGCAACTGGACTGTTTGTGGTTGTCTTTGAAGATGGATTGGTGCAGCAGTGAAATTGATTTGATCTTATTTCAAAGGTGAATTTGGCTCATTTTTAGCGTTTCTACATCAGGCCTCCAGCAACCACAGCGACGAGTGCTGCTTTGACGGAGGACCGGCGCCTTTTACTCCTTGCGTTTGGCTCCTCTTCGCTCTAAAATGCTGGGCGGTATCGCTCAGTAGTTGAGTGGACGTTTCTCAACCCAGAGTTTCATGGTGGGATTCCCGGCCATTGCAACCATGTCGACGGCAGGTAGTGAATGCTGTCCTCTGCTGGTCAAAGTTAGACATTGCAACCTTCTGAGAGAACACCATAATTTTTCTTATAACCCTCTAAAAACAAGCAATACCATAAAATGACCACCCTATGAACAGGGGCTGCACTAGAAATCAGAACCAAATACCTGTGGAAGCAATATAATTCAAAATAAACCAATTTTCAAAATAAATGGATGCCACATTTCCATTCCACTTTTGTGTTATTTTTCTACATCCAAACGTCTCAAAAATCTCTCTTGTTACCTTTTTTTCCAAATCTTGCGACATTTGACATTGGATTTTTTTTTTAACTGTCTGTGTTTCCATTACCAATTAGTACTTGCACAATTTGCATCCCGCCATATACCCGCACTTCATTGAAATTCTTCACTTTGACATTCAGAGCATTGGACAGAAATTGCATCCCATCAACACCACGATACTTTGTTTCACTTAAACAGTTGTATTCCCCAGGTCCGCACCAACTCAAAGTTCGCTGGTATGGCACCGGCGGAGGCCGCCCAGCCCACACCATGGCCTCGATGACCAGGGAATACAATACAATACAATACAATACAATACAATACAATACATCCTGATTTAAAAAGCGCTTTCACAACAGCTGCAACTGCAACAAAGTGCTTAACAAAACGGTTAGCATAAAGTAAAATAATAAACTGTAGCATCCATTGATGAAACAAAGAGATTGGTTCACTTCTCCCGTCCTGGGAGAACCTCCCACTGCAAGGTCACGACCGGCGCCCCAGCGAGGGGGTTCCATGGGAAGAGCCAGGCGCACATCCCCTCTGGGTCAGCTCACTCCCGCCTGACCGTGCACAAGAAAAACGGCTGCTGGAGGGGGAGGTTATTGAAGAGTTATTGGAGAGAACACCACGCTCGACCCCCGCCTGACAGTCCATGACAAAACCGCAGCTGC
>NW_017805494.1:357325-380180 GCF_001891065.2 Hippocampus comes | reverse complement strand
TTCGATATCCAGCTAGGTGGTGGTGTTTGGGAAACCCCCTTTCCCTTTGGCTCCTGCCAGTCCTCTGTCAAGGCGGTGCTTGTTGCTGTGGCTGCTGGAGGCCCTGGAAGAAAAACCGTGGAAAATTTGTTTCTGTAGCGTGGTGTAGAAAGACTTGCTTTGATCAATCTGTCGCTACATATTTAATTTCGTTTCGAATTTATTTTGGAACACACAAAACATTACATTCTATTCGCCACGTTCACTGTACACCGTTGTTTCCACCTTATGTGTGGCTCTTCTTCGCTTTAAAATGCGATTATAATACACCCTTTTAAAACAATGACACAATCAATGCCATGCTTCAATAAACTTCTGCATTTTTCAAAACAAACACATTTCACATAGGCAGCATAAACTTTGAGCTTCTCACCATTGCTGCAGTAACTTGGTCATTGGAATCGAACCTTGCACGTCTGCACTGTGAGGCAGACGTGCTAAACAGTCCTCACCGTGCCGCCCCTTGTGTCACCCAAGATTCTTATTTACTGCTTGGTGAAGGGTATTTTGCCGACTGATTTGGGAGTGCCAACAACGTATGGCTATGGGTTAGTGGTGCTCAGCACATTTTAAAAATGTAGAAAAAATGATGCCAACTGTCTAAATGTGATAAAATGTGTGGAATTTTCACACTACAGGTACTGCGTTTAATTTTGTTCAACAGTTTTATTTCCTAATCGTAACAATTTACATCCATCCATTTTCTGATCCACTTTATCCTCACAAGGGTCGCAGGGCATGCTGGAGCCTATCCCAGCTGTCTTCGGGCAGTAGGCGGGGGACACCCTGAACCGGTTGCCAACCAATCGCAGGGCACGCAGAAATGAACTAACATCCACGCTCACACTCACATCTAGGGACAATTTAGTATGTTCAATCAGCCTTGGTGCTAGGAAACCGGAGTACTGTACCCGGAAAAAAACCCACACAGGTACGGGGAGAACATGCAAGCTCCACACAGGAAAGCCGGAGCTGGTATCGAAGGCGGTACCTCTGCACCGTGAGGTCGACGCGCGAACCACTCGACCACCGCAAGTTACAACGCAATGTATATCGACATCAATTGTATCTACGATACAATTCAAAAAAAACTATTTGAAAAATATTGATTTCACTTCAATACAAAATAAATATTGTGACAAATGTGTTCAGTGAAACGTCTGAAATCACTCCACAGTGCTGTTCAGGGAATAGTCGTACTTACATCATTCTACCATTGCACATCTAGGAAGTGCAGAGGAAGTAAAAGATTTTTAGTCGCATCCAACTGAGTGCGTTTTACTTTGAAAAGAATAGACCAGAAGTATTTGGGTGAGCGATAAAATTTGCAGCACAGTATACCAATAACCTCATAGTTGAAGGAGACTTTGAGCGTCGTGTGAGTCCATGGATTATCAAGCCTGAAACAGAAGGGCGCGTGGAAAAAAAACACATATCAGGATTTGTAAACGTCACATAGAAAACAAGGACATCAATAATGATGACACAACCAATATACTGGGCTATGCTGGTCGGGATGGCCATCCTGTTGATGGGGCAAGGTAGGCAACAGTCTTTAATCATTCGAGCACTTGTCGCTCACCAACGCTTTGTTGCAGCTAAAATCGGGTTAGAAATGTTCTCACTCAAGTGGAGTCTGCATGCGGGCAATATTTACACGCATGCAGACTCAAATCACATTTAACTGAATTTAAATAAAGATATTTGGGTCCTAACTCATGCAAATATCTAACATTTTTTTTTACATCAGTTATATTTGGCTGTAACCCAGTTTGGTGTCTCATCAGTGAAATATACGCCTTTCGTCGATTTGGCTTCGGTTGCCTGACGATGTCCGGGTATATCGTGTGTGGAGTAAAATTGCTCTTCGAAGTGTGAACATCGAAAGACTGGAAGATTCTATTTGGACTACTATCCGCTCTTTCAATAGTCCTTCTGTTGTTGGGATTTGTTGAGACACATGATAAATCTCCTGCCAGGAAGCCTTCGCTGACAAGTTAAGCAGTAGTAACTAATCCACACTGATTTCGTGGTGAAGTCGTTCAAGTTAAGCCTTACCAATGTGACTGTTGGGATCCGGAAAGAAGACCCAGCTTCAAATTCTGGAGCTTCTATTGACATTACTATAAAAAAATTGTTCAATGATTTATTCTAGTCATTTAGCATTTTTGGGATGAAAATAAAACATTAATGGAAACTCTCAATCCCTCAATGGTTGAAACAAATGCATTTTAATCCGTTTTAATCTGTTGTTAACTCCGAACGTGATCAACCCCAAATCCACTCTTTTATGAGGATTGTTACCAGTTCAAATGTCTGTAATTGGTTTTTAGTTTGTAATATCTGTTTCTTGTATTTGTGTGACGTCATGGAGAGGGGAGGAACCAGGTTGGGGGAATATTGGCTCTGGCAGTTAGTTGCCTGAGTGTGGAGTGCATGGGCGTGAGTTGTGGCTAACAGCAACTCTATGAATATTTGTTTATTGCTCCTTTTGTTTATTAAAAAAACGACAGATTGCATCAGCGACTGCGTGCATCCTTCTTTCCGCATTGAAGGGCATTACAGTATGTATGTATGTATGTATGTATGTATGTATGTATGCATGTATGTATGTATGTATGTATTTTTAATGCAGTATGTATGTATTTTTAATGCATATCTCAGTTTAAAAAATACCCAATGAAAGTTTTTTACTTCTTAGTTACCTATCAGTCCTTATGGATACAGTATTTCCTATGCACGTGTCTGGCCTCTGCCTTTGACAGCTTAGTCAGTTAGTTAGTTAGTTAGTTAGTTAGTGGCCCAGAGTTGAACTTGTTTTGCTCCGCATCGGGAGGAGCTAGATGAGGTGTCTTGGGCATCTTGTTAGGATGCCTCCCTGGATAGGTCTTCTGAACATGATCCACTCGGTGGAGACTAGAACATGCTGTAGAGCAGGGTTTTTCAAACTTTTTTGAGCGAAGGCACACTTCTTTCATTGAAAAAAAAATCTTGCGGCACACCACTAGCTGAAAATGTGAAAAAAAGCTTATTTTAACAATTAATGTGTTATATTGTTACGATCACCATTTTTTAACATTGAAGAAGGACATTATAACAGCTTGAATTGGAATCAAATCAACACAAAGAAAAAAGTATTTTATAATCTTTCATATTTATTGTCACTCAGTGTGATAAATGGGCCTGTTTGGATGAACACAAAACTGATATCCTGGCAGGAATTGATGAAAGACACGCTCTTCCTCCACAGCTCTCAGTCTTTCTCTGTTTTTCGTTTTTATAGCAGTCAGGCTTGAAAAGCTCACCTCACATAGGTATGTTGTGGATAATGGAATAGGTTTGTTGGCCATCATGGGGAACTCCTTGGCAGCTGCCACCCAAAAACTGTCCAAAGGTAGATCAGCAAAGCTTAGTTTGAGACCATGATCTTGTCTCAGTTCAGTTAGTTCCTCCTGCTCTTTTAAAGTCATGTCCTTTCCAACAGCTGATGCTGAGCTGAATGGGTCCCTAACCGGGTTGAGGCACTCAGTGGAGGTTGAAGAGAAATAAAATGACATCTTCTCCTGAAGAGTTTTCAAATGTTTAGCTATTATCTCACACAGGGCAGCAGTATTAACATCTTGCCAATTATTGGCGAGTGGGAACATTTCGAGATTGCCACTTTCCACATTTTGCTGCCAGAGTTGCACCTTTGAACGGAATCCATTAATTTTATCTGTACTTGTAAGCAAGTTTCCATTGCGGCCTTGCATTCGTGTGTTCAGTTCATTCAGATGATGAGAAATATCTGCCAGGTATGCCAGCCTTGCATACACACCCACCAGCACCTTGCCACGTGACAACCACCGGACCTCCGTATGAAACAGCAAGGCTTGATGCTCCGCTCCCATTTCTTCACACAAAACCTCAAATGTGTGACTTTTCACCGGTGGTGACTTCACAAAGTTTACCATGCGCACATCATCCAACACAGGAACAAAGTCTGCTGGTAAAGTCTTGGCTACGAGGGCTTCGCGGTGTAAAAAACAGTGCGTCATGATCACATCTGAGTTTTTTGCTTTCACTCTGCTTACAAAGCCTTTGGTGCGCCCGACCATGGCTGCAGCTCCATCAGTACAGACACTTGTGCAGTTTTCCCACTTAAGTCCTCCTTTTTCCAGATATTCTGATGTGACACGAAAAATTTCCTCTCCTGTTGTTTTTTTCTGGCAAAGCCTTGCAAACTAGAAAGTTTCCTCTAATTGTGTTGAGCATGCCCACTTATTTCAGTAGCTTCATCAACTTGCAACGCAAATTTATTACTGATACGGATCTTTTCCAAAATCACACTTTCGATGTCTGCAGACATATCACCAATGTGTCTGGAAATTGTGTTATCTGAAAGAGGAACTTGGGCTATTTCTTTTCGCCGCTACGGGTCCGAGCATCTTGTTCACAATGGCTTTGCAGGCGGGAACTAATGTTGACATCATTTTATGCTGGTGTTTGATTTTTTTTTTTTAAATCATAAACTGATCCCAGGGCAGCACAGTGCCCAACTGATTAAAACCTCTGCCTCACAATGCAGAGGTGCTATGTTCGATTCCGGCTCCGGTTTTGGATGGATAAACAGATCACATCGTCGAAGTCAAAACATCACCTGTCGGACCAGTTACATCGTCATTCAGTTAAAACCCAAATTTACGTCAGAGTGATGAACTTTCTAATACGGACATGGGCACATCATACAGTATGCTAGTGGTACAGTATGGCGTTATAAATAGTTGTTTCAGAGAGTACTAACATGTAAGTTTGTGTGGTGGTGTGATAAAATTCTAATTTGTTTATTTGTTGAACCACTGAACTCAACTGTATTTATACAGCACTTTAAAATAACCACCGCTGTATACAAAGTGCTGTACATTGAGCAAATATCATAGACACAACAATAAACAATAAAACAAATCATAAATAATAACAACAATAAATAATTAAAACCACACATCTGCCTCACATTAGTAAGGTTTGGGTTTGAATTTTGGCCCTGGCCGTCTTGTCTGAATTTGCATGTTCTCCCCATGCTTTTGTGGGGTTTTCTGTCTCACATTTCACTGAGGATTCAAAAATTGTGAGCGTGAATGGTTGTTTGTCTCTCTCTGTGTGATTGATGATGGCGACTTGTCCAGGCGGAATCCCGCCACTTGCCTTCAGTCAGCTGGGTTAGGCTCAGCTCATAGTCACACATGATCCTAATGAAGTGATCGATAAAATGGATGAATGGAAGAACATATTGTTGTAAATGTTTCTGATTTTGATATGTCAATAGTAATTGCATTCAATATGATCTCAATTAACCCTTTCATGCACCCTGTAACCTGCTAACATGATAAGCTGTCCACTGTCTTAACCGCTGTCCCTGAAAGGGTTAAAAAAAAAAACATCATGAAGCAAACCCCATTCCGGCTACATTGTGATGATAGATTTGTGCCATAATTACAAGCACCTAAGAGGACGTTTGGAGCAAAAGAGTATATTTTCAGTGCACAAGAACCATTTCTGTTCACAAACGATTGAAGAAGTGCACGTCCGTGCGGCATTCATACACTGAATGAAAGTGGCTTTGCCTTAACTTTGTTCAAATAAATGAGCAGTCGCCTCAGTGCAATTCTTGCAATAAGATTAGTATTGTGTACACTAAGACAATCAAACACCTTTTGGATGGACACCTGATGTTGAAGTAAAGGACTTGCTTGCTCTGACCCTCTCAGCGTTGCACTCCACAGGCAAGTCAAAAATGTCCCATGACATAATGAGCCAGCTAAAAAGATTAAGTAGTCCTAAAACGGATCACTTGTGATGCTGCACTCCAAGAAAATATTAGTTCGCTACACTTATATTGCACCTTACACTACATTACAATGCACAACAGTGTACATTTCTTGAAAATGAGTTTTACTCAGTTATTTTTAATGGTATTTTCTTGATAGTTCTTTTGGAAACTTTGAAAACTTGATTTCAGATTCCAGGTAAAACAATACACTACATACAAAAAGACACATAAAAGTACCATCAGCAACATATTCATAAAACAAATAATCAGTGACCTCAGAGGAGAGTACGAAACCAATGCTTCTTGGACAAACAGCATGAAGTGCTCAATTTGATGCATGTCAATGTCATGATTATGTAATTCTCAAGAGTTGTTAAGCCGATTATATACATTTATAAATTAATTTTTTCAACATGACTTGGAGTTGCCCTGCGATTGGTGGGCGACCAGTTCAGGGTATACCCGAAGAAACATGGGAGAAGTTCCAGCATGCCAGCGACCCTCGTGAGGATTCGTGGATTAGAAAATGGATGGATGGATTTGCAGTGTATTAACACCTGCAGCACATTCTCAGTGCATTATTGTAAGCTAGCTGGAGTTTACGCAGGCTTACTTGTCTGTAATTTAACCACAAGTGGGCGGTATAGAGTGGAGTGTCGTGTGTTCTGAATAAAGCCACGTTTAAGCCATCTTTACATGCACCAAACTTGCAAAGCAAACTGTTTGCTTGAGCAAACAGAGTGGCATTGCTCGTAAATATATTGGTCATCCTTCAGCTTGTCTGTGATGAGATTGCCAAAATACAGTCAAATTTACGTTTTCACCCCAAGAACGTTGACATTTAAAAGTCCAGATTTCACGGACCGTATTTTCTGCACTATAAGGCGCTTCGGGATATAAGGTACACCTTCAATGAATGGCTTATTTTAAAACTGTTTTCATATATAGGGCGCACTGCATTATAAGGTACATAGAATAGAACAGTGGTTCTTAACCTGGGTTTGATCGAACCCCAGGGGTTCGGTGAGTCCATCTCAAGGGTTCGACGGAGCCTCTGCCATGGAGGGTAAGACACATGCGACTCAACATGTTCATTAGTGGTGACACGCCCGTTTGGCCATCACTGGCTGCAGATTATCACATGACATTGCTTGTCCAATCAGTGCTGTGGGAAATTTAATTCACTTAGTAGTCAACGTGTGACTGTCGTGATAGTACGTGAGAGAGAAGGGGGCCACACCCTGGAAAGCGTCGCAGTTCCAACGGCGTCCGGTGAGCCCCGGCCGGACCTTGAAAATCCGGGGGAGAAGGTGTAAATCTCGCACTAGGCCGTACCCATATCCGAAGCAGGTCTCCAAGGTGAACAGCCTCTGGCATGTCGCGTCGCCCGCTCCCCGCCGGGCGTCTGTGTTGGTCCTGCGCGAAGGCGGGTCGGTGCCAGGGTGTCGGGTTTTGGCGGGCTGCGGCAACGACTCTGGACGTGCGCCGGGCCCTTTCCGCGGATCTCTTCAGCTGCAGTGCTCGGCGGGTCCCCGCTGCTGTTGTGGTCCTCGCGCTTTTTCCCCTTCGGGGGGTGGCACGGGGTGCGTCTCTCCGTCGGGTCGCCTCGGTTGGCGCTTAGCAGCTGGCTTAGAACTGGTGCAGACCAGGGGAATCCGACTGTTTGATTACAACAAAACATCGCAAAGGACCGCGTGGGGTGATGACGCGATGTGATTTCTGCCCAGTGCTCTGAATGTCAAAGTGAAGAAATTCAACGTGAGAGACAATTAAGAATGCTCGTCTTTGCAAACAACAGTGACATCATTAAGATGCGCTCGTATCTTGGAGGCAATGTTTGCAAACATTGAAACTCATCTATACTTATCTCTTGAAATTTTATTTACTTTTTTCTGTTTTTAATAAATGCGTTTTTTAATATCTTGAATTTGTAAAAAAATACATATTTATTTTTCACTCATGATCGGTTTGGTGAATGTGCATATTAACTGGCTGGGTTCGGTACTCTCAAAAGGTTTAAGAACCACTGGAATAGAAGCTGCAATAGTGGCTGCGGTTGCGCTATGCATCCACTAGATGGAGCTATACTAAGAGAAAACAATACAGCTTTATTTATATAGAGCCTTCACAACTGCTGCAGCTGTAACAAAGCCATGAGACCTGGTCACAAATGGCATTACTAAACAATAAATGAAAGACACAAGTGATGCTGACAATTGATTAAACAAAAGGCACACAAACTTCATGGGCTCACATCCACAAGGGCTAAATATCCTGAGAAGTCTTGCTTGTCTCCTTCCTTCGTTTAGTCAATGGTTAACTATGCTTGTGGTATTATCTTTGTTTCATAATGGCTGTGCAGAGCTCACAAAGCAGTTGTTTGTTCGCGAATTCACATGTCAATTAGTGTCGGGCAGAACCCTTGCAGGTTGCAATTAGTTCCTGCTAATAATCACCATTAGATGGCCTTGGGACACTAACAGGGAAACAACTCAATGGGGAAGATAAAGAGACTGTAACACCATATATAAGGCGCATCCAATTATATGGCACACTGTTGGCTGTTGGGAACATTGAATGCTTTTAGGGGCGCCTTATAGTGCGGAAAATACAGTAATTCATTTTCTGTTTGCCGATTTTACTTCCAACGAATACCTTTATAACGTAAAATTGATTATAATTACGGATTTTTCCCACAAAATAGTGAAAACGCCTTTGTCACAATGAATCGTGGGAAGTGACCTGCTGTCCCGACCTTGCTTATGAACAAAATATATAGTTCGGGATTCCCCTCTGTTGCTTAGCAAAGCTACTGATCGACTCGGTACATTGTTGTACTTTCTGCCGTAACTCACTCAGGCACGGCGCGATCCTGAGCACATGGTCCCAAAATGTGTCTGGTAAACGGAAGAAGCAAAGGAAGCTGTAACGGCTGAAATTGTCTCTCACTTTCGAAAGGGAGTCTCCCAGATGTTTGCGGCACTGGCAGTTGCCTATGGCAGGTAACATTCGCTGACTGAATGTTTTCAGAGATGAAGGCGGAATGGTACAGTTGTTTGTTTCACGTCTCATAAAATAATTTTTTCTTCATATACACGTATTTGTAATTGACAAATTTACACTGTATTACACATTCATGTTTTTACATCAATAAATGATCATAATGCATTATACTTCGTAGTTGGCGGACATTTAATTGAAAATGGTTACAACAAACGACCGTTATAATGTGTAGATTTGTTCTGTCCCTCAAGGTTTTTTCATACAAGGTTCGACTAAACTTTGTTCATACATCTCATAATATTACCTACCAATCTGAATGTAGAAAATTTTATCGTTCAGATCATGACCACACTCTAATCTGTATTGAATTTATCATCCATGACAATCCCATATTCAGAGCAGACATGAAGAAGCTGATGGGAGACAGTCACCGCATGGGCTGAAGACCACAAGGTCATCCGCATAACGATTCACCAAAGTATTGTCAGTCATACACCCAGTATTACAGGTGTTCAGGCTGATAGAAAGGTCATTGACATAAGCCCCGTTCACACGACAAGATTTACTCCGACGCTGCACCGACTCTACGCCAGTGGAGCGTTCACACGTGCAAATTTACTTCGACGTAGCGCCGCTCAACAGCCTAGTGCGCATTAAATTTGATCCACCTCAGGGAGGTGGTTTAAAAAAATTTGCTCCGAAGCAAATGCTCGTTTGCGAAGCAGCACCGAAGCAAATGTGCGCGTGTGAACGCAACTGGCATAAATTTGCTCCAGAGCAAATGCTCGCTTGCCGGGGAGTGGCCTCGCTATGCGCTGGAAGAGTCCATACGGGTACTTACGCCACAAAGTCGTCCACTTGTTGCTGAAGAAATCGAAGGATACGTTGTTTTCGTTCTCTTCTGTATTTCAGCAATCTTTCTTTTCTCGCTCTCCTGCGGCGTCTGATAATCGACCACATCGTTGATTTCTCCGGAGAAGAAGCCATTTTTGTTACAATCGAAGGAGGGGAAATGGTACTTCCTTTCCCCGCCTTCTTCTTTCTTTACGCATGCGCATGTTTTACTGCGAAACAAAATACTGCCCCGTGTGACCGCAAGTGGAGTTACTTCGGCACTACGTCGGTGCAGCGTCGCTCAGCGGCTTGTACGTGTGAACGCTCCACGAAATTTGTTGCGGTGTAAAATATATCGCATCAAAATACTTCGGTGCAGCGTCGGAGTAAATCTTGCCGTGTGAACAGGGCTATACAGATTAAAAAGAATCGGAGACAGGTATCCACCTTGTCCGACCCCATTCCTGACCCCAAATGGGGCAGAGGCACAAGTGACCCCATTTTCCTCGCATTGACTGGTTAATATACCACTAAGCCAGAATTCTCACATTCCATTTCGGTACACCTCTGCTACTCATTTCATCAAATAAACTCTTGAGGCGTCAATGAAACTCATTAAAACGAGGAAATCTTATCTCTGTTGATAATTTTGCTTGAAGGAATACATTGCCAAGTCTGTGCCATGCTTATCTTGGAAGCCAAATTCGTTGTCAGCAGAGGAAATAATCTCCCCAATTCTGGCCAACAGGATGCTTTCAAAAACTTAAGATAGTACCCTGGGAGGGATATTGGTCTATCGCTATCAGAACAGCCAACTTTACCTGAGTTGTCCTTGATCACTGGAACTGACAAGGCACATATCTTTGTATCCGGTAAGAAACCATGAATTAAGAAGGCATTGAAGCAAATGGCAAGAAGAAGGGGGGGGGGTGGCTAACCTCCTGCTGACATATTTCACATCAGCATTGGATCGAAGGGGGCGGGGGACTAACCTGCTGCTGACATATTTCACATTAGCATTGATGTGATCCAAACCACCTGCTTTGCTATCTGATAGTTTAAAGTGAAAATGTGAAAAAAGCCTTTGAATTACCACACTCAACATTAACATGCACAAAAAAATCACTTATAAAAGAATTAAATAAGGTGCTGTAGTGCTGTCTCTCCAGCTCAGCAATATTGTCAACGCCTAAGATACCATCTGCAGTAAATGGGGGCATAATTCTATAATTATAAAAGACTCTTCACCTCCTTCCAAAATCTTACAAAATGTTACCATGTTTTCCAGACTATTAAGTCACAGTTTTTTTCATAGTTTGGCCGGGGGGTGCAAATTATACTCTGGAGCGACTTGTGTGTGAAATTTTTAACACGTTATATGATTTCACATGTTATTTTTATATTAAACCGCCAGAGGGTGCTCTAGGCCTGTGTTGATACTTTCCACATTGGCACTAACTGATAAAAGCAACTGACGATGAGTCTGACGGAAGCAACGTAGACGAAGAAGCGCTGCATCTTCTTCCTCCGGAGTTGTTTAAATGTAACACAGAGGACGAAGATTTAATTGGATTGAGTGATTTGGAGTGACACTGGTGGTTTGGTAAACTTGCAAGTTCTTTATGCTGTAGTTATCTGAATAACTGTTAATGTTATGTGAACATAACCAGGCACATTCTCAGTTTGTTGTTTATGCGTCGTGTAATGTGAGCATGTTGTACACTTATTCAGCCTGTTCTCTATTTTTATTTTTATTTTATTTATTTTATTTGTATTTGCCTTTGATGACATGTCTGTTCTTGGTGTTGGATTTTATTAAATTTCCCCCCCAAAATGCGGCTTATGCTCAGTGCGACTTACAGTCCGGAAAATACGGTACTACCTTCTCGGCGAAAGAGTCATACCTCATAGTTCGTTCATTTTTACAAATAAATCAGACAGCATATTTATACAATGTATTACCACATTCCTTATGTTCAAAGACTGGTGGCCGGGCCTACACTCATGGGGACTGGCTGGGCTTTAGCTTGAAGAGGCAATGTAGGTCCCCCTCCCCATGGGCTCACCACCTGCGGGAGAGGCCAAAGTTGTCGGGTGCCTTGTGAGCTGGGCAGCGGCCAAAATCGAGGACCTTTGCGGTCCGATCCACGGCGACAGAAGCTAGCTCTCGGGACATGTTATGTCGCTTCTCTGGCAGAGCCCAAGCTGGTGTGCAAGGTAGAGAAGATCCGACTTGATGTCGTCGGACTTGCCTCAGCTCACAGCCTGGGCTTTGGTACCAGTTCTGTCTCAAGAGAAAATAGCTGGTCAACTATATTAAATATTGATTAATGTTCTCATCAATTTCAGAGATGTGAAGGTGGTTCACTTGTTAGACAATAATCCTCAAGAAGGATTTTAATGGCATCACGTAGCTCAGGAAATCTGAGAATTTTCTCAAATGTACACCTTTTCGCAAAATGCTCTTCGACTGCGGAAAAAACTCCCTGAATGCCTGAGGTCTGCTCAAACTGTCAGTTCATTTAAATTCGGGCTGAAAACATTATTGTTTACTGCACTGTTCTCGTGAATCTATCCATTATTCTCATTTCAATCCCCATTTGCATTCCCCATTTTTAAAAATAATCTGATGCTTGGTTTTAATGAACCTGTAACATGCTAAATCAACTTTTTTGAGCTTTCATCCATGATAAACTGCTAATCATTCACGAAAAACATCCACAAAGTGGTGTTTTCCACCCATCTCTAAGCATTCCTGCTGATTCCTGCTCTCAAAGCGCCAGTTCCGTCCAATCCAAAAAAAATGACTGAGTCCTCTACAGGTATTATATATGTGTCAGATTGAGGGAGCCAGCCCCATTATTGTCCCCCGCAGACTAAACACACACCCATTTTCTCAGAGCAGCCAGTTGGACGCCCGACAAGTGTATCTGGGAAAGAGGCGCTTTGAGCGGCCACCCCAGCCAAATCGCTGGCCTCACCGGCTGGAGCTCTGTTATTTTGATATTTTTCCAAATCTAACTAAAGGCGGGACACCTGACAAGCGTATCCATGAAAAGGTGCTATTTGCAGCCTTCCAGGCTGAGGCGTTTGCCTATCTGGCAGCAGAACATCCAGCAGCTGTTTGTGATCGGCATTGCTCAGAGGACTGCCTGGCGAAGCTTGGCCAGTACCAAACTAGATTAGCCGGGAGATTAATATTAAATCTTAAAACTGGCACAATCATCCTGATGAAGAGGCCAAAGCTGCAAATAAATCAAACTGTGAGCTAAATGATATTAATTAATGCACATTAACGTCGTTGCCAAGCGCGATATTTCACACTTCTTTTTTGGAATGAAAAAATAAATGTACTTGGATTGAATGTCACAGGAATTCACTGTTGCTTTTGGGCCTTGCTGCTTAAAAGGCAGTGATTTCTCCAGATTCTCCGAACCTTTTGATGTTATGGACCGTAGATGAAAAAATCCCTATATGCCTTGCAATTGTACACTGAGGAATATTGTCCTTAAACTCTCACACACTTGTTCTAAAAGAGGTGAACCGCGCCCCATTTTAGCTGTAAATGACTACCGTATTTTTCGCACAAAAAGACGCACCTAAAATTCTTCCATTTTCTTAAAAGCTCACAGCGCGCCTTAAAAATCGGTGCACCTTGTGTATGGTCATTATGGTAATATGTCAACCCCAAAACATGTCTCCCTAACCTTGCTGGAGACATGCAATAGAACACGGAAGTAGAATAGCGGCAAGAGAGTTCCATGTTAACGAGTCAATGTTATAACTTGCTGTCGATTCAGTGAACTGTATCGCTGCTTTATAAATAAGATTTTGTTGCAGCTCCGAAAAAAGGAGAGCTGTGGTGTTGTTTTTTTTAAAACGCATACTCCGAAAATGGCTTTCACAGTCTCAACAAATACAGGTACGTCTTTGTCCGTCTCCGTGCCTTCGCTTCTTCCTTTCGACTAGATTCATGACCGCCTCCGAAAAACGTATATATTTATGTATTTATTCTGTAGCCCCGCCTACAGAATTTATTTTGTGATTTCCTCGTTTGTGAATACACAACAAAGGAATAAATAACAAGCACTTCTGAGACAGTCCAGTCTCCTACATTTTACTGACATCTGATCCTTCTGTTTGCATTTCCTTCAGCGTAGCTCCATCTAGTGGATGCATTGTAGATTGCGTTGTATAATCCGGTGCATCCAATATATGAAAAAAATTACAAAATAGGCCATTGAATGTACGCCTCATAATCCAGTGCAACTTTTAGTGCGGAAAATACGGTAAGCAATTCAGGGAAGCTCTTTTTATACACAGTCATGACATCCACCTGTTCTCAGTTAGCCTCTTCGCCTGTGGGATGTTCCAAATAGGTGTCTGATGAGCATTGCACAACAGTCTTTTTTACCACCTGTGTCAGCTTTTTTGGAACGTGTTGCAGCCATAAAATTCAAAGTTCATGATTTTTTCCAAATAACAATAAGGTTTATCAGCTTGAACATTAAGTATCTTGTCTTTGTTGTGTATTCAGTTAAATATGGCTTGAAGTTGATTTTCAAATCATTGTATTCTGTTTTTATTTACATTGAACACAATGTCCCAACTTATTGGAAATGGGTTTGTAGAAAGAAATTGCACAATCCAAAGGAACAGGGAAAAAGCAATTTGCAGTGTATCCACAGCACTTAAAGATATATCGTAAATTTACAAAACTCATTGTTTTTGAGTACTTCTTCCATTCATAACTTTGCTGCTGTGAATTGGGAATTTCTCCATTGCGAGACTAATAAAGGGTATTCTTATCTTATCTTATTTTAATGAAACATCAGCATTTTTTAAATCAACCGGCCATGAGAGGGCGCACTTCACCTGTGTTTTGAGCTGGACTGCAATCCGAAAGCTGTGTGACACCGTTCAAACTCCCAAACGACGATATTTTACTCTTAATTTCAGCCGGGTTACAATGCCGATTGCAGATCCATCAGGTCTGAATAAGCACAGCTCACAGTTCGTCTCCCTTCACTTCGTGGTCCAAGTCTCAAGAGATTTCCTACAGGATTATCCAACACTCCTTTTAAAGTGACAGTGCTCCATTTATTAAACGAGGCAGCATTCACTACAACAGTCATAGTATTGTTCACCTGGTTACATATGCCAAAAGAAAACCTCCCTACAAGACATTGTCGTGAAAGTTGACACGAAAGCGCGGAAGGTAGAAGGCCTTATAAAGGAACGGTTGACCGAGTGTTATGGCAAGTGAGGATTTTTTCATTTTAAAACAAAGCATTACTCGACAGGGAACGGTGCCTTTTTTTTTTTAAACCACCCACGTGAGTGCCACATTCAGGCATTATTTGGAAAGAAAAGTTATCTTTTTAAACGTTGAAACGTCTTTCTGTGTACCATCTTTCTTTGCAAATATCTCATGTTACAATATGGGCACCTGCGGCTTATAGACAGGTGCGGCTTGTGTGTTTCCAAAATGGTTTTTCCATTAAAAATGTAGTGGGTGCGCTATGATTAGGTGCGCTCTATTGTCCGGAAATTCCGGTACTCTTGCTCAATTTGAATTTGACTTTTATTTGGTCTCCAGTTGGAGAAACTTGTCTTGGAGGACAGGCCCTCCATGCTGCTACATGCATTGGGCAATACATACCAAATGCAAAACACAACATACATTGCACAATACATACAGTACAGGACAACACATACTCTACACACATTGGACAATACATTACAGGCATATGCACACCCCACACTGCCCTTATGTCCTCCTGCTTGTCTGTCTGCCTCCCTCTAATTATTTGCTAATTAAGCTGATAGCCTGCCTCAAGTCATTTTTTTTTTTTTTTTAACCAGAGTAACAGTATTCTTACTTGAGTTTTGGCTACTTCGCCTACCTTTGTTTAAAAAAAAATAGATTGAAAAATTAAACCAAAACATAGTTTTGTAAACAGGACCCAAATCTGTCAGATTTGTTTTGACTTTATAGGTCAAAAGATTTTGGCTCATTTTGTTTCCAGTCCAACTTCTGCTTCACATGGACAGACCTACTTTGGCTTAAGTTTATTGCTTTGCACCCATCAATGAAATAATCAAAGCCGAGCCGTCAAGATACAAGCTCGGACTGTCTAATTAAATACCAGGGTTATAGAGGGCAAATGGGGAGCAACAGAGAGAAGTAATGAAGGAAAGATTTAACAGCTGAGGCCAGATGGCAGAGGGACAGAATTTAGATGGAGTCCCGGGCAGACAGTGTTGAGAGCAGAGCAGATGGGAGGATGAGAGCCATCGTAAAACCGTATTACCACCGGTGCTATCGCCGTCATGATCTGAGGAATCATACCAGCTTTGAAGCTTATTATGTCAAATGTGACATTCGTGAAGGACCTTGTCTGACTGATGACGGGTACTTATTGGCAGAAAGATCAAACAAACCAAAAAAAAAAAAAACATGCAGTGTTATCTGTACTTTTGACATCACCAGGATTTTGTAGCTCCCTGTGATTTTTTTTTTTTTCTCGTTCCTTGGCTATTTCAGGTTGCCGGTTCCATAATTCTTTTTTCACATCCTCCCAGCCACGAGGTACCATATTGAGCATTCAGTGACCATGATGAAGGAGTGTGATAGTGATAAAACAACACTTAATTCCACATTCACTCTTGCAGAGCTCCAGACTATTATCTTTTTATGCTAGGTGCACAAGAGCCCCAAACGTAACATTTTAGGAGCACTGGAAGAACATTTAGGGGTGCATACAGTAAATTGACTCGCAAAGCAAATACTCACATTCTGCCCCAATTTCACAGTATTCCTAATAAATACTTAACAGAAATGAGATTTTTTGTTTCACCTTTTCACACAATCGGTGCTGGACTGGTTAGCACGTCGGCCTCACAGTGCAGAGATGCTGGGTTCAATTCCGGCTCCGGCTTATCTGTGTGGAGTTTGCATATTCTTCACTATGCCTGCGTGGGTTTTTCCGGGTATTCCAGTTTCCTCCCACATTCCAAAAACATGCATGGCAGGCTGATTGAACACTCTAAATTGTCCCTAGGTGTGTTTGTGAGCGTGGATGGCTGTTTGTCTCTGTGTGCCCTGCGATTGGCTGGCAAACAGTTCAGGGTGTACCCCGCCTACTACCCGAAGACAGCTGGGATAGGTTCTAGCACGCCCTCAATCCTTGTGAGGATTAGTGGATTCGCAAATGGATGGATGAATGTTTTACCTCTGTGCTGAGGTTTTGTTTGCACTTCTCCACTGCTCCATTCTGCCAGTCACTAACGTCCAAGTCCATTCCTCACTCTGCTCAGATGAAGCAATTACCGAATCAGCAATCAGCCACA
Organism: Hippocampus comes; assembly: GCF_001891065.2. Lineage (NCBI taxonomy): Eukaryota > Metazoa > Chordata > Actinopteri > Syngnathiformes > Syngnathidae > Hippocampus > Hippocampus comes. The sequence continues at coordinate 363,142 of NW_017805494.1, read as the reverse complement.
ATTTAAGTCTCTCACGCTGACCCACTCTTTCCCTGATTGTTCTTTCACTTTCATTAATGACACTCCAGTACTCGTCTTGGGATTGATTTCCTTTTGCCGACTCTATTCGCCTCTGACCTTCCTTCCTTGTGGTTTTCCTGATCATCACCTCAGCCCTTTCTGCTTTGTGTTGGTCTATCCCCACGGCTGCCTGGTGTTGTGCTGTTGCCCAGACACCCCCCCGCCCCCACCCTTTCCAGGTCAACAGAGACTCTGGGTCTGCACTTCTTTTTGAACTTTGTTATTCGCCCGTCTGTCACATCGGACATTTAAGTTAATCGTCAATGATAACTCAGGTCTGGTGTACTGAATTTGGGTTCTACCCGTGTCTGTGACAATACAATCTGCCCAAAAGTGGGCTTAGCCCACCTTACCACCACGTACCTGCTTCAGGTGGTTTGAGTCCTCAAGCAGCACAAAAAAATGATGCTACCCCCTGCTGCCAATGAAGCAAGAGCGATGCCCAACACAAGTTAGCAACACAAATGCTGCTATGCCCTCTCCACCTTCGAACACCCCCAATCAGAGGCTTATGGAACGTTACGCAGGTGATCCTGAGCCTTGTGGCCCCTTTCTGAGATAATGCTCCTTGTTGTTTTGCCTACAACTCGACACATTTTGCGGCTGAAGAAACCCAAGGTTTTTGCAACTATAAATCATCTGACGGGAAGTGCTCACCTCCGGGGAACCACTGATTACTCCAATGACTTTCACACCAAGTCCCGTCATAGTGACCAAAATTCAATAGTCGTCTGCAATGCTCTCCTCTATAGCCTGGCTGATTACATCAGGGTCACAAATATGTGGTCCCTTTTCAAGATTTCTTCTTTTTTTCCACACACAAATGGGTTTTGAATTTTTCCTTACCCACCTGGGGAGTGTAGATGAGGGGATGTTGGTCATATTTGTCAACTGTAGGCTTGGGCAGGCCTTTGAAACTCTTGTACGGTAGTGAAGTGCTATAAAAGTAACCTGGATTGGATGATCCTGTGTCTCTTTCTCTTCCGTTCATACTGAATGGGGTAATCAAGCCATTTATGAGAGTAAATGACACATCCAGGCTCAGAGAAGGTGAAGGAGGCACGGTACCTTTGCCACTTTTACACACTATGGGTCTGATGTCAGCATCATCGACGAGGGGTTCGACTCCAGCTGAGGTTGGGCAAGTTGGCAAAAAAAACTAAACATCCAATCTTGTCATAATAGTAAACGAAGTGCACTTTTCTAATGCTTTGTCTACATTATATGTTGTCTGAAATGATTTACTGTACCAAGCCGCAAATTCACTTTTTTGAAAACTTACAGAGGCGCTAATGGCAACACAGCATCAACCTTAAGTTTGTTTAAGATAACTGACTTAGACCTCCAGGATGCCACGGCAGAATCCACGGTGTTCTTCAAACCACCCACCCACCTATCTATTTTCTGAACTGCTTATCCCTTTGCACCAGTTATAAATCCATCCGCTTGACGTCAAGTTTCTGTCTAGCGCTGAGCTAAGCTGAATATTTTTGCCTCCTGTCTGACGTAGTAATGCCCAAACTCCCTTCGTATGCAAGCAATGAAGTATCAAAGAAAAACTGTCTAGCTGGGCTTCACTCACTGCTTACGAGCTGAATCTATTGCTCGATAACTGGCAATTCTGGGCTTGCTGGCTCGAAAGGTCGCTGGATTTCATGCGACGCATGGGCTCTTCTGTCTCTTTGCTCTTAACTCAATTGAATTCTTTTGCAATTTTGATGCAGATTGGTTTGTTACATCAGCCATGCAGGTGCGATATGTACAAGCCACATGTCACTTTCTAATTGGGACTCTAACATAGAGACCATCGCGGGACTTCCTGTTTATATGAGAGCCACTCAGAGTGAAGGCTCTATCTATCGAAATCTATGTGCCGCCTGCCACCTACCTTGCTTCCTTTTTTTCAATGATCGCCAGCTCCCGCAGCATTTCAAAATGACTCATTGTGCTTGAGTCGCGATCATTCTCTGTGCAGTTACAAGGAACATGGCCGACTAGGAGTTTTCAATGGTTATTGTAAAATTAAGTTGAAAACACAACTATACATTTCAATTTGCTATGTAAAAATGATATCTAATATCATATTAGGTCCTTATATGCTGCATATTTTTTAAATGATTGTATTGAAAGTGACACTGTTGCTATTTTTAGACACAGCAGGTTACCGTATTATTGTAATACTGCCTAACCCTTGTTACTTGCACCCATAAAGCCATCCATTTTCTAATCAGAATCAGAATCTAATTTATTGGTCAAGTGTGTAAAAAAACACACACAAGGAATTTACTTTCCCAGTTACAACCCGTCCAGAGGAACATAAACAAAACAAATGACCAACAGGGGGAGGCAGAACGGGAAGCCGGGCTTTTGCCGTTAAGTGACCTTATATGCGAAAAGAAGACAATAGGTAAGTTACATTCTTTTGTTTAGGTATTTGTTTTTGTAATTTTTGATTTGTTATGTTTCTTCATTTTAACATTTTTACTTTTTATTTGCTATTAATGTTTCTTTTGTTTGTTTTTGCTTTTGATTTTTGATCTGCTTTTGTGTTTAATTTTTGTGTTTGGCGTTTTTTTTGATTTTCTGTTTATTTTGATTTGCTGTTTATTTATTATTTTTTTGTTTTGGTATTTGTTTTGTGTTTTGGATCATATTTTACACTGTACTAGTAACGTGTAGTTTGAGTGAAGTATATGTATTCATGTGCTAAAAGACTACATATTTGTTCGTGTTGTTTTTACATGTACTACTTCAAAGGTTCCGCAACCACCTTTGACACCCGGTATCAGCTTCCCCCCCCCTCTTTTTAATTTCTTTTTTAATTTCCAGACTATGACGGTTAAGAGATGTGTGTAGTATTCACTTTGTTTAGTGTAATTTTGCATCTGTGTTGTGAGCCTAATCGCTACACCTTCTCAAAATGTTCTGGTTGGTAAAGCACAAATAAAACACCTCTATTCAACCCTCTGAATCAGAAATTCCGAGCATGAGCCATGGGTAGCAGATGGCCTCCCAACCATGATGGCCCTGAGGCAGAACCCTCCCATCCGAGATTGCCTCTTCTTCCCATGAAAGCATTCATTCATTTCACGTTTCACTCATTAGCGGATATCATACCAGTCCACGAACAAGGTCTCTGAAAGGCAAGCGGAGTCACGCTCAGCATCCTCTTCTTCATTTATCAGAGCCTGCGCTGGGAGGGAAAGTCCATTACTCTTCATTTAATCCTGATCAACATTTTGCCTAAACTTTTCTTCATGTTGATCTGCTTTCTGATGCACCGGAAGATTAAAACAGCGATAGTGTGACCTGAAAGAGAACTTGAATTAACCCATATAAATATATTCATTAGCTAACTTTGAAGTTTATCGGGCCAGTAAAAGTGACCTCAGTTTTAATTCAATTCATAGTCCGCTAACAGATTTCGGGTACTCCTTCGACATGCTAATTAAAAGTAAAGTGAATATTTTTATCCTTTACACGGTGCTATTTCTAATGTGTATCAAAATCATGATCGTGATAGTGTGTGTGTGTGTGAGATTTCAAAACGTCATTTAAAAATAAAGATTTCGGGTACTCCTTCGACATGCTAATTAAAAGGCTTTAAAATACATCAAGTCTCCACTTGGTGGCAGTAGATGACTACTTTATTTACTCCATGTCTTTCTCGCCCTGTCCCCAGGACACAATCTCTCTCTTCTCTCTCTCTCTCTCTCTCTCTCTCTCTCTCTCTCTCTCTCTCTCTCTCTCTCTCTCTCTCTCTCTCTCTTTCTCATGCTCGCTCGCTCTCGCTGTCTCTCTGTGTATGAACTTAGATGTAGAAAAGAATCTGAGAATAGAGGAAGCATTTCCATTATGTCTTCTGGGTAATTTTTTTTTTTTTTTGACAGGTGAATGATTGCCGAATACGTTCTATAATTTCAGTCAAGGTCCCAGTAATAATTGCATCGTAATTACTGAAAAATTATGGTGTTGAGTACTGCTGAATGTGTCCACCATTACAAAAAAGAATTGAGCACATTCATAACTGACTCAATGTTCTTTAGAATATTCTGTGAATCGAAGAATATATGACTGTGACCGTGGAAATATATATGGCCGATCGGTGTATGTGGCACACCTTCCTATTTGTGAAACAATTGTCTCTTGCTCAAGCAGGCAGAGGAGCGCATTACCTGCTCCATCGTTCCAGTTGTCTCTGGTTTCATCCTTTATCTATTCCACTGCTGGTACCTCAGCTATCGATGATAGTTGGAGCAAGGTCTGTTCATGCACACATGCACCTCTCCTCTGCAAAGAATTGATTTAATGGCACCATTCCGTAGCTGCAATTAATGCAGCGGTGGGTAAAGTACTTTGTGCGAAATGGAAGCTCGATAATTGATAATCAGCACAGATACAGTGTATGTCCATTACCTAACGTTATCGAACAGGAGACCCACTTTCTACCTTGCTTTCCCAGATTCTCATTAGCAGTTACAGAGCCAGACTTGTTGGTCGCTGCGAGATTTCCTTCTCCAGCCGCATACTTACTGCTGCTCCAGCTAACTGCTACAGACTGTCAGTGGATCGACATTGAGATGTTATTGCGCTTGCCTTAACCCAGTTGAACAATTAAGCTGAAAGGACTTTGCAAGCCACTTCAGAAGCAAGATCGGTGGTATCGGGGCCAGTCTTTTATCTCAGAATATAACTTTGAACAGAACTGATCCAATACTCTTAGCGAAGAGAACAATGCTGAATTTTGCCCCGATTGATGTAAACCACTTGGATGAAATTTCCCAAATAAAACCTAACAGCCTGCCTTTGAGATCCAATTCCTACATCACGTTTAAAAACATTCCATGGCTTCTTCAAGGAACATATTTGAAACGTGAATTACTGGGTGTCTCTCCCGCTGCTGATAAAACAGCAGTGGTGATGCCGCGACTGAAGAAGAGTGATTTGGATTTCAACAATTTCAATCATTACCGACCTGAATCCAACTTAGCATTAAAAAAAAAAAAAAAAAAAAAAGAGAAAAAAAGTGTTTTTAAACAATTGAAATATAAATCTGGGCATAGAACAAACCACAATAACCTAGACAACCGTCTTTAAGACCCATCCATCCATCCATCCATTTTCCGAACCCCTCACGGGAGTCGCGGGCGTGCTGGAGCCTATCCCAGCTGTCTTCGGGCAGTAGACGGGGGACACCCTGAACTTTTTGCCAGTCAATCGCAAAGCATACGTAGACAAACAACCATTCCCGCTCACACGTAGGGACAATTTAGAGCACAGGTGTCAAACTCAAGGCCCGGGGGCCAGATTCGGCCTGCCATGTCATTTTATGTGGCCTGCTAAAGCAAATCGTGGGTGTCAACTTTCATGATGTGTCAGGTTTATTTAATATGACTCTTAGGAATAAAACACAAGGAGGAGACAGGAGACTCAATTCTGGTACCAGGAGGGAACGAGGAGAAGCATTAGGTTTCAGTTCTCGGCACGTCACTCTCACGATCTCCCCCTTCACCCCCTCATTTATTGGGAAATCTACTAAATAGGTGTGTCCAACCTAAAGGGTGGGGGCTGTTGAAGACACCCTGAACTTGTTTGACTATGTGTGTGTATGTGAGTGTAAATTACGTACATGTGTGCAATTGTTACAAAAACATCACGTATCCTGAAAAGCATAAATGAACATCAATTTAATCATACAACTCATTCCCATGAAGAAATATTCAAACTCAGAAAACGTGCTCTGCTCGGGCTGAAAAT
>NW_017805494.1:352093-357116 GCF_001891065.2 Hippocampus comes | reverse complement strand
ATTGCAGGCATAAGCTTTCTTCTTTGCGAGCATAATCAATCAATCAATCAATATCAAAATACAAATAATAACATTAATAATAAGCGAATGTATGATACCTAAAAATAATCAATCATGATGCTTGCTAAAATCTACCGAAATGCCAAATTGTCACGTGTAATAAATAATGTTGAGATTTTGTAATCATTTTGCGACCCTGTTTACACTCACTTGAACAGTATTTGCAAAAAACAAATAGTTGACTGATTTCAAAACTAGTAAGCCATCATTTTTTTAGTGTACAAGTAATAATACGATGTGATGATGAAACGTTAATTCGGGTTTTGTCATCACGGCTCTCCGAGGGAAGACGTAACTCCAAAGTGGCCCGTGACAAAAATGAGTTTGACACCACTGATTTAGAGCGTTCCATTAACCTACCATGTGTGTTTTTGAAATGAGCAAGGAAACTGGAGTACCTGGAGGAAATCCACAGAGGCACGGGGAGAACATGCAAACTCCACACAGGAAGGCTGAAGTCCAGAATCACACCCCAGTCCTCTACACTGTGAGGCAGACATGCTAACCAGTCAACCACCGTGCCTTCTCCCTCTTAAAGATTTCAAATGATATTTGGTATGAAGTGGATTCACATCCACTCAGATTCCTGGTGTTACCGGTCTTCAGTTCCACCTTCGGCACAGTATATCACCAGATTTTATTAAACAGACTCCGCAATGTGGTTGGCCTCTCTGGTATTGTTTTTAGCTGGTTCAGGCCCTACCTCACAGATTGAAATGTCTTTATAGATGAGGATAAATGTTCCTTCAGAACACATGAAATTGAGTGCGGGGTGCCTAAACTGTGAATTTTAGGTCCACTTCTTTTTAATCTCGATATGATTCCCATCCATCTGGAGGCATGACGCCATCTTTCACAGTTTAAATCATCTTAAATCTACAATTACTCCAAAACTCGGCAGCCCATGTGCTCACAAAGACCAGAGGGCGGGAGCACATGACCCCGGTTTTAAGATCACTGGCTCATTGGCTCCCGTGTGTTTTGGGATCGATTTGATTGGTTACTAGTATTCAAATGTCTGAACAAAATTCTATCGATCAGATATGGATTTATCATATCAACTCTTGTGGAAACCTCCGTAGGTGTTGAGAACGGATAGTCAGGACTCAACCATGATGGCCCGTGCCTCTGGAAGAACCTGCCAGAGGGCATCAGTACCGCAGAGATTGTTGATATTCTTAAAAGGAGGCTCAAGCCTATTTACTTTCGCTTTCAACAGATTTTTATGTTTTGAGAGTTTATCTGTTCACTTAATTATTCATTGAACTATTTATTATGAATAAGCCCATCTTGAAGCGTTTACCCCCAGTCTCCCCGGGTCGCAGTTGTCTCTGTGGTGGCATCCTCTGTGGTTGCAGCTCTTGGCGTGGATTGCTCCCATCGAATATTTTCCTCACCTGCATCCTCAGTTCCTTGGCACGTTTCCATACTTGGTACAACTGCATTGCGTGTGTCTGTTTACATGTGGTTGGGTGTGTTCTGATGAGTGTGTACGTGTTTGGGATGTGGGGATGGGAGGAGAGGCTTCATTTCCTATTAATTTTTTTTTTCTTTCACTTGAGTGTCCTTTTTTTCTGGAACACACTTGGTGTTGTGTTTTAAATCAATGAAAAGTGCTTTATAAATAAAAATCCAATTTGCTTGGATTTGTATAGGTTTGACATGCGGCTGCTCGACTAAAAATCTCCCTATCTCAGAAGTGAAGAGTCTCTTTCTATTTTATCTGCCGTTGACAACATCCACCTCGGATACAGCTGCCGAAATGTTCTCATCATTCTGAAAATGTTGAGTTCTTCTCCCCCCCAAAAAAGTGCTGTTTCCTGTACCTCGCCACACTGTTTATAGCTACAAAAAGATACCCCTGGCCCCCAAAATAGTTATACTGTCACGACAAAGTTGTGTATGTCACATTTAACCCTTTAACCAGAAATTACTCTCCATATTTGTAAAATCTACTCAAATTCACGCTTATAAACTCATCAGGAAAAAATAGGGGCGTTCTTGTCATTGTGCAATGTGATGAAAATATGGTGAGAACTTTGAGTACAGTGCCACTGAGGACAACATTCAGATATGTTTACAAATGTGGCTTTGTCCTGACAAGATACAGTGGCCATGTACTTTTCACAGGAATAATTGTGATAATTGTGAATTGTGTGACTTTCCCTCTTATCCCGCGTTATCTATTTGTCAAAAGTCGAAATTTGCAAGTCGTCTACAGAGTACTACCTAAAAATAAATAAATAAATAAATAAAAATTGTCCCTGGCTCCCAATCAGTTGGCTGCAGAATGGTTTAGCTGGTTGAGATTTTGGACTTCTCCAACCTTTTTTGAGGGAAGATCTACTTTTTGATCAACCAACCTTGCCGATAATTACAATCAAAATGATTAAAAAGGCATTTTTTTCTGTATTTTTCATAAAGCTCTTATCTTTTTCACGCCTATAAGCAGATATATTTTTAACCCATAAAATTGCCATATGCGGCAGCTGTATTTCCTGGGATAGCAGTGTTCTCCACATTTTTCCACTTTGCAATCTATTTTTCCAGTTCCACAATTCCTTCAATCAATTAGGCCAGCTCGCAAGGTTGTGTCAGGCAATTTCATTACAGTCAGTTAGCCTGGGGGGTGTGGGGGGGGGGGAGTGAGATGAAGAAGAGTATGTTCCAGTCATTGAGGGTGCAGCTGAAAAACCAACATATAACTCTGTCCCCAGGATAGCAACCAGTGACAGCAGGAGGCAGCTGGCCAAATGGCTCTCACACAAAAAGAAACTAAATGTTATTGAGGATTTATCTGTCCATCTATTTTCAACACCGCTTGTACCCAAAAGGGTTGCGGGAGGGCGAGGGGAGCATATCCCAGCTGACTTTGACTTCGTGAACTAATTGCCAGTCAGTTGCAGGGCACATATAGAGACGAACCAACATTCACATGCACATCCATTTTGTCTTCATCGGTGTGTAGTTCAAAATAAACATGAAAAAATATAGAAATACAGTGGAACTTGAAGTTACGAACTCACTGGGTTCCGTGAGCTTGCTTGTAACCTGAGGCGTTCATTGTTTCTGTAGAAATGATTCTTCTTCTCGATAATGAATCACATTTTTTGAAGGATGATAGATGAACGAAAACTCACCAAATTTTACACACGCTTAGGGCCTGGCGAAAAATTTGTCAAACACGTACAAAAAGATTGAGAGCCAAATCCACAAAGAATGAACTGCGACTGCTCATAGTACCTTTAATTGCATTTCATTTGCAAAGACGGCCACAAAGTTTGATAGCTGAGTGCAATTTGCACCTGTTTTTTGTTTTTACAAGTTTTTTTGATTCCCTGGTGTGCAAAGGGAGAGGCAGGCATGCACAGGTGTGCACTGAAAAAGGCCGGGACAACGAGTGAATTACGGTTGGAGATGAGACGCACTACGCAGGTGACATTAAATACCAACACCGTGCCGAGTATTTTTTTTACGAATAAGAGGCAGGCTGACCTGCGCAAGTGAGTATCTACCCTTTGTGATCTCTCAGGATGCAGGTAACGGCTTGTGGGTAATTATATCCATAATGTGAGCAGAGCCACACTCGAAAATTAAGCTGCTGAGACACCGGACCAAAGCAGCACTGTTCATCGTGTACACAAGGTAGCTGTGTGTGAATATCACTGTGTGTGTGTGTGTGTGTGTGTGTGTGTGTGTGTGTGTGTGTGCGTGTGTGTGTGTGTGTGTGTGCGTGTGTAAAGTTTCATGAGTTTTCACCTGGGTTTCGAACCTCAAAATCAGCATCATTTTCTGTGTAAACAGCACATCGCCATGGCAACGGTGTGTGCTGAAATAAAAAGCCTTCAATAACTTTTCATCTTCAAGTGTACCTGTGGTGGTCAGAAGGAAAAATATATTTGGTTTATCAAGAAAAAAACGGAATCCAAATGTGTTTTTGGTTACATTGGTTGTATTAACCCTTTCATGCACCCTGTAACTTGATAACATGATAAGCTGTCCACTGTAGTCACCACTGTCCCTGAAAGGTTTAAAGCAGTGGTTCTTCTTATTCGAGGTACCGAACCCAACCAATTCATATGCACTTTCACCGAACCGTTCATTACTGAAAAATAAAAATCAGATTCAAAAAGTGTTCCTTCAATTTTGCCGGTGCGAGACTAGAGTTGCTGAACTTGGCATGACAAATCATGCAGATAGGACGTTGAGTCTCATCACATTCCATGATGCATGTGAATCCATGTGGTTCATATTTGTCCGACCACTTAGTTTTTTTTGCTCGACATAGCATGTTTTCAAACATTTAAAAAAAAAATCACACTACGTACTATCACGACAGTCACACGTTGACTACTGAACGAACTAAAATTTCTGCAGCATTGACTGGACAAGCACTGTAATGTCATGTGATCATCTGCAGCCAGTGATGGCCAAGCGGGCGTGTCATAACTAATTAACATTAGTGATGTGCCCGACTGTGCCGAGGCTCCGATGCGTGTGCCGAGTAAACCGTGTTAAGATATGATTCCTCTCTGTTAGCTGGATTTGAAAGAAACAATGTAGAATGCTGTTGAAGGTATTTCCTGCTTACTGTGATTACAATCACCTTTGGTAACCCCTCACCCCCACTACTTTTATGACCCCTCCAGAGGACATGTCAACATCAAAAGAGGAACTGTTATCTCAAGTATCTGTGTTGCAGCTATTGAGGGACTGCGCTTTGCTATGAGTACTATTGATCTCAGTCTCTTTCCTGAACATTTGTTTGCACACTTAAAACAACATATGTGGTGTTAAAGTTTATCTTCTTCCTCCTTGGTTGATTAACGCCCCCCCAAGTGTCTCTTCTGTTGTTCCCCCGCACCTTGGGTCGGTCCCTGATCGCTGTTAAGCCCCCCTGGGAAGACCTCTTATCTCAGGATGTATGCACAGCAGGGGTTCTGGAACTTGCTATCACACCAAA
>NW_017805494.1:351388-352000 GCF_001891065.2 Hippocampus comes | reverse complement strand
CCAGCCTCTATTTGTGTTACCAACATTCTCCTCGTCCGAAATTCAACGAACACGCGGGGAAGAGGAGGCCGCTCTATCCCCCAACAACCGAAAGAAAATCTGCAAAGCGCGCATCGAGGCATGTGTCAATTACGCTTGTGGCCACGCCCGATGCCTCGGAACGCGCATTGCTCCGCCCGAAGCCTCGCGAGACGGGACTCCTACGTCATCGCCAACAAATAGTTTCGCGGGTGAATCGAAATAAATTAGGCGCACCGGGACGACAATGAGCTCACAGGTGACGCTGACACGCTCAACTCGCATCTCCAAACCTCAACTCATTCCGATTCGTTTTGCAATAGACGGCTTTGGACGCACCCCACCATCCACAACGAATAAGAAGAGAACATCCCCTGTCTGGGATCATTTTGAGCAGATCTCTCCTAAAAAGGTACAAATTATAACCAGTGTGAATATATATTGTACATTATTGTGACAGCACAGTGCATCCCTCATTCCAATGTCTTTCTTCTACTTGCTGATATTTCAAAAGGTGAAGTGTAAACTTTTTCCAAAGAACTTGGGTACCAAGAGAGCACGTCGTCTATGTTGAGGCATTATAGGGCCCTGCAT
>NW_017805494.1:331992-349748 GCF_001891065.2 Hippocampus comes | reverse complement strand
GTCTACCCAAACCTCTACAAATTAGCTATAACCTTTCTCTGTAACCCAGCCTCATCCGTCCCTTGTGAAAGAGTATTTTCAAAAGCAGGAGAAATCCTATCGAAAAAAAGAAACCGTTTAAAGCCAAACACTTTGGAAAAGCTTGTTTTCCTCTATAAAAATGAATGAAAGGTGTATCTTGTTCCTTGTTTATGTCAATGTCTAAAATAAAGCAATCATTCTTTCAAGTAACACACGCACATTTATTCACATCACAACTCCCTGCCCTTTTGACCCCATCAAATCCATGGTATTTTAATCACTGTCTGTCATGACATTTATTTTCCACATGATGGCGCAATAGAACAAATGAAGCCTCATGATGCTTTGGCCCAGGAACAAACCAGTTGGATGGAAAGCCTCATTGCTTCATGAGGCTTCAGTTTCCCATCACTAATTGACATGTTGAGTCGGGTGTGTCTTAACCTCTATGGCAGAGTCTCCGTCGAACCCCTGAGACCAATTCACCAAACCCCTGGGGTTCGATTGAACCCAGATTAAGAACCACTGGGTTAAAGCAAGTTTATAATAGCTCGTGGAACTTATTTGTCCAAACATCATGACAGCTAATGCGCTCAGCCATACTTTCCTGCAAGAGGCGGACCCGTGACGTTCAGGCATTGAAAGGTGTCTTCGCTGGACCGTCTCCCCAATTCAACGCGGCATTTACACGGACGAATTCTTTGCACTTTTCCAGGGTCAGTACTGACCGAAGGTCTGTCAATCTGTCACTGAGAACGCTCATTTTGCACGCTCTGTGTCAGGCCGGTGGTACGGTGCATAATAAATAATCAGCTGCCTCATGTCAAGGCTGAAGCCCGTCCGTGATGCCGGTCGGGTTAAATGTTTTTCTGTTTAAATAAATATATCACTATCCAAGTCAGGATGCCACGTTCACAGCCATCTAACAGAATGAATCCCGGCTCGCCTCGCTGTCGGATGAGGAAGTGGGTGGTGCTGACGCGCTCATTCAAGGTCTGTCTGGCTGTAGACTTATTAAAATTTTCTTCAACGGCTTATTTGTGTCATCTAGCAAGGAAAAACAAAATGAAAAAAAAAAATCTCTTCCTAACATGGTGTCATGCATGAATATAAACCAAGGGGATTATTTTGACAAATACAAAACGAGACACGAAAACGGAAATTTCCAAATATTTAGAAAACTTGACACTTGAACGCTGGCACCTCAACAAATGTGAGGCGGACGTGCTACCCAGTCACCACGCGTCGTCCATAAAATACAAACTACATGACATGTCTTACCACATTACACAATTTGAAAAATGTGCAGGGCTCTCGCATGCAAACCTTGACGTATTCATCGCGCACCGAACGTTATTTTCAGTGATGCCGTGATTGGCTGTTGCGGACAAGATATGCCATCAATCAAAGAAAAAATGACATCACTGTTTCTTTCTACTGTATTTTTAATGTCTTCGCGATCAGCAATTCAACATTAGTATTTCACAAAACAGAAATAGCTACTGCGATAAAATAACAATAATAATAATAATGCTTCCGTTTAGAAATCTGTGCCTCAAATGGGGATAGGCACAAGCATCTATGGCCCTTTAACATCTGACTCCTAAAGACAAAGATGTTCGATGCAGTTCTGCTACCATGGCAGTATAAACGTGGTTGCCTCTGCCTTGCATGTCCTGCACTCCCGTGTGTTTGAGAATAATGACCATCAAATCGAAATGACAGCTGCAGTCAAAAAAGCAGCGTGTCTTAACTCTGCTGTATGGAGCAGAAGCCTGAACAATCTTCTGCCATCACATCTGTTGACTTGAACCAGTCAATATCAGATCCCCCCCAACATATTCCTTGCCTTACTTGGCTGGACCGTGTCCCACACATGTAGATTATATCCTTTAACATTCCGGGTCCATGAGCATCAAAATCAGACTCGCAGTACTGTAATTGTACCGAGGCGCAAAGATATTGAATCGCAGTATGAATATGCAGAAACGATAAAACACAAATTCTGTGGAATACAATAAATAAGGTCAGATATTAGAATGTGGAGGTAGGGTTTTGGAAATGTGTGTGTGTGCATGTGTGTGTGTGTGTGTGCGTGCGTGTGTGTGTGCATTGTTGACTTAGAATGTGGGATTTCTTTTTTGCAAGTTTAGTGCTGACACAGCCCTTGGGAAGAAGCGGTCTCTGAGTCTGTTTGATCGAGCTTGGACTGAAGAGGTGATGGAATGTGTCCTTAGGAATGTTCCGGGCTCTCTTTTTTGCCACGGTGGCTGCTGTCAGGCAAAGGTTGAATTTCACTCAGGCCAAGACACAAACCTTGCTTCGACCCACCCTTCACAGGGAACGAGGGAGACTGCCTTCTGCATACTGTTTTGCATTAGTCTCTTTCTGAGCTTCTCATTGTTTCTTTTTCTCTGATGCGAATGTTTTGTTGAACTTGCCTCGGTTTTGTATGTCTGTCTTGGTTTGTTGCATGTTTTACAAATATATACATTTCAATGTATAATACATCTAAATAATATTAAGATCTATACAATACTCTGGGTGACCGAATTATATTCGGTCACGCCGTATTCTACTTTAGCTGAATCCTCGTATTTGACCAGGTTGTTTTTATTTTCTTTTTAGATGGCAGACAAGATGAGCGATGATGTCTCATCATCTGCTTTGGCATCATTGCCTTACTCCATCTTCCTGCCGGCAGTCGATTTGCAGCCACCGAAGTGTGAAGCGCTATAATGATGGCTTATTGACCCGTTTGCTGTTTGGCAAAGAAGGTAGAGGCAGGAAAGGATTATTCCTGTTTTCCTTGCAATGTACTGATGGAATTTGGGTGCTGTGGGCAATCTAACCTAACTTTCATCATGAATATCCTGAAGTACAACCATCAGTTGACATTTGTTTGATTATTTCTGACAGGAATTTTGATATGTCTTCAATATATATTTTAATTCACTCGTTCATCATATTTGAAAAACATTCAATATCTAGTGTGGACATGCATAGAGCCTGTGTGTCAGGATCTCTGTAACATACCACGATACCATGCTGCAACCCTCACTCTGACATATTGCCTCAGGAAAGTGTCGATTGAATGAATATTAATCAAGGATTATCTTTATTTATTACAGAGCAGTCTTAGTTCCAATTATGAACCTCAAGCTAGCAGGCATTGCTTTCTCAGCATACCTGACATCAAGTGTCTCAAGTCAATCTTTCCAAATCAAGTCAGCCATCTCTTATTTTGAAAGTGTCAGAGGAAAGACTTTTTACCTTTTTAAAATTATATATATATGTGTGTGTGTGTGTATTATCATTTGTAATATAGTCCTTGACAAATGCCCAGGGAATAATTGTCCTGTAAAGGCACTTCCTGTGCTTACATACCCAGCAAGTCGACCAGCCCCAGCTAGCTCTTTAACATAGCCTGTATTTATTATGTGTATATAAATACAGCTACCCCAATGTTGATGTGAATATCAGCCATCTCGTTACCTCTGCGTCCCGCGTCCTAGACGCATAATTTTCCCGCGGGACACACAGTTCCAAATAATGTGTGTTTTTGGGACGCAAGGAAATTTCTCAGTCAAAACAACAACAAAAAAAAACTATGGCAGGCCTGAGGATTTCACGATAACTATCGTTACCGGTAGCGTGTCGTTTCAGTGGCGTCATTTTGACGGTACCGAAAAATCATTGAACCATAAAAGTCACCGCACACGAGTTGACTGTACGCGATCAAATCTCTCCAGTGTGATCAATGCGATTTCACTGTGCCTGTATGTGTGTTTGTGGTGTGGTGTGTGAGTGTGTTTCTTCTAATTTACTTTCGTTTTGTTTTCAGTGTTTGGGGGGACGGAACAGATAACGTTATGTGCACATGCGGGTTGCTATTTTAGTCCGCAAAGTGAGGAATCGCGCGGATGAAAGTTTGAGATGGCGGCGAAAAAAAACTCACAAAGGCATTTACGACATTTAAGAAATGGGAATGCCAGTCTGATTTTTCGTATGAATCGTCCAAAGGGCATTTCACTAAACTCACCTGTGATATATGCACAGAACACAAGAGTGAGATACGACGGGAGGCACGATTCCGAGGCAAGTTGGTCATTAGATCTTTCGGCTAATCGCCATGAAAAATATGATGAAACAGTATTAGTTATTCTATAATTTACTGTTTGTCGCATGGTAACTTTATGAATAAAACATTCGTCACAAGGTGTAGTAATGCGCATGTTAACTTTTGGTAGAACTAATGATGACGTGTGTTAGATTCTTTCGTCAAATTGATAGTAGATTACACATGCATCGTCTTGAGAAGAATTGATAGTAGATTACACATGCATTGTCTTGGGAAGAAGATGTCAAGCCACGTCAGTACTTACCTGTATTAATGATTACCAGTAAATTAATCTTTGCAGTGTGAGATTGGAAAAAAATACTCTGATTTTGTGGTATGCTGTATTCATGATGCCTTATGAGTACATCATATTTTGATCCATTTATTTTTATGAATAAACCTTGAGTACCCAGCTGCTGATGTAATGTTTATTGTTAATGCATAGTTTTCAAACATTTCCCCTTGAAACATTATACTTTTAAGTTTCAGAATTCTTGATTATGATTATCAGTCAAAATAGAAAAATGGGTTCCCATAATGAGCGTTTACGGAACCCAAAATTAGTTACCGTGGTTTCCCATTGGGTAATCTGGCAGAACCGAAAAACGGTTACCGTGAATTTCCGAAGTCCTCAGGCCTACTACTGAATTATTTAAATTTTTGCAGCATTTGTTTATAATTGTAAGTATATGTTGTTGTTTGTGTTATTATCACATGCAATTGAATAAGTAGACCATTTTAGAATTCAAAATTTGGGACTCTCTAAATGCATAATGGGACTCATAATTTTCTGATCAACAAGTCCCCAGGACTCGCTGGCGGTAAACTGTAAAATCATCACTGGAATATCCGCTAAAAATATCAAGAGAACTTCAATTGACTATACCATCGGTTTTGTCATTGTGTACTTTTTGTGGTCAATTAGCGGCAAATGATAACACGCAATACCTTTTTATTTATATAGTGCTTTCAGAACAGCTGCAGCTGTACCAAAGCGCTTTTCAGAACAGTTAACATAAAATAACAAAATATAACAGAACACATAAGACGAAACATCGACAGTCGTACAATGGGAACAACTATTCCTGCATACGCCTTGTTGATTGAAGCAGTTATAAATGAAAGAGGAAAGAATCAAAGTCTCCTTTCACCAGTGAATCAGAGACATGCTCAAAATGTGCATGACGTCCCACCCGTCGGCTACAAGCTAAATTTGAAAGTCAACAAGAAGCTGTAGTGTCCATTGAAGATAAAAGAAATTGGTTCACTTTTGTCAATTTTAGCTTCAATTCCATGCGGCGACTCTCAGTTCCAAATATTCATCTGCACTCCACGCCGACGCTCCTCTCTCCTCCTCCTCAGCTCCACAAGCCATCCATCCAGCCGCACTAATGCAGACTGTCCATCAACACCGACATCTTTGCGAAACAAAACGGGGCCATGAAAATCCGGGGGAGAAGCTGTAAATCTGGCACCCACTGCAGGCGCAAAAAAACAAAAGCGCCCCAGGGCTGTCAAGTAGCGACATTCAAATAGCGCCGACATCCCCCCCCCCATCAAAATCAGTGCTGGTCCACGCGTGCTGCCGTGAAGGCACCACTATCACCCAACCACAGATTCTTCTCCTTCGAGTAATGTTGTGGCCAAAATGATGAAAACAGTCCACAACGGGTCCAGGCGAAGGACAACAAACACCACATGACAAAACAAAAGACGAAAACAGCAACAAAAAAATCAGAGCTCTTGCAGACTGCTGCCAACTAATGTGCCATCTTGAAGTGTTTTTCAAGTGAACCGGCATAAATTAATGCCACCTCACGACAGTCAGTTATGAGTGTGTGTTAGTTTCAGACAATCATGTTGCAATTTGATTGACTCTGTTTACTTTAATTTTTAATGTTTGGGAGACAAAACCTTACATCAGTCAAGCGGAACTATCAAATTTTACAATGAATGGCCTCTTTTAAAACTTTTTTCATCTATAAGGCACACCGCATTATAAGGCACATAGAATATCGTGGCTGTGGTTGCATTATGCATCCACTAGATGGAGCTACGCAGGAGGGACTACAATACAATACAATACAGCGTTATTTCGAGCTTTCCCAAACGCTGCAGTTGTAACAAAGCGCTTTACAGAACATCTAAAATACGTCCAACAAATCAGAATATTGCTCCATATGTAATATGCACATATCGGCTTTTGAGAAAATGCTTTATAGTGCGGAAAATACGGTCATTAATATTATCCTATGACATAATATGCAGCAATAACTGTCCTGCAGTAATGTTCGAGACAAGTGGTTCTTAACCTTGTTAGAGGTACCGAACCCAACCAGTCCATGTGCCCATTCAGCGAACCCTTCATAACTGAAAAATAAAAATGATTTTTTTTCAAATTCAAGACATTAAAAAAAAAAAGAAACGCATTTATTAAAAAAACAGAAAAAAGTCAACACAATTAGTATAAGTATAAAGTCTACGTTTTTTAATCGTGCAGAAAATGAACCAGACAGCGATGGCCAAGCGGGCATGTCATAACTAATTGGCACGTTGAATCGGGTGTGTCTTACCCTCCATAGCAGAGGCTCTGTCGAACCCCTGAGACTGATTCACCGATCGAACCCAGGTTAAGAACCACTGTTCTAGACAAAATGTAAAAACATATGGAAATTTTGAAAAACTGTTCTAGAAGTGAATTTCTGTAGTTTGGCAGCTCTGTTAACATAATTATGTTGAGTTTGAATGCAATGCCACTGGAAGGATCAAATGTCACGGCCATCCAATGTTGATTTTCGGCCTTGCCGCTTGCGTGCACGATTTCTCTAGATTCTTTGAAGTTTTTGATGATGTTATGGACTGCAGATGATGAAATCCCTCAATTCTTTGCAATTGTACCTTGAGAAACATTATTCTTAAACTTACTATTTGCTCACACGCTTGCGTTTTCATCTTGTTCAATGGACTTTTATATGAATTACTGTATAGTACAATGTTGTGTCAGATGTCGCCCACTCGGCATCCATTGTATCCTGGCCATTCTGGAAGGGGGATTATCCCATCTGCGGCCCCTTTTCAAGAGTTCTCATATTTCCCCAGATGGGTATTTTTTTGTTTTTCCTTGCCCTCCTGGGGGTTAAGGTCAGGGAATGTTGTTAATGTTTGTCAAGTGTGAGTATGGAAAGCCCTTTGAGACTTTGCGATTAAGGTCTTTATAAATAAAAGTGACTTGAAGGAGTGAACCTCTCCACATACTTGCCGGTGAACAACCTTTTGCCCTTTAGGGATGCTCCTTTTATACCCAATCAGAGACTCACCTGTTTACAATTATTCACCTGTGGAATGTTCCAAATGTGTTTTTTTTTTTTAATGAGAATATTTGCAACAACAAGGAAAGAAAATCATCCATCCATTTTCTGAGCTGCTTTATCCCCACAAGGGTCGCGGGACGTGCTGGAGCCTATCCCAGCTGTGTTCGGGCAGTAGGCGGGGGACACCCTGAACCGGTTGCCCGCCAATCGTAGGGCACACAGAGACAAACAACCATCCGCGCTCTCACTCACACCTAGGGAAAGTTTAGAGTGTTCCATGAACCTGCCATGCATGTTTTTGGAATGTGGTAGGAAACCAGAGTACCCGGAGAAAACCCAAGCAGGCACGGGGAGAACATGCAGACTCCACACAGAAAGGCCATAGCTCAGAATCAAACCATGACCTCTGTACTGTGAGGCGTACATGCGAACCACTTTCTACCGTGCCACCCAAAAAACATTCATCAGTTTTAATATTAAATATTTTGTCACTTTTCTCTTAAATTGAATATAGATTGAAAAGGATTTACAAATCATTGTATTCTGTTTTATTTACGCTTTGCATAACATCATGAGAATTTGGGGTTTCTATTATTCTTGTAATGTATTTGTTCTTGTTGTTCTACCATTTTGTCATCAATTCATGTTTCATTTTTTTGAAATATTTATAGAATATGTATTTATTCAACAATGTCTTGTGAATTGGCAGCCTGTAACACGAGCTCTGCTAATTTTCTCCTTCGCCTTCACCCCTCCATCCCCCACCTTGCTTCTCTCCTTAAAGAAATGCCCCCAGATCACTAACCTTCATACATGCTGGCAGGCCAAGGCAGGTCCACTATGAACATGACTTGTTCTTAGTAGTGTATTGACAAAAATGTAAGGTTTTAGGTTTTATGTTGTTGGGTTTTTTTTCCTGATGAATTGATGGGAAAAGTCAACTCGACGCAGGTGGTTACATCCCGAAACAGCCGTCCGTGCCTCAAACAAAACCTTCATATCTCTTGACATGAAATAGATATCTTTCTAATTCATTATTGTTGTTGAACAGAGTTACATCACCAATCTAAAGTGTTGCTCACAGGAAAAAAAATGCGGGTGATTTCTTTCTTTTTACAATTTGCAACAATTCAAAACACAATAGTCAATAGATATTTTCCCTGAAAAAAAACAGTAGGAGGGGGCATTCCCAGCTGACTTCGACTCCGTGAACTAATCGCCAGTCAATTTGCAGGTGATGAACTACGAATATGCATCGACTGTAGTTTTAAGTTGTAATATCACCTCTTTAATAATGTCCTCGAGCCTTTTAATTATTTTTGCTTTTCTAATCACACCTTTAATTTCGACAATAACAACCAAACCATTGGAGATGAAAGTCCTCTGGATTTTCCCGGGATTCTGGATTTTCAAATTTTCATGAAATTTCCTCCGGAAAATTGAGAAAAACTTGCCTAAAATTAATCCGGATATTAGTTGACAACATTGAACGAACACGCGTTTGAGTTTGTTGTTTTGCTTTCACGAGCGTAGCCAGGTTGAGGCCACGAACACTAGTAACAGTAACACCCCTCCCCTCTCATTGTCATGCCCTCGCCATATCTGGGAGATTTCGAAATATCGGCGAGAACGGAAGCCACAAAGGGTACACATGTGCACACAAAAGGCTGATTAATCATTGAATGTCAAGTATTTGAATATATGTGTAAACGAATTCATTCGTGATCGGCCAGGTACGGCCTCAGCGCAATGTTCAAACAGGTAGACAGGCAAGCTGACATTATGTGCAATAGACGCAAGTGTTAGGAACACGTTCAAGTGGTCATGACTTGAGGAAAAGGACTCGAACAAGATTTTTTTGTCCGACTACATTAGAAAGGTCGACAAACCACTCCCACCACGTGGTGAGCCTATGGGAACAAATTGCCTTTTTGGGCTGAGCCCAGCCAGGGCCCATGGGTGTCAGCCCGGTTACCAGGCACTCACCAGCAAGCCCCACCCCCAGGCCTGGCTCCAGAGAGGGGCCCCGGCGACCTGTTTCTGGGCAAGGGAAAGCTGCAGGCGAAACAGACCATTTCATTCAGAAAGTCCAAACATGGACGTAGTTTACAAGCCGCTTAAACGAGGCTCTTTCCCGTGTTTCAGAGGTCCAGGGGTCAAGAAATCTTTGTGTCTTATTAAATGACATGTTTTCCATTCATTATGAGTGGACAATGCGGGACCATATTTACACATCTTGCATTCAGACTTAATTATTCTTAAAATGAATCGTGCTGAAATCAAAGCAATAAACCGGGGCTGTATGTAAGAGTAAAAATTATACAAATTCAGGAACATTTCATGAACTACATTTTGTGAACCATGAAACGCCAGCAATCCTACAATGTTAAATATGAAATTGGCTCAAATTCCCTTTGATAATGGCGGGGTTGGCACCCCGCGGCTGTAGAGCCGCATGTGGCTCTTTAACGCCGCCATAGTGGCTCCCTGGAGCTTTTTCAAAAATGTTTGAAAATGAAAAAAGTTGGGGGAGGGAAATATATATTTATTTTTAATGTAGTTTCTGTAGGAGGGCAAACATGACACAAGCATTCTTAATGTTTTCCAAAGCTGTTTGTTTGTTTGTTTGTTTATTGATATTGATAATAGACTGTAAAAATGTGTAGAATAAATATTAAATTTCATTTCATTTGTGTGAACGAAGATTTGCATCATAGCTTGCGACACACGTTTCTATTAGCAGGGCAGGATGCCAGGCAGGTGGCTGTTGTAAAAAAAATCATGTTCAATTCACCGAGGGTACTGGCAAAGAATGGGAATTTGAAAGGCTGAGAAGCATTTTTAAACGGTACATGTGAGCTACGATAGTTAACACGATGCAAAAGTGCGTCAGGCCTCAACAAATGTAGG
This sequence comes from Hippocampus comes, assembly GCF_001891065.2. Lineage (NCBI taxonomy): Eukaryota > Metazoa > Chordata > Actinopteri > Syngnathiformes > Syngnathidae > Hippocampus > Hippocampus comes. The sequence goes on along the minus strand of NW_017805494.1, from coordinate 339,386 downwards.
AGGCAGTGATTTTCACAAACTCTTGTGTCTACATTATTTTTCTGTTTAGTTCATTTTAGGGGCTGTTGTAGCTGTGGCTCACTGTGCCATGCGTGTGTAAGTGCGTGCGTATGATCGCAGGAGTTTGTTTGATGGAAAAGTAGATCTTCGGTCAAAAAAGGTTGCCCATGCCTGCTCTACAGGATGCACTGCAGGGGAAAAAAAATTAATCATGAAGGCTCATTGTGTATTTGCAGCCAACGTAGGCTAATATAGCTAATATAGATACATACACCATGTGTTGCCTTCATTATAAGGCTTTTAGTTTTTTGCGGCTCCAGACATATTTCTTTTTTTGTTTGTTTTTGGTCCAATATGTCTCTTTTAACATTTTGGGTTGCTGACCCCTGGGTAATGTAAATAATTAATGATAATCATTCAGTGATAATTTTACAGTTTACCCCCAGCGAGTCCCAGGGACTCGCTGATCAGAAAAGTATGAGTCCCATTACACATTTAGAGAGTCCCAAATTTCGAATTCTTAATAGGTCTACTTATTCAATTGCATATGATAATAACACAAACAACAACATATACATACAATTATACAAATGCTGCAAAAAATTTAAATAATTCAGTAGCAGGCCTGAGGATTTCGGAAATTCACGGTAACCGTTTTTCGGTTCCGTCGGATTACCCAATGGGAAACCACGGTAACTAATTTTGGGTTCCGTAAACGTTCATCATGGGAACGTTTGACATCCTCTTCCCAAGACGATGCATGTGTAATCTACTATCAATTTGACAAAAGAATCTAACACACGTCATCATTAGTTCCACCAACAGTTAACATTAGCATAACTGCACCTTGTGACGAATGTTTTATTCCTAAAGTTACCATGCTACAACCAGTAAATTATAGAATAACCAAGACTGTTTCATAATATTTTTCGTAGCAATTATTCAGAAAAGCTATTTATTTAGCCTATAGATCTAATGACCAATTTGCCTCGGAATTGTGCCTCCCATCATATCTCGCTCTCGTGTTCTGTGCTTACGTCACAGGTGAGTTTAGTGATAAGCCCTTCGGACGATTCATACGAAAAATCAGACTGGCATTCCCATTTCTTAAATGTCGTAATTAGTAGTCCTTTGTGTGTTTTTTTCGCCGCCATCTCAAAATTTCATCCATGCGATTCCTCAGTTTGCGGACTAAAATAGCAACCCGCACGTGCACATGACGTTATCAGTTCCGTCCCCCCCAACACTGAAAACAAAACGAAAGTAAATTAGAAGAAACACACTCACACACCACACCACAAACACACATACAGGCACAGTGAAATCGCGTTGATTACACAGGAGAGATTTGATCGCGTACAGTCAACTCGTGTGCAGTGACTTTTATGGTTAAACGATTTTTCGGTACCGCCAAAATGATGCCACGGAAACGACACACTACTGGCAACGATCGTTACCGTGAAATCCTCAGGCATGCCGTAGTTTTTTTTTTGTTTGTTTTGTTTTGACTGAGAAATTTCCTTGCGTCCCAAAAACGCACATTATTTGGAACTGCGCGTCCCGCAGGAAAATTGTGCGTCAAGGACGCGGGACGCAGAGGTAACGAGATGGCTGAATCACTATGTCAAGACACTGATCATTACTGATTTCTCAATCAGGAAACAAATATGTAACACACTACTTATATAAATCTCTGCCATCTGCCAGTGTTTATACTCCTACACTATTGCTAGAAAGTCAGAAATCCTCCTGGTCAGTAGCCTGCAGGTTACTGATGTTGCCTTTCGGGGGCTAACTTGTGCGCATGGGCACTGCGTTGGTGACCCCTGGTCTTTGCTAATATTTTTAACTTTTTTTTTTTTTTTTTTTTTAAACCTGCTTTTGATAACGTCCTCTTACCATGTGAACTGAAGAAAACATCAGTGAAATAGCACCGCGTTGGCCTCAAAAGACCCCATTCCCCCATGAATCCGTACTCTGTGCCAGATGGCAAATCCAGCCCTCCCCTCTCCCAAAGTTTTGTCATGTATTTCAATGAAAAAAAAAAAGTCCAGTCACATTATTTTTATTAAATGTCTGCATTTTCGCCTAAGCCTCCCTTTCTTCATGATTGATATTTTTCAACAGTTGTCAGTTAGTTTTACAGAATATTTATAAAGATAGTTTGGCAGATTGAAGTGACTAGTTAGATGGAACTACAATCTGTCTGGAGGGATTACACCTATTCTTAAAAAAATAAAAATCGAGTTGGGACAAGGGATTGTGTCTGCGAGCCAGAGCTATCTGACAACAACATTTGGATTAAGCCCAATGAGTTAGGGGTGGGGTCAAATAATCTCCAGGAGTATGTTTACTGGGACAAAGTGGACTTTGTTGGCATGGGAATTGTTCCCACACCTCTAAACGCTGAGGATAATGTCTGTCCTTGGACACTTGGTCATCTTTTGCAAGTGTACAGCCCTTCTCTCGCTGAGGATTTTGCTTCTTGTGCCCGCAGGTTTGCCTGTCCACAGTCAAGGTGATTCTCAATCTGACAAAAAATTTATGGACAATATTACCGTCACACAAGGAGAGACAATCTTTCTCAGGTGAGTTCCCACACTTGAAATTATTATTAAATTCCTCCCGCAAAGAGATGCACAATTGAACTGTTGTCTGTTCTAACATGTTCATGCTGCTGGGGGAAAAAAAAGCTTGGGATTTTAACAGATTCTTTCGAAAACAGTCAATTCACACGTGGTACACAGTTAACTTTTTTTTTAACGTTTTGGAACGACAGCAAAGTTGTGTTTGTGGGTGAGGACAAATGAAGCTAAATACTTGTCACAGCAGAGAAATGTCGGGTGAAGCGACGGTTTAAAAAAAGTCTTATTGTTATACAGTCATACTTAGGATGGACAAGCAATTCCAGAAGAGATTGCCAATGGTGACCTTTTTCCCTCTGTGCCTTGAGAGGCTTACTGGACATAGAGGGATTTATGATGCTTTCAAATGCTGTTGGGAATCTGGAACGCAATCTTAACAGAAGCATAATAACAAGTGATATATGGGAATGTTTTGTGAAAAGGGTAAAAATATTGGAGCTACTTGGAAATGATGTGTTGCACATGACAATGTGGATTATAAATTAATCTGTTTGTTGTTTCAGTTTGCCTCACATTTCTACCTTATCTGACATCATCATGCATCCATTATATTTCTGTGCTTTTTAATAAATGACTTGGAAAAATATCAAATTAATCCTCACAGGGGTCGCTGGGTGTGCTGGAGCCTATCCCAGCTGTCTTCAGGCAGTAGGCGGGGGACACCCTGAACTGGTTGCCAGCTGACCGCAGGGCTCACATTGACAAACAACCATTTGCGCTCACACACACACCTAGGGACAATTCAGTGTGTTGCATTAGCCTGCCATGCATGTTTTTGGAATGTGGGAGAAAACCGGGGTACCCGGAGAAAACCCATGTAGACACGGGGAGAACATGCAAACTCCACACAGGAAGGCCGGAGCCGGAACTGAACCCAGCACCTCTGCATTGTGAGGCTGACGCACTAACCAGTCACCGAGCCTCCCTGGTTGAGACAGAAAAGGTTAAAAGAAAAAAAAAAAGTCGAATGACATTTCCTTGTTTAAAACGTCATAATTTATGTTATTCCATACTAAAAAGGTAATTGTGTTTAGAATAACTTCCATCCAGTCAGCGTTTGTTTATCTGTATTTTATTCTGAAAATGGAGTGAGTAATCGCAATGCATTATGGGTAACAGACTTGGTGTTCAGTCAGAGACCAGTCGCTGCAGAAAGCCTGACTGCTGTGTTAGGTTGCTTTTATGTACACTGTCGAAAGTAATGGCTTTAAATTGAATTTTGCTTTGAAGTATTTAGTGATCTGTTTCAGAGATCGTTTTTGTTAAGCATTATCCCTGAAATTTGCTAGCTCAGAGCACTGTCTATGAACGTAGCAATGCCGCTAGGTTTCGCGCTAACAATCTCTTAGGCACACAAAAAGATCACGAAATTGCTTTGTTTACCGTTGTCACAACTAAAGCTGTATTTATGCCTGTTTGGCATTAGACAATTTGTGATATATTTATTTGTTTAGCAAAAGCTAATGCATGTTTTAAATTTGTTCATTTAAGTTTCACTCAACATTTTCATCGAGCTGATGTCACAGTTGTTCACGGTAAGCTGTCGAGATGACTGGAATACAAGAGCAAGATGCTCAGTTTCCTGGCTCATGAAGATTGAGTTTGACTTGCTGTTGACCTGCTGTTAACATCCCCAGTGTATCCAGCATGAAGTGATAACAGTACAACTATATTCTAATTAACTGTGTCAAATGCAGCACCGAGATCTGGCAATACCAAGATGGTAATTTTGAAGGCCTCATTATTCAGATATATGCCATTTTAGACTTTAATAAGTGTAGTCTCAGTGATGTGTTGTGGTGAAACGGCTGATTGAAACGCATTAAAACATGCTAGACCCTTTGATATTAGATGAAGCAATCATATCTTTCATAATTACCCTGGAATAATGGATAGTTGATTGGCTGGAACCCAGTTCAGGTGTACCCCACCTACTGCCCAAAGTCAACTGGGAGAGGCTCAAGCATGCACGCGACCCTCGTGAGGATAAGCGGCTTGGATAATGGATGGCTTATGGATAGTTCGAGTATGTGGACATAGCACCTTGCGGGGAGGCTTTGGCCAATGGCTTGTCCTAAATTTAGCTTTGTGTCTTGTTGTTGAATATAATCCTCTCTCTCTAGGGCATTCTCTAATTAAATTGTAAAACTGTGGCGAAATTACATACAATGTATTATTGTATGTAATTTCTCCATGATACGCTTTGCCTATTTCTTCCCCTTCTCACTTTGAAGTGATTTAATTCTTCCTAAAATAATGAGGACATTATAGAGACACCATAATGAACTGTGGTGGATTTTGGAATAGATCCTAGACCAGTGGTTCCCAACCTTTTTTGACTTGTGTGCCCCTGGACTTTTTTGTCATTATGTGAGTGTCCACTCACTAATACGTTTTGATGATGTCACACAACCGATTTCTGAACTGAAAATCATTCTAAGATAAGAAAACCTTTATTTTTCTCACAATAGAGAAATTCCCAATTTACAGCAGCAAAATTATGAAAGGGAGAAGTAGAAGAACAAAAAGTCTATAAATTATAAAATATAAATAGATGCACATTAAAAATGGGTGAGTGGGGGTGAGTCCAGGTTTTCGGGTCTGTCTGACAGCAGTCGGCAGAAACGAGCGGTGGTACCTCTCCTCCTTGGGTGAGTGGGGGTGAGTCCAGGTTTTCAGGTCTGTATGACAGCAGTTGGCAGAAACAGCGGTGGTACCTCTCCTCCTTGCAGCACGAGTGTATCAGTCCCTGGCTGAAGGAGCTGCCCAGTGCTATCCGTGTGGCCTGGAGGGGGTGGGAGGGACTGTCCATCACATATTTTAGCTTGGCTAGCATCCTCCTGTTGCCCACCTCCTCCAGAGGGTCCAGGGAGCAGCCCAGGACAGAGCTGGCCCTCCTGACCAGCACCAGGTCCAGTCTCTCTCTGTCCCGGGCTGAGATGCGACCTGTCCAGCAGACGATGCCATAATGAATGGCTGAGGCCACCACAGAGTCATAGAAGGTCATAAGGGGTGACCCTTTCACTCCAAAAGACCTCAGTTTTCTGAGCAGGAAGAGCCGGGTCTCCCCCTTCCTGATCAGAGCATCCGTGTTGTTAGACCAGTCGAGTTTATTGTTGAGAAGAACACCCAGGTACTTGTAGGAGGTCACCATCTCTATGTCCGTACCCTGGATGTTCATCGGTGCAGGTGAGGACTGTTTCTTGCAGAAATCCACAACCAACTCCTTAGTTTTCCTGCGGTTGATCTGGAGGTGGTTCGGCAGGCACCAGTCCACGAAGTCCTCCGTCAGTCCTCTGTACTCCCGATCATCTCCGTCCATAATGAGGCAGAAGATCACAGAGTTATCAGAGAACTTTTGAAGGTGGCAGGGTGAAATGACGTAGCTGAAGTCCGAGGTGTAGAGAATAAACAGGAATGGAGCCAGGACAGTCCCCTGCGGCACATTGGTGCTGCAGAGAAGCCTGTCCGACTCACAGCCCTGTGGCCAGTTTGTGAGATAATCTGTAATCCGTGATATGAGGTGGTGGTCCACTCTGGCGTGCTGCGGCTTGTCCCCCGGCAGGTTGGGCTGGATGGTGTTGAAGGCACTGGAGAAATCAAAGAACGTGATCCTTACAGTGCTCCCAGCTTTCTCCAGGTTGGACAGCACAGAATGGAGGAGGAAGATGATGGCGTCCTCCACGCCGATGCTGGGCTGGGAGGCAAACTGCAGTGGGTCCAGTGACGAGCTCACCAGCGGTTGTAGATATGCGAGGGCGAGTCTGTCTCGGGTCTTCATTAGGTGAGATGTCAGCGCCACCGGTCTGTAGCTGTTGAGCTCCTTCGGGTGGGGGGGTCTTAGACACTGGGACCAGGCACGACGTTTTTCCACAGCTGTGGAACTCTGCCTTTCAGGCACGACGTTTTCCACAGCTGTGGAACTCTGCCTTGCTTCAGGCTCAGGTTGAACATGTGCTGGACAATGTCACACAGCTGGTCGAAGCAGGTCCCGAGGAGGATTTTACTTTATTTGATTAATTTGAACGTGTATTTTTTTGCCATCGTCTTGGTTTTCTCAAATTAAACAAAAATAAATGTTGCTTTGCTGATTAATCAAAATAAAGAATAAACCTGCTTTTGTTGTTTATAAATCATAACATTTGTGTGAAGCTGCTTTGAACGTGTTCCCTTTGAACATGCTGTTCAGCCTTTCAGGTGAGTTTTGGTTCAATTGTTTATTTGTTCTTGACTCTCATTTTTAAAGCCACGCTTTTATTCTGGCGCAAATGTCGAGGGTTCATGTGATTAATGCACAAATTTACGCAGTTGACAAAAAAAAATAAATCGCTTACAATGCATGCGTGCAGTGAGATTTTATATTAAAAACTACAAACAACTTTGAGGACATCTTGCATCATGTCTCCAGAGTTTAACTTGCTGTCGAGCTCAAATTAAACCCGTAACTTTTAGCAAGGACAGGAACACAGACAATTAAAGTCCAAATTTCAGGAACAAAACCCTGAACATGAATAATATTCAGACCTACTATCACAGTTTTACTTTCTATCAGTCATCTGTGCATTAATGAGACACTGGAGTCCACACATGGCTAGAGCTGGGCGATATATATACTTCTTGCTTGGCTCTCGACGAAGGCGGAGGCTTTTGCTTTCTGCTCCTGTCCCCCCACCCCACCCCCACCCCTTCCCTGCTCGCCACTCAGTCCATGTGCTGTCTTTGTCTGACTTTTCCTAGCCTCCTGTCGTA
>NW_017805494.1:331119-331833 GCF_001891065.2 Hippocampus comes | reverse complement strand
AATTAAAGAAAAAAAAAGCCACACACTCAAGACTGTCTGAAATTGTTGGGCAGCATGCTACCAAAAGCAACATCTGCTATCTCGACCTTCCCCTGATGAAAGTATGCACAGAAGCTAGTCCCCCACCATCACCCCCTCCTTCATACACTCCCTTGTATCACCGTCTTCATTGTTTATGTCTTGTGACCTGTTGTCACTGTCATAAGCTTGTGCAGGAGTTTTTTTTGCCTAACTCAAATTATCCTCAAAATGAGGATAGTTCGAGCGTGGGTTTTTTTTCTCCCCCTCTCCCTCCCTTGTGGTTTCTTTCTGACTTCCGGGTTGAGTGAACGCTGGCGCGTTTTGGCTGCCGCTGCTCAACCCGTATTGTTTTGTGTTTTTTGTTATTGTAAAGTGTCCTTGGGTGTCTTGAAAGGCGCTTATAAATAAAATGTGTGTATATATATATAAGAGCTGTCAGTTTAGCGCGTTTTTATTGGCATTAATTTAAATGAATCTTAACGGGATTAAATTATTTCTTGCGAGATTAACGCGGCAGACGTCACAGTGGATGTTACGTTGCTCTATAAATAAACCAGAAACAAAACAACAAGCGCGCTGCACATGTCCACGCATGTTTGTTTTGCCAGCCATGGCAGTGCGAGACACCGAAAACGGATACTTTAAGAGTTTATGAATGGAAAGTTTACTTTTAAAAAGTTGCCAGATTGTACC
>NW_017805494.1:284708-330003 GCF_001891065.2 Hippocampus comes | reverse complement strand
ACACATATCTCTCCGCACCTCGTCTCTGTACAGCTTAACAAATTTACCTTTGCAAATTTTTGGTCTTTGGTTTCATTGTATCAGTGGCGGATCCTGGTCTGTCAAGGAGGGGGAGCTCAATTTCGGCCTACATCATAAAATGTGTCCGTTTATTTATACGTGAATTCTACTCTCCGTTCCTTTTCAAAAAAATGAGAAGGTTGCCTTCACCCTAAGATCGGTGATTGGCTCATTTCGCTGTCAATCAAAAAGAGATTCAGCCTCAGACTGATCATCCAATCATCATGCAGAAAGCTGAGTTTCCGGGCCAGCCGATATACGCCCTCTGTCCATAGACTCCCAGAGACGCTGAGCGTCCAATGGGCAGGACAAAACCAGCATTTATCCAATGACTTGTTTCGTTTCAATGCATAGGTACAACTTACACTGACCTCTCTTGACGCCCAGCGTCCGTGCGGTCGACGCTCAGCGTCCACACAGTTTAAAGCACAGTGAAGGTGTGGGAATGAATGAGAAGAGAGTCGCGTCGTAACCAGTAATAAGAAGCTGATTCGGAAAAAAAGTTGAGCGTATTGTAGCGCATATTTAGTCAATGACATGTCCACTCAATTTTACGTACGCACACATAATTTGATCATTTTTTGACATTCTTGGGGAAGCTGAGCTTCCCTTGCATCCTTAGAGCAATCGCCTCTGCATTGTATACATAGTTCAGGATTGTATCATAACTGTAAAAAATAAAGCTGACTATCAAGTATCAAGAACAACTTTTTTTTGTTAAATGTGCTGTTTGCGAAACATACAGCACATTTGAAATTTCTTTTCTCTCACATATTTTTGCTTTTTTTTAATAAATCCTACTTCACAGATTTTACTTATCATGGGTTCTTTTTGGAACGTAACCCCCGCAATAAACGGGGGATTACTGTATTGCAGAGATTGACAATTCGATACCCTTTTATCGTGACTTTTTCGAATATCGTGTTATCGTCATATGCAATCTGCGGCAAACTGCATGTAATCAATACATCGAATCAGCCTCATTTGATGAGCAAATCGTTTATCAATCAGGTGGCAGACTGAAAAAACAATAAAGGGAAGCGAATCATAATACATCGTCACTGTACATACATAACAAATTTACGCTGCAAAATTAAATCTAAAGAGTCAATGAAAATTAAAAAGGTGAGTGAATGCAAATAAATACTAATGTGTTGGCAAAGAATAAAGTAACAACAAAAACCCATAATTATTAATACCTTTAACTTTTGACAAAAAAATAAAAAATGCCCTCAATGCATCCTGGGACACCTCGAAATTATACAAGCCGTTTTATTTTGAGGCTCATCAAAACACAAAAAATAATTTTGCTATGCGGCGAAACAGCAGGCCAGGTGAAAAAAGAATAAAAAGGCAATTCAGCCAGGATCCAGGAAGGAGATTTTCCAGTTTTCTTTATTTCCAGGAGTAATAGTTGATCAGTTTTGAGCAGACCACGTGTAGCACTGCTCTCCAAGTTGTCCGGCGCTCAGTGACTTCCTCATTCCTCTTTTAAAGGGAGTTCACTTGAGCTTCAGGCCAATCAGGCCCAAGCAACAATTGGCCATTCCCAGGTGGTTGCAATTACCTCTCCTGAAATAATTAGCGTTCAACAAAGTGCATCAATCAAGTATCACACAATAACAGTTTTGGATGGAGAGAAAAGTGCACCTTTCTTCCATCCAAAATCCACAAAAAAACTGAATTTTTAATATATGTCTTTTGTCATCATGACAAATTTAACAGTTTTTCAGATAATTGAACAGCGGAAACGTCTGAACAAGCTTCTATAGGCTGCTTATGTCAACTGCAGCCAGGGAGTTGGCAAATCAAGGTGAAACGCCGCCGCAGCTAGCGATAGCAAGTTCAGCAGCTTTCGGGTGGCTAGTACTGCCTGCTAAACACGATGCGGTTTCCCTTGTCATGCAATAATCTCCGCCTCCATGGCGGCGAATAACTACACTACTTAGAAGAACCCTTATCACCACAAAGGGATTACGAGGAGTAATTAACAGAGAAAGACGGAGAAGCCATGCTAATTGCTAAGCTAACTTAATATCATTGTGAAAGACCGAAAGTAAAGTGCTTGGTTGACTGAGTACACTTCACAGTAGACTCACTGGAACCGTGTCAAAGCAGACCGTATCCAACTTTGATCAGCAGTGTCTGGAGAGAAAATTACAAAATAATGATAAACACACAGCTAAACAGGAAATGTTACGGCGTCCCGTAAGTCAACCTGGAGGACTGGAGTAGAAGATTGACTGGATGTAACAATGAGGATAAGCAATTCATAAAACGCATGCATTTAGTAGACCGTACACATATAATACAGGTGTGATTTGTTTTCACAACACAGTACTGAGTTTTGATTTTGACTTTCAAATTCTGCAAAATGAATGTATTAAAAATTACATTGCAGAAAAGAGCATCTTTTCATTTTTTTAAATCCATTTCTGTTGATATTTTTTATACCCCTTATTTAGATCGATATCTACATTTGTGCGAAAAAATGTAGGCTACTTTGCTTCTGTTTACATTTGATAACTTGATATCGCAGAACAACTGGATGCATTAATCATTTGATACAGATCTGTTTGTGTCATGCTCCCAGAACGCTCCAGACAGAATTGGTCTCCAGAAACGTGACCTTGGAAAGAATTGACAAAAAAAGTTTATTAACAAAAATAGGTCACAGGACCGAAATAGTTCAACACAGAATGCTTTACAACACCAGGAAAACGAGACAACCAAAAACACTTGCAAAAAAGGCAAGGACAAAAACATAAACAAAAATTGCTTGTCAATATATAGACAAGAAGAAACCCAAAAGTGTATAATATAAAAATAAAAAAAAAAAAACATGACTCTAACTACAATTGAAAAAGTACTTCCAAAGATAAGTGCAAAATCCTGGCAGGAGCAAAAATGAAGACAAAAACATGGAACATCTTGACAAATTCAACACTTGGTGACAGTCGTGAGCAAGTATCTGACACGGACATGACAACATGGGAGTCCTGTAATAGTCGGCTGATTACATGGGTGACGGGTGTGCAAGCTGGAGGGACCTTAAAAACGTGCCTTCATGCCACAGACTCCAAAAGTCTCCAATAACACCAGAAAAAGTCGCTAGATTGTCACTAGTCATTTATACTCGCTAAGTATAGCATCAAAGTCGCTAAATTGGCAACACTGACATCCTGTCATGTCATAATTTTTTTTTTCCTCCACACTTGGCGGTCACCTTGGGATCAGTCCGTGCTCCACTGGTAGACTATGGTCGACTGGTTGGGCACCCCTGTTCTACATAATCAGAGATGACAGTCCTCCGAATTTTCCCGGAATTCCGCATTTTCAAATTTTAATGAAAATTTCTCCGGAGAATTGAGGAAAAATGGCCTAAAATTAATCCGGATATTAGTTGACAACATTGAACGAACACGTGTTTGAGTTCGTTGTTTTGCTTTCACGAGCATAGACATGTTGAGGCACTAACAGTACTAACAGTAAAGAGATTTTCATCTCTTTACAAACACACTTGCTAAACCCCAGTGGAATGAATAAAAGACGCCGTGGACAAGACAGTTGTTGTCGTAAAAATATATATTTGGACAAAAAGGGAAACAAGAGTTGAGTCCGACTTCGAGTGTCGTCTCGGCTAGCTTAGCTTAGCTGTTGTCGTGTGTGACGTAGGTTGCGTCGGCGCTGATTGGTTGAAATCAAAAGACACGCTTGCGTACATGTTCGCGCTGACGCACGCACAGCAGAGAGCAGCGGACTATCTACTGCTGAGGCGCGCTTAGCTCGAGTGGCGTCACCACGACAGCAATCCCCTCGCCTCGCATTCTCATGGCCTTGCTATATCTCGGAGATTTCGAAATTTCGGCGAGATATATAATACATTTTATTTATAAGCGCCTTTCAAGACACCCAAGGACACTTTACAATAACAAAAAACACAAAACAATACGGGTTGAGCAGCGGCAGCCAAAATATGTGCGTTTTATTTATATATATATATATATTTTTTTCCGTAATTTTCAGGAAAGTCCACTTTCATCTCTGCATAATGCAGGTTGAGTGTCACTGTATTTTTTACACATCAAAATAGTGGATGGAGCGCAAGGAGGTAACATTTCTTGTCCCTTTCCTAATATGTTACATGTGGCAACTTTGTATGTCTCTACAATGCACTGAAAACAACTACATGTAATTTTTACTCACTTTCTGCAATCCACTTCTCTCTCCTGACACATTGGTTGAGAATAGCAAGTGCATTACAGGGCACTTAGTGACAAATAACCATTGAGGCTGGGGGGTGAATGATAAGTTGCATTTGCAATTGCAATAGAACTTCAGGTCATGAATAACCCAGTTTATGAACAATTTGCGTTCCGCCCAAAATTTTCATCGAAAAATGACCTATATTTACAGAATACATCAATATGCGAACAGTCTTGGTGGGCGAGCGGATGGATCCGTTTTGTGCCTCTTGTGCAGGTGTGCTCAGTTACAAGCGTGAGTGTCATGGAAAACTGTTTGCTGTTGAAATGGGATAAAATCAAGTCCCCAGTTGAATAGGCAAGCAATACGACATCCCTTGCATGTGTCCGTGTTTTACCGCTGTGGTTGAAGTCACTGACCGAGAAGAGGACAGTGACGACACGCTTAAACGGTAACAATGTGCAACACTATATATTTAAGCGGTTACGACAGTGGACAGCTTACCATGTTATCAGGTTACAGGGTGAATGAAAGGGTTAAATGTACCAGTTGGAGATCTCTACGGACACAGAAAAAAAAAACAAAACAAAACACAAAAAGCTGTATGAGGTCAGAGTTTATCTGCAGTGTTGACTGAGTTCCTCAGCTGGGGCAGCTGTGCATGAGAGGAAGAGCTGGTTTTCCAGTAACCGGAGGGTCCGCTATTCGATTCCCTCTCTATCCGAGTCATGTGTCATCGTGTCCTTGGGCAAGACACTTCACCGACCTTAGCTCCAGTGTAACTCAACACTGGTTGCTGTGTTGGTTTGAATGCAGCGTAGGCGCACACTTGCAGCTATGATTCCATGTCAGCTTGGCCCAGGGGAACTGGGCCAAGGCTCCCATTTGACAGTTGGTATGCTCGTTAGGGTTCTCTGCTCAGCAAGTGTTTTCTCCTTGAGAGCCTTGGGATCAGGCTTCATCAGATTCTTCTTGTGCAGAATTCCCAACAAGTCACTGCGAAAAGGACTGAGTTCAAGTCCATCCACTGAAGGACTTTTCATCCATCCAATATTTTCCAATGTTGTTTATTGCAAAATGCGTCTGCAGTCACACCACCTCACCTCAGAACCCTGCCCCCTTCATCCATCCATCCATTTTGTGATCCGCTTTATCCTTTCAAGGGTTGTGGGGTGTGCTGGAGCGTATCCCAGTCGTCTTCGGGCAGTAGGCGGGCTCGGCCCCGAACTGGTTGCCAACCAATCGCAGAGACGAACAACCATCCGCGTTCACACTCACACCTAGGGACAAGTTTGGAGTGTTCAATCAGCCTGCCATGCATGTTTTTGGAATGTGGGAGGAAAGTGGAGTACCCGGAGAAAACCCACGCAGAACAGGTTGACCATGCAAAATCCACACAGGAAGGCCAGAGCTGGAATCAAACCCGGTACCTCTGTCAGGATTCTCTTCACTGAAATCAGCTTAGCCTTCAACACAATCATCCCTGACATACAACAACAATTTATGATCACCCCAGACACATTTGCTTTGAGAGTGGGAAATCAAACTTGGTTACTCAACAGTTTTATCAGTATCAATGCAGTGGCATGTTATGTTCAAGGGCTGTGTTGTCTTATGGACCAAGGGAGCATTAACCATTGAGGCAGTTATAAAAACACATTTCATAAAATTTATCTCACTGAGCCGAAGTTTCTCATTGGTTCCTTCTCTAATTGTCACAATCATCTCAAAGGTTTCGTAATTCATTTCCCAGTTAAGCCGATTTAAAAGAAACTATTAATTACTTGGGCAGCCCGGTAGTCGAATGGTTAGCACGTTGACTTCACAGTGCAGAGGTACCGGGTTCAATTCCAGCTCCGGCCTTCCTGTGTGGAGTTTGCGTGTTCTGCACGTGCTTGTGTGGGTTTTCTCCGGGTACTCCGGTTTCCTCCCACATTCCAAAAACAGGCTGATTGAACACTCCAGATTGTCCCTAGGTGTGAGTGCAGAGAGTTGTTCGTTTCTGTATGCCCTGCGATTGGCTGGCAACCAGTTCAGGGTGTCTGTCCCCCGCCTACAACCCGGAGACAGCTGGGATAGGCTCCAGCAACCCCCGCGACCCTTGTGAGGACAAAGCGGTTTGGAAAATGAATGAATGAATATTAATTACTCAGGGGTGGGTTGTTCCACAGCATGAAGGTTTTTATGCAGTCTCGGGAAATAAGAAGGATCTTTCTGCTGATAAACTCAAACAGTCGGATTCCTTCAAAAGGGAGTCAAAACCTTGGTCAAAAAAGTCATCTTACTGTCAAAAAATGTGTGCGATTAAGAAAGTCGACAGGTCTGTTCTGATAAAATGAATGTTCAAATAGTCTGTGCTCTTTGCTGATACGTTTTGTGATGCATTTGAATTGCCATGCCCCAATTGATCGGCCACCAATCGTGAGTAGACATTTTTCATGGAAAAAGATCATTGATCGCCGATGAAAGCCTTCCAACGGCCAATTGATAAGTGGCCAATTGTTCTTAATCATTCTGTACCATATTTTCGCACTATCAGGTGAGCCTAAAAGCATTCAATTTTCTCAAAGACCGATAGTGAGCTTTATAATCTAATGCACCTTATATATAAGATAAGATAACCTTTATTTGTCCCACACTGGGGAAATTTGCATATATGTATCAATATTCTAATTTCTTGGACGTAGTATTTTAAATGTTCTGTAAAGCACTTTGTTACAGCTGTAGCGGTTGTGAAAGCCCTGTATAAATAAAGCTGTATTGTATTGTATTCTCTTTAGCATAGCTCCAACTAGTTGATGCATAACGCAACCTCAGCCACTGATGAAGTTTCTATTCTATGCTCCTTATAATGCAGTGTACCCGATATATGAAAACAGTTTTAAAATAGGCCATTCATTGAAGCTGCACCTTATACTCCAAAGGGCCTTATAGTGCGGAAAATACGGTACTCTCAGCCTTTGCAGCAAATGCAAACAATTAGCAATGATGACATTCTACTACAGAGAATTTTAGTTCCAGTGGTGCATTATTTATGTTTCTATATGTAATTTGTTTTCACCAGCACTGCTCAAAGGATTGCAGATGGGAATGCCGAATTGCCCTGGATGTCACTCTTTATACACAAGCTAAAGTCAAGGTTGTTATTTAAAATAAATTGTTGCATACTGTAAACATGACCATTAATAATGACACACACTCAACTGACAGGAACAAAAACACACAACCATGACAAGGAGTGTTCCTTGTAACTTCAGAAAATAAATATTTTGTGTAATGAAATTCACTTTGGGAAATGAGTGGCTGGAAACGGCACACCAGTACAGTGTACTAAGTGTTGCCGCGTTCTCTGTTCATTGTCATCACAAAAGCCCCCACCAAAATCAAGGATGCATGTTCTGTATTGATAGCACAAATTTTGGCATTGACAAAAAAGTCAGCTTCATGAAAATCGTTTGAGAATTGAGCAAGTCTGGCTTCTTTTCAATACAAATGCATTGCCTTTGCCTTCTATGGGAAGGTCGCCACCGGCAAAGAACTAGCATTAGCATAAGCTTTTTTTGCGCTTCGCTCAGTGCAGTTTGGAAATCTTTGATCATCACAAATAGTTTCAAAATGGCTGGGGGGGCAGTCACTGTTTGGACTTGCACAAGACATTCAAATTTAGTCTGCTGTAGTATACTCAATAATCAGTCTTGTATTTCTTTATTGATTTGTGTATTTACAGTGTACCAAAGCACTCTGACATGATGTCACGTCAGATTTCTTCCTCTTGTTCAAGTCATGTACGACTTTATGTGGGTGCCACTCAGTGTTCAGATCGCAAAGCCACAGTTGAAAACTTTTTTAATGGTAACTATTCTGTAATGTCACTTGAAGCATTATTCTTTATCTTTTCTTAATACAACTTTTTTTTGTACTTACACTGAATGAAATACATATGCATACAATGATTATGAATGGCAAAAGGAATATGCCACACTCTTGAACACAAATGAAATATTATTCTGATTTGCCCTGTGATGTGTAATCCAGAATTTTCATTCCATTTGGCAATTTGGATTCAGTTGAATTTGAGTACAAGTCTCCACGTAACATGATTAGTGATTGTCTTTGTGTTTAATCCATACAGGACATTTGTAAACAGCTGCTTTGACTTGGGGAAAATAAGGATCCACAGTTGCCCCTATTTTCTTTAAATATACACAAAAACAAATTACATGTTTTTTTTTTTAAATCAAAATCATCAATTAATTAAAAGAAAGAGACAGATTAATCGACTATTTAAGAAAAGGGCGGCCCGGTGATTGAGTGGTTTGCACGTCGCCCTCACAGTGCAGAGGTGCAGGGTTCGATTCCAGCTCCGGCCTCCCTGTGTGGACTTTGTATGTTCTCCCGGTGCCTGCGTGGGCTTTCTCTGGGTACTCCGGTTTCCTCCCACATTCCAAAAACATGCATGGCAGGCAGATTGAACACTCTAAATTGTCCCTGGGTGTGAGTGTCAGTGCAGATAGTTGTTTGTCTATATGAGTGTTTTTCAGTCTTTTTCGATTCAAGGCACATTTCTTTCATTGAAAAAAAATTAAGTGTTATATTGTTATTGTAAACGTTTTTTTTTTTTAACATTGAAAAATAATGCTATATTATAACACCTTGAATAGGAATCAAATCAACATCAATTCAATATTTTATAATCTTTCATATTTATTCTCACTCAGTGTGATAAACGATTTGGATGAACACAGATCTGATATCCTGGCAGCAATCGATGAAAGACACAAAAGTAGCTCTCATTATTTCTGTTTTTAGTTTTTACAGGAGTCAGGCTCTTTCTTCAGCATCTCATTTACAATGGCTTTGCGGGCAGGAAGTGTGAATTGCTCTGCCACTTTTTTGATTTAGCCACAAATTCAGCGACATGGTAACTTGCTTTCAGGGTTCTCTCGTTTACCTTTGCGGTTTTTCTCAGGCACGTTGCTTGTTTCTCCGTGTACTCACGCAGGCGGACAAAATACTCCACATTGTTGACTCGAAATGAAGGGTGTTTTGTTTGGAGATGGAGTTTAAGCTTACTTGGGACCATAGCACTGTTTCACCACATACCAAGCCCAATGGAGTGGGTGCCGTTGCATCTCCAGTAAAAGTAAATCTAAATGAAAGATACCTTTCATTGTATTGCCTCGCGCTGGAAACTTCGCTTGTCTCGAAGCATAAGGCAATTAGCTAGCTGCTGCTGCTACCTACCGATATGGAAGAGTACTCCACGATTACTCTGCCAGGCGATCGACCGCACAAGCATACATATTGGATAATTTCCCACGGCACACCTGACAATATCTCACAGGGTTTGAAAAACACTGGTCTATTGTGCCCTGCGAGTGGCTGGCAACCAGTTCAGGGTGTCCCCCGCCTACTGCCCGAAGTCAGCTGGGATGGGCTTCAGCATGCCCCGCGAACCTTGTGAGGAAAAAGCGGATCAGAAAATGGATGGATGGATAGAAATCAGTATTTGTAACTCAATAATTCAAAATTTTACAGCAAATCCATGTGATCAGTATCGGCCAATCACACTCATGGATGATTGGCATTGGTCGCTTAAAACCCCGATCAGCACACCCCAAGTTTAAAAAAAAAAAAAAAAAGAAAATATTTTGTGTTTAACTTAACTGCTGCAGTTCTTCGTAGTCATTAATTTGTTCCCTGTAGTTAAATTTCTGCCCGCAGAGGCAAACACTTAAAATTATGGAATGAGTCATAAAATGATAAAGGTTAATGGATTTGTAATTTATTTCCCTCAATTAAAATTATCCGCTCTCAGAAGTATGTTCATGCTGTAACTGAATGATATTTTTTTCTTCCGTCTTCCGTAGGTGTCCACAGAGGGAAATTGTCACACACACAGCATGGCTAAATCGGTCAAGTATACTATACGCCGGAGATGAAAAATGGTCTGTGGATCCAAGGGTGAGTCTGGTGACACTTAATCAAGACGAGTTTACCATCAAGATTGAAAACGTGGACATGACAGATGAGGGGCAGTATGTCTGTGCCGTTCAGACCAGCAGGCGACCTACAACAAATGTGGTGTATGTCCTCATTCAAGGTAACAAAAGATCTCAAGGCACCAAAAGAAATTGTGTCAATAACAATTAATTAATTTCGCAGATCCCGATATTGAGCATACACTACCTCTAAAACCATTGAACTATGGTTCCTCGAGAGCCATATCCTGCCTCTTTTAGATCCTTCTCGACTGCAACACACCTGATTCACACCGTTCACGATATTGCTCTGCCCAAAAACATCTTCATTTTGTTCACATGACCGTGGATTGACGAGGTTATGAATCTTTTTGCCCTGCGCTGTTTACTCTCTCTCTCTCTCTGTCGCTCTCTCTCTCTCTCTCTCTCTCTCTCTCTCTCTCACACACACACACAACTGCTCACTGTATAATATTGCATCTGTATTATTATTGATAACAGCAGCTGTCCATCTTATTTCAATTAAGTAGTATCTGCTCACAGACGCACAGACACAGGCACACAGGCACAGAGACACAGCAGGCATGTCTGACTTCATGAAATAATTTACTGTATTTTCCGCACGATAAGGCACACCTAAAAGCATTCACATTTTCACAAAAGCTGACAGCGCACCTTATAATCCGATGCACCTTATATATGGATCAATCTTCTGATCAATCTTCGGGCTTTCTCATGACAAGTGTTGAAAATGCCTCGGCGGTGGCGCTGCCATTCAAGCAACGGCACTAAATACACAGAACTAACTACATCAGCCCATCATCAAGCCCGTTACTTGATTGACATACAGGGCAACCAATCAGATGACAACTGAATCACCGCTCGTGCACAAACAACGGTGCTCAGTGCTAAGCGCTAAGCTAGTCAGCTTTAAAGGTAGGGGTGACCAACACGTCAAGCGCGATTGACCCGGAGCCAGTGGACTGGTCCCAAGTGGAGCGCGAGCGAATGGGAGGAGGAAATGAGGGTGGGGGGACGGGGGGGGGGTGGACTTTCTGTGTATGAAGTTCCAGCTGTTGCTCATCTCGGTGTGCGTGCGTGCGTGTGTGTGTGTGTATATGCGTACACATGCGCGATCGGGTCGATGACGGGAGGTTTGTCGCTTCAAAAGTCGATCTTCGGTCAAATATGTAGCAAGCTGACCCAAGTAGTAAGTAACCACTGCAGCTCGTGTGTGTGTGTGTGTGTATGTGTGTGTGTGTGTGTGTGTGTGAGTGTGTGTGTGTGTGTGTGTGTGTGAGTGTGTGTGAGTGTGTGTGTGTGTGTGTGTGTGTGCGCGTGTGTGCGATGTGGCTGTTTGCATAAACACAGAAAAAAAATTGGCTCTTACTCTCTGACTGGTTGGCCACCCCTGCTCTATATCAATAAAACTGTATTGTATTCCCTTTAGCCTAGCGCCATCTAGCAGCCATCTCATTACCTCTGCGTCCCGCGTCCTAGACGCATAATTTTCCCGCGGAACGCACAGTTCCAAATAATGTCCGTTTTTGGGACGCAAGGAAACTTCTCAGTCAAAACAAACAAAAAAAAAAACTACGGCAGGCCTGAGGATTTCACGGTAACGATCGTTACCGGTAGCATGTCGTTTCCGTGGTGTCATTTTGACAGTACCGAAAAATCGTTTCCCATAAAAGTCACCGCACACGAGTTGACTGTACGCGATCGAATCTCTCCTGTGTGATCAACGCGATTTCACTGTGCCTGTATGTGTGTTTGTAGTGTGGTGTGTGTGTGTTCCTTCTAATTTACTTTCGTTTTGTTTTGTTTTCAGTGCTGGGGCGGGGGTGCAACAGATAACGTTATGTGCGCATGCGGGTTGCGATTTTAGTCCGCAAACTGAGAAATTACGCGGATGACAGTTTGAGATGGTGGCGAAAAAAACACACAAAGGTCTACTAATTACGACATTTAAGAAATGGGAATGCCAGTCTGATTTTTCGTATGAATCGTCCGAAGGGCGTATCACTAAACTCACCTGTGACGTATGCACAGAACACGAGAGCGAGATACGACGGGAGGCACGATTCCGAGGCAAGTTGGTCATTAGATCTATAGGCTAATCGCTATGAAAAATATTATGAAACAGTCTTGGTTACTCTATAATTTACTGGTTGTAGCATGGTAACTTTATGAATAAAACATTCGTCACAAGGTGTCGTAATGCTAAAGTTAACTGTCGGTAGAACTAACGATGACGTGTGTTAGATTCTTTCATCAAATTGATAGTAGATTACACATGCATCATCTTGGGAAGAGAATGTCAAGCCACATCAATACTTAACCCGTATTAATGATTAATCTTTGCAGTGTGAGATTGGAAAAAATACTGATGTAATGTTCAATGTTAATGCATAGTTTTCAAACATTTACCCTTGAAACATTATACTTTTGAGTTTCAGAATTCTTGATTATGAATATCAGTCAAAATAGAAAAATGGGTTCCCATGATGAACGTTTACGGAACCAAAAATTAGTTACCGTGGTTTCCCATTGGGTAATCCGACTGAATTGAAAAACGGTTACCATGAATTTCCGAAATGCTCAGGCCTGCTACAGTACATCTTTTTTTCCCGCAATGATCGCAGTCATTGTTGTTTAGATCTCGCGTTAAGTAATCTTGCATGACCAGATTTCCGTTCTCGCAAGACGAGATTGGCGAGATCGGCCTTCACCTCGCGGAAAGCAGACGATTGCCAAGTTGTGAAACGTTAAAACAAGTATTGCGAACAAGTGTTGCGAAAGTTTATTACGGAGATATCACAGAGGAAGCAGCTGACGTTGGATAGTTTTTTTGCGATAATAAATTGACTTTGACAAAGCCTTGTCTCATTGGAAGCAGAGTAAAGAGAGGAGAATTTATGAACTCAAAGACTGAACCATGGGATGAAATAAGAACCTATTTCTCACCAAATCTTCTATGCCTGAATTATTTAAATTCTTGCAGCATTTGTTTATAAGAAAAAAAAACTATTATCAATGTATATTGTTGTTGTTTGTGTTGTTATCATATGCAATTGAATAAGTAGACCATTTCAGAATTCGAAATTTGGGACTCTCTAAATGCATAATGGGACTCATACTTTTCTGATCAGCGAGTCCCTGGGACTCGCTGGGGTTAAACTGTAAAATTATCACTGATCTAGTGGATGCATAACGCAACTGCAGCCACTACTGTAGCTTCTATTCTATGCTCCTTATAATGCGGTGCGTCCTATATATGAAAACAGTTTTAAAAGAGGCCATTCATTGAAGGTGCGCCTTATACTCCGAAGCGCCTTATAGTGCAGAAAATACGGTAATATTAATTTAAGGCATTTAAGGTGCCACCGTTGTTGACTGGTTAACACATCCGCCTCACAGTGCAGAGGAGCAGGGTTTAATTTCAGGCTCTGGCTTTACTGTGTGGAGTTTGCATGATCTCTCTGTGCCTGCGTGGGTTTTTTCCGGGTACTCCAGTTTCTTTCCATATGCACTGTTAGATCAATTGAACAGTCGAAATTGTCCCTAGGTGTGATTGTGAGCGTGAATTGTCGTTTGTCTATGTGTGCCTTATGATTGGCTGGCAAACAGTTCAGGGTGTACCCTGTCTTCTGCCCAAAGATGGCTGGGATAGGCTCCAGCACACCTGTGACCCTCGAAAGGATAAGTGGATTAGAAAATGGGTGGATGGATGGAAAATCATTTCATTTTGGCATCCTATCTTATGAAGACTAGTCTCCAGTTAAGTGAGTCGCTCTTGTTTGGCTCATAGATCCTTGTTTGTAAGTATCTTTGCTATTTTAGTATGGTTCTTTTTTTTTGTGTTACTTGAATTTTTTATATGTTGTTTGAGTATTCTCAGCGTTCTTTTGAACCTTGCCTTTGTAAGGACTTTTGGTTTCATGCATTGTTTTTCCTAGCATCTTGTGACCAGCGATGTCAGCTCATCCTTTGTCAGTGCGATGTTTTTCAAAAATTACTCTTGTCATAGCACTTTGTCTGAGCCTGTATCTGCCTCTTTGGAATCCCGAAACATTATTCAGTTCGGTCAGAACCCAACAACACCCACCACCCCCTTCTTCTGCTTCCCTTTCACACCAGAGCACCCCCTCTGCATTGCCTCTGTGTGGGTTCACTTTGCGCTGATCGTTAATCGGTGTGAACGTCGCATTAAGGGCTGCGAACATGGGGGATGGAAAATATGTGACTTAAATCTCAATATTGTCAAGATTGTTCATCTTGTCAGTGAAATCCAGGAGGGATTCGTTCACAGGCAATGGCTTTTGGGAGTGATTTGGAGAGCTTTATGGTGATGTTGATGATTCCATCTGTGTGGTCAAAGTCTGACATAAAGCCAGGCTTTTGGGTGAAGCATGAGGATCACTTTGTGATTTTTTTTTTTCATTTGCACTGATAACAGAGTGACGTGTTATCCGGTCTTGTGGATATCCTTGTCTGTTGTTTGGTAAGAGCGGCGCCAAGAGAAATTTCCACACTGAGTCAGAGACGAATTTTTCCATCCACCCATCCATCCATTTTCTGATCCGTTTCATCCTCACAAGGGTCGCGGGCGGTGCTGGAGCCGATCCCAGCCATCTTCGGGCAGTAGGCGATGGACACACTGAACCGGTTGCCAGCCAATCACAGGGCACACAGAGAACAACCAGCCACACTCTCACCGACACCAAGGGACAATTCAGAATATTCATCAGCCTGCCATGCATGTTTTTGGAATGTGGGAGGAAACCGGAGTACCCGGAGAAAACTCACTCAGGCCCGGGGAGAACATGCAAACTCCACACAGGAAGGCCGGAGCTGGAATTGAACCCGGTACCTCTGCACTGTGAGGTCGACGCGCTAACCACTGGACCACTGGGCCGCCCGAGAAGAATTTTTTGTCGTTGAAAAACCACCACTACAGTGCACAGTTCAAATCTTATATTTGCTAGTTTACACATTTCAACCCATAAAATGCTTCATTAAACTTCACTACTTTTTTTCTCACAGTACCACCAAAAATCATCAATCTCGAGAGAGATATTGTGGTTAATGAAGGTTCCAACGTCTCTGTGCTGTGCCAGGCCCAGGGTAAACCAGAGCCTTCTATTAGCTGGAAACTCATCACATCTTCAGGTAAATGGCACAGATTTGATGGTTCAATGCTGTTACCATGTCCCCCATTCCCCTGCCGCTTCCTCACTTCTGATGTGCATTCCCGTCACCTTCCTTTTGAGCAACTGCTTTCCCACTTGCCCTTCTGCTGATAACTCACTTTTTGACCTTCTTTGGTATTAGCAGTTCATTGGTGTCCATTACCTTCTTCCGGATTATTATTACAACATAATTGTGTGTCAGAAAATTAACCAGCCCTATCCTAATTGGCCTAATTATATTTGCATAATTGGGTGGAAGTAAATAGCTAGAATGCAGAGAGTGCTCCATTATATGGCGCATAATCTGTCTGGAGGAAGGAGTATGGTTTTCAGCGAGAAAAAGCGAAGAAAGGCACGTTAAAAACATTGTCAAATTAATTCAGAGATTTGTCTTTAAATACATGGAAAATAAAACTGCAGTACCAAATTGTGGAGATTTGGCATTAAACTGTGTTTTATTATTTCAATTTTCTGTTGTTGTTTTTTGGAATGGATAAAATGATGCACATGGATGTCTGACATGAGGTGCCAAAATGAACTCTGTCCCCTTATTATACCATTAACCCAATCAAGGTCAGGTTTGTGCTTTTCAAGCTAAGTGTAACCCAAAATGCTTGTGGAGGCTCTCAGTCGTACAGGAAAGTTCCATCGTAGAAAGGGTTCTGTCAGTCGTCATCTGTACCTGTGGGTAAAAAACAAAAAAAAAACAAAAAAAACAAAAAAAAAAAGCAAAAAAGGACGTTTCGCTTCTCTCACAGAAGCTTCGTCAGCGGTAGACAACCCTGAAGTCTCCGTGAAGACTCCGGGAAGTTGCTCTGCGCTAAAAAGCTGAGCGTGGCCTGTTTGAGGACTGGGTGGGGATGGTTAGTCACGCCCCTATTGGTTTATTAGAGGCCCATTGGTTTCTAAATTCCCTATCATTGGGTCTTGATTAGGCCTATTGTTTGGGCTAAGGCTGAATAGCTACTTTCAGTTAGCCTGATCAGCATGTCTATGTCCCTTACTGGTCAACAAGTTATTGTAAATAGGAGACAGGTTAAATCTGATACCTCCTTCACGGTTCAGAGAGGGTGAAAATTTTTTAACAAAAATCGCTTCTTTTACCCCCCTTTCAAACCATCTCTTTTCTGTTCCTAGGATTTTTACTTGTTCATCTTCAATTGTGTGGTTTGTTTCTTAAAAGAAATCCATTGTGTTCAATTGTGTGGTTTGTTTCTTAAAAGAAATCCATCCTCACTTCTGATGTGCATTCCCGTCACCTTCCTTTTGAGCAACTGCTTTCCCACTTGCCCTTCTGCTGATAACTCACTTTTTGACCTTCTTTGGTATTAGCAGTTCATTGGTGTCCATTACCTTCTTCCGGATTATTATTACAACATAATTGTGTGTCAGAAAATTAACCAGCCCTATCCTAATTGGCCTAATTATATTTGCATAATTGGGTGGAAGTAAATAGCTAGAATGCAGAGAGTGCTCCATTATATGGCGCATAATCTGTCTGGAGGAAGGAGTATGGTTTTCAGCGAGAAAAAGCGAAGAAAGGCACGTTAAAAACATTGTCAAATTAATTCAGAGATTTGTCTTTAAATACATGGAAAATAAAACTGCAGTACCAAATTGTGGAGATTTGGCATTAAACTGTGTTTTATTATTTCAATTTTCTGTTGTTGTTTTTTGGAATGGATAAAATGATGCACATGGATGTCTGACATGAGGTGCCAAAATGAACTCTGTCCCCTTATTATACCATTAACCCAATCAAGGTCAGGTTTGTGCTTTTCAAGCTAAGTGTAACCCAAAATAAAAGGCTGCTCGGAGACCGGACAACTAATCTGAATAAGTTCCTGGCGATTGGTTTTTAATGCGATAAAGCAAATAGTTGAGTACTCGTACCGGTTCTAAGGGTTCTGAAGGTTCAGATGGAATGAAAATTTGATGAGCAAGTCCCACATCAAATCGTTGTGCAATTGCACCTGAGTCAGGAAGTCAAGAAGAGTTTTACCTGAAATGGAGATCTGGACGTTAAAGGTTCCAATTGCAAACGGCTCCGCAGCACCCTCCTGCTCTGTCTCTATAAAGTCCTTTTTCTGATCACATGCCCACACGTCACAATGCAAACAGAGATTATCTTGAAAACGTCACTGCCGATCTTCTGTATAGAGGCCTGTGCTGGTTCTTGAGATGGAGAAGCATTTTCAATCTCCGTTAACTTAATCAATGGTCAATGCGTGTTATGAGCACGATCAGGTCTTTGAAACCCAGTGGAATGTCTTAAGCAGCCAACTCATCTTGAAAGCTGGTGGTTGAGCCACTGTAAAACATTAACTTCAGGATCGTTCAGTTCAAGCACTGGCAGACGCAAGTGCGCGGAAGTCACTGGTATGAATACCTACAGATCTGTTACCATGGTTAATTGTGTTTAAAACCATGAGATGCTTCTGAGTCAAATGAGATGGGGTCAGAAAAGGACCGGAAGGATTTAGAGGTCACAGAAGTCCGCTCCCACTCCACAGTTCACAAAGAGGACCTATGCCAGAAGACAATGAAATGACAAAAGGCCACACGAGCGCTATGCTGCAAAAAATGAGGGTTGCAGTTCAAAATAGAAAGTATTGCGTCAGAAATGCCCGACATTGACCTAGCTCCTCTGAATAATGTTCGAGCGAAGCAATGCGAGCCTCGATCTGAGTATTTCGTGCAACAGGCGCAGCTCATTTGGTGGGGAATAAGACCAAACAGATGCCCGTTGCATCAGTTGACTTATTTGATGAGACATCTCACGCATGCCAATAGCCAGCTCCTTGTAATAGGATTTATGCTGGGTGACTGAGCCAACGATTGATCCTAGCCAAGAAACACCGGCCAGCTTGTTCTGTCGGAAACTATTATGAACCCAAATGCACAACAAAGGTCACTCCAGAGATGTTCAAACAACTTTTATTGGACACAAATTGAAGAGAGGAATCCCTGACAGAGAGTGGATTCGGTACAACATGCTCCCGAAGACAGATACACTTTCCAAATTCAACAATGAGGCAAGAAGGACTTAACAGGCATTGGCGGGAGCTGCAGAGTACTGCAAAATGCAAGTGACAATCTGGCACTGTGGAGAACTTTCTGGTAGAGCTGCTTACACAGAGCAGGAAACAGGTGAGATCAATGGAGCTACTGAGGTATAGTCAAGCTGTGGTACAACAAATCGGTCACAGGAACTAGCTCTTCAAAATAAAGGTGTGGGCAGGAAATGAGCTGATGATGATAAATACACTTTTATGGCGAGACGACGGGGTCTCTTCCATTTTTTAAATTTTAAATTTTTTTTATGATCGATGGAACAGACAAATATACAGTAAATATTCTCTAGTGCGGACTCGTGTTTGCGCTGTCCAATTTGTCCTAATAACAGAAATTTCTCATTTGGGAAATGAGCATGGTACATGTCCTTTATGAACCTGCAAGTATGTTGACAAAAATGCACGTGTAACAACACAATCAATAAAATACAAAAATATACTGTCAAAAAACTTTATATAACAAAAACTGCAATACAGGTGTATCCAAAAAAAATCACAACAGTAAAATACGTACAGTATTTTAATGTTTATTTTTTTTTCTGTCTTGGGAAAAAAAGTGTGTCTATTTTGGATTGTTTGGTTGGATGCATTCTTTGGTTTATGACAATGTTTGCCTGCGTGTCATACAGTTTTGTTGCTAGTTGCAAGTAACTGTCCCGTTGATCACCGATGTCTGGTAATTCTTGTGCATACTGATGGATTTGTTGCCATTTGCATTGCTTCCTCGCTGGATGGTGGCTTGTCATCAGGAGTTGAATCGATGCCTTGTTTTTTAAAGTTTCGTAGATTTGCGTCTTTCCGACTCCAAGTGTCTGCTGGATGCTTTTAACTTTGTGTCCAGCCTTGCTCAAACGGATGCATTTCACTCGCTCCGCTCCAGTCATTACAGTTCTTCTACGTTTCGATGCCATGATCTACACGACGTAAGTGAATAAAGTTAAAATCTTTCGCAATTGCAGTCAAACGCACACCAATAAAAAGTCACTTACACGTCTTCGTTTCGAATCTGATGAATGTAAACGGCGAAGCGAACAGTCTGTTCGGTCGTGTCGAGTGGGTGCTGCTTTTAAGCTAGTGCCGCGTTCTACAGGACGTTAAGTGAATAAAGTCAAAATCATTCACAATTACAGTAAAACGCACGCCAATAAAAACTCACTTACACGTCGTCGTTTCGAATCTGATGATCGAAAAACGCGAAGTGAAAATGTGTCTCGGTGTCGTCGTTCCGTAGCATCGGGTGGGCGTTGCGTGTATTTAAGCTCCCGCGGCATGACGTCTCAATCCGGGTTATGGGTAGTGGAATTTCCGCTTACGTAAGTTCCGGTAACATGTAATATCGTAGTCAAAATGTTAATGCACAGGCTTTTGTTCCGGGTGAAGGATATTCCTTTTCATAGAATTCCGGGGATGGGAATATTTACTGTATCTGTGATTTTAGCACTACCTTCAGTTTGCGCGGACTGGACGCTTAAGGGTCCCAACACTGCATGTGCCAGAGCAGCGAACACAAACAACAGACACCTGCTTCGAAAAGCGCTTAAATGGATTTGTTTTGGAGAGAACTTTTTTTTAATGCTGGGACAAAAGAGACACACATGAGGATTCAGTTAAAGGCAAGATGATTTTCATGTTTTTATTTTAACGACCTGATAGAAATGTTCTTTTGAGTGAACGTCCTATAACTAAAAGATTACCTAATTGCTGTTGGCAAGGTGTCGTCCAACGCTTTTATTGCAGCTGTTCCTTCCCTAGAGGATATGAAAGGGCACAGACCCTAAAATTGGAGCAAGAGCTGTTTTCTTGTCACACTTATGAACAATTGTCCCTTCTCTCACACTCCTGGTGCGTAGGGGATCTGGCAACAGACGATGAGTACCTGGAAATTCCATCTATCACCAGAAACAGAGCAGGAACTTACGAATGCACAGCTGTCAACGACATCGACGCAGATACCCAAACTATCGACATCACCGTCAACTGTGAGTCCTCTGTTCAATTCAGTCAAATACTGATTCATGTCTCTGAAATACAGGTTTTTGCTGCAATTTGTGAAATGCTATTGCCATCTGCTGTTTGATTTGGGATCGCACTTAAGAACTCTTAAACATAACATTTTAGCAGAAGTGAGAGTAAATCATTGGTGTAAACCAGGGTCCCCAACCCCCGGGCCGCGGACCAGTACCGGTCTGAGGGTCATTTGGTACCGGGCCGCACAGAAAGAATGCATAACGCCTACACTAAGTCACTCTTGACGCAGATGAAGGAGCGCTTCTCAGTCACGTGATAGGTTACCGCTATAATATAATCCAGTCGCTAGCAAAATGAGTGAAAAACAAAGGTCTTTGGAAAGTTTCTTTGGGAAGGGGGAAAGGCCCAGCCTGGAGGAGGAGCCTACGACTTTCAAGAAAAAGAAGGCGACATTTCATAGACAGTGTCAGGAGTCCTACTTAAAATACGGATTGATCACAACGGGAGATTCCCACGCACCAATCCCAGTCTGCATAATATGCGGCGATGGTGAGTCGTATTTTTCATGCACTTTGTATTTGCGGTGTATCTTACTTTGAAGCCACGTGTAAACATTACCATAGCGACCAGAGAGTGTTGCGGCCAGATAGGACTTTCCTCGTGTCATGATTCGTGTTTATTATTATGTTTCGAAAATACCACAGTTTTCATGCCGGTCATATCATATTTTGTTGGATTTATCCGGCCTTTAAAGGCCGGTCCCTGAAAACATTGTCTGACATTAAACCAGTCCGTGAGGCAAAAAAGGTTGGGGACCCCTGGTCTAAACCTTCCACTTTCCAGTCAACTTTTACTGTGGAAAAATAAAATCAAGTAAGTCACCACGAAATTCCTATCAATTTGAGTGACATAATCACTTCAATGAAGCAAGTCACAAGTCAATTAATTCAACATTTCTGTCTCACCTTTTTTTTTTTCACTTATCATAATGATAAAAAGACAATTTACACTTGATGAAATTGAAATTAATCGAGAATTGGAAATGAAATACTTTCATTTAGTGTACTGTTTTTCAGATAGAGGCGGGGAGAGAATCTCAAGTTATGAATGCTCCTTTTTACGTACAATTTGTCTTACGCACATTTACAATTTTTGTTAAAGTGAACTATTTCCATACTAATTTCGATATACGAACAGCCGTGGCATGGATGAGTGAATTGATTTATGAACCAAACACACGCTTTGCAACATTTTCATTCAAAAAAAGTCGAAAAACAGAACTGCATGTTGAGTTGTCCGTTTTTTTAAATTTCTCTTGTGCATTATTTTGTTTTTGACTTCTGTGTTTATTGGATCGCATTTTGAAAGTAATGATGGTCGAAGGGTATTGCATTGTGATGTTTTTGTTACCAAAAGGCCCAAGGTCACCAAAGGTATTGTTGCATAAAACACCGTCAATTAATGGCTTAATGCTGCTTAATGGCCTTCTCCATTTCCTTGACCTCTAACGCCACGTGAAGGATTTTCATCTTGAGCTCATGTTCTTTTGAATATTGTAGTTGACGCTCACTGTTGTCGCACCATCTGAAATGGAGTTGCTGGCTGCTGCTAGCACAGATGCAGAGGGCTGATTTTCTTTTCTGTGTCTGGATTCCTTAGACACCTGATGCAAATTTAGATAATCTTTTTTCCAGAAAATATCCTGTTATAAAACTGAAGATTTCAATAGAAGAGGCTATGTCAGTATTTTTTTTTAAATCTGTGCAATTGAGATCACCTGCTCAGGAAAATTATGCACACTATCACAAATTTGGAATATGTTTCCCCACCTGAATTTTACAGATGATCATCATCTGGGGAACCTGCCAAGGACTGATGGCTTTCAATTATTCCTGTCATTGATATCTAGCCTAACGGGGAGTCCCCCACCTGTCTTGGAGCATTTTGTCTGAGCAGTTGCACACGCAAACACACAGCTAGGGACAGTTTAGAGTTTTCTATTAACCTCTCATGCATGTTTTTAGAGTGTGGGTGGAATCTGGATCACCCGGAGAAAACTCATGCAGGCACAGGGAGAACATACAAACTCCACACCAGAAGGCTGTACCTAGAATCAAACCTTGCACCCTGCACTGTGTGGCCAACATGCTAACAGGTCGCTCACCATACCACCAAACTTTGTCGTAATCGCTTTAAAATACTAACAGCGTGATCAAATCAATTTGTCAGTTTCTTTCATCTTAGTCAGCTGGCTAAAGTAAAACCTCTCCTTTCTCATGAGCACTTTGAAACAGTAATTCATGCCTTCGTCATATCCCGGCTGGATTAGTTTAATGCACTTTACTTTGGAGTCAGCCAGTCCTCCATTAAGCGTCTCCAGTTGGTCCAGAATGCTGCTGCTTGCCTCTTGACTTGTACTCGTAAGAGGGAACACATAACTCCTACTCTGGCATCCCTTCACTGGCTCCCTATACATTTTAGAGTTTTTTTTTAAGATCCTATTATTTGTTTTCAAATCTTTAAATGGCCTCGCTCCACCTTACCCCTCTGAGCTCCTCCGCCCCTACACACTTGCCCTGTGCCTCAGGTCTGCGGACCAGACATTATTAGAGGTACCATGAACTAAGCGGAGGCTCAGGGGGCATTAAGCCTTTTCCGTTGCTGGTCTCTCTCTTTGGAATGACCTCCCACTGAACATTCGGCAAACCCCCTAGCTGCCCATCTTTAAAACTAATTTTTGTTCTTTGGCTTTTGACTCAGCATGACTCAGACTTGATCTTAGTTTTACTGTCTTTGTGCTTTCTACTGTCTTTGTTATTTATTTATTGTTTATTGTTGTATATATGATATTTGCTTCATATACAAGTGCTCTAAACATACAGTTCAGTTGAGTTGCTTAAAATCATACTCTGAAGCACACAATTCTTTGAACCTCCTTTACATATCTTCGTTGTCATGTGTTGACCATTGCTCCCGTGTGTTGTTATAGATGCTCCAACTGTGTCTGATGGAAGAGATATTGGTGTGAAACTGGGACAAAGAGGAGTGTTGGAGTGTGAGGCTGATGCAGTGCCTGAACCTGACTTTGAGTGGTACAAAGATGATAGAAGGTATCGATTTATTTATTTTCGTTTCAAAAGGGGCAAACAGAAGGTTTTATGTGTTTTCATCATTAAACATAAATATTGACCCATTCATTTATTTTGTCATCAGATTCATCAATGGCTTGGACGGCATGGAGATAGTGAATACTGGATCGCTGTCCAAACTGACATTTTTTAACGTGTCCGATAGTGACTATGGTAACTACACTTGTGTTGCCATCAACAAACTTGGGAGTTCTAATACAAGCTTTATAATTTATGGTAAGTACATGAACCTTGCATGAACACTCCTCAAAAATCATTGGAACACTTGAGCAAAAATGCTTTTAATTTGACAGACGTTTTGAGAGCTGGAATGAAAGAACCAAAAATAACGCTCTCAGTAAAACCTCTCCTTTCTCATGAGCACTTTGAAACAGTAATTCATGCCTTCGTCATATCCCGGCTGGATTAGTTTAATGCACTTTACTTTGGAGTCAGCCAGTCCTCCATTAAGCGTCTCCAGTTGGTCCAGAATGCTGCTGCTTGCCTCTTGACTTGTACTCGTAAGAGGGAACACATAACTCCTACTCTGGCATCCCTTCACTGGCTCCCTATACATTTTAGAGTTTTTTTTTAAGATCCTATTATTTGTTTTCAAATCTTTAAATGGCCTCGCTCCACCTTACCCCTCTGAGCTCCTCCGCCCCTACACACTTGCCCTGTGCCTCAGGTCTGCGGACCAGACATTATTAGAGGTACCATGAACTAAGCGGAGGCTCAGGGGGCATTAAGCCTTTTCCGTTGCTGGTCTCTCTCTTTGGAATGACCTCCCACTGAACATTCGGCAAACCCCCTAGCTGCCCATCTTTAAAACTAATTTTTGTTCTTTGGCTTTTGACTCAGCATGACTCAGACTTGATCTTAGTTTTACTGTCTTTGTGCTTTCTACTGTCTTTGTTATTTATTTATTGTTTATTGTTGTATATATGATATTTGCTTCATATACAAGTGCTCTAAACATACAGTTCAGTTGAGTTGCTTAAAATCATACTCTGAAGCACACAATTCTTTGAACCTCCTTTACATATCTTCGTTGTCATGTGTTGACCATTGCTCCCGTGTGTTGTTATAGATGCTCCAACTGTGTCTGATGGAAGAGATATTGGTGTGAAACTGGGACAAAGAGGAGTGTTGGAGTGTGAGGCTGATGCAGTGCCTGAACCTGACTTTGAGTGGTACAAAGATGATAGAAGGTATCGATTTATTTATTTTCGTTTCAAAAGGGGCAAACAGAAGGTTTTATGTGTTTTCATCATTAAACATAAATATTGACCCATTCATTTATTTTGTCATCAGATTCATCAATGGCTTGGACGGCATGGAGATAGTGAATACTGGATCGCTGTCCAAACTGACATTTTTTAACGTGTCCGATAGTGACTATGGTAACTACACTTGTGTTGCCATCAACAAACTTGGGAGTTCTAATACAAGCTTTATAATTTATGGTAAGTACATGAACCTTGCATGAACACTCCTCAAAAATCATTGGAACACTTGAGCAAAAATGCTTTTAATTTGACAGACGTTTTGAGAGCTGGAATGAAAGAACCAAAAATAACGCTCTCCAGGGGGCAGGAGTGAAGGGCATGAAAATGAACAAAATAGCAGCTGCCACATGAGACAGTTCAAACAAAAAGAAAAAGAAAACAACATTGAATTTGTCAAAAGAGACGGGCCTAAAAAAATGCTGGGATAAACATCTACGGAGTCTAAAATTTAGGGAACAAAGGATCTTGGTCATGATCCCTGACCCCTGACTCTGATTTCAAATTCGAAATAGATGCCTGATGGACACCTGTAGAAGCACAAAATGTCATAACATAATGTGATAACCTAATCGATTTGTCCCATAGCGTGATAACTGACCTAAAATATAATCATTCGTCTTGAACCGGGTGCCTCGGTGGTCGACTGGTTAGCTTACCGGTCTCACAGTGCAGAGGTGCAGGGTTCGATTCCGGCTCCGGCGGTCCTGTGTGGAGTTTGCATGTTCCTCCCCATGTCTGCGTGGGTTTTCTCCAGGTACTCCGGTTTCCTTCCACATTCCAAAAACATACATGGCAGGCTGATTGAACATTCCAAATCATCCCTAGGTGTGAGTGTGAGTGTGGATGGTTGTTCGAATGTGTTCAGTTTAGGGTCCCTACTGCCCGAAGACAGCTGGGATAAGCTCCAGCACGCAGCCACGACCCTTGTGAGGATCACCACAAATGGATGGATACATAGTTTTGAACCTACGTTGTAAAATCTTTTGGGCACTCACATAATACTTGATTCCATTATAGTATGGCTATTACATTATTGACCTAGTCAAGAAATATACATATATATATAAGGTATGTACAAATGTAATAATTTAGCCCATAATGTAATAATTTACCATCACTTTATTCAATTTTTTGATCTAACTCTGAAAATGCGTACTTTCTCCATCTGTCTGCCTCTCTCGCTCTCTGTCTCGCCATGTATTTGTCCATTTATCTTGATGGTTAGTTAGCCTGATATTCAGTCCTGTCTGCTGCTCCTTTGCCTTTCGGGTTGTATTGAAAAATGTAGCACATTTCTAAACATAGACCACAGTACGGAACATTTATTACATGTATGGCATGTAACTCACTCTTGATAATATATGCCAATTTTTTTTTTTGGACTAACTTCTCATAACATGGATAATCATGTCATAACTGTTCTCTTTAAACAAAATCAAGCAAATATGGACAGTATATGATTTTGTCTCATCTTGTAAGTGGGTCTGCTGTTGAATGCAATCGTGCAGTCATCTTTGTGATGCTTGGTGGCACTGGGATGAGCACAGTCTATACCATTAAATAGTTTGTTCTTTTCTTCATCATCTTTTTTTTTTTCATTTTGCGTGGACCAATATATAAATTTCTTTCATTTGTAATGTAGATGTGTTTGCAACAAGCCTGCTAGTCTGGGACCCCATTAGAGGGCTCTCGAATGCCCAACATCTCAATGGTATGAATTTTTAGAGTTGTGTCATTGATATAAACCAATGTCAACCATTGTCGGAAATGGAAACCCACCAGCAATCACCGCTCGACACAGAACAAACCGAGGACGTAGGGTCGGACATCGAGAATCGAGTGCAACCGGGAGTAACAGTTTGGTTGTCCTGTAATTGTTCAGCTTTGTAAATTCATTCATTCATTCATCTTCCGAACCGCTTGATCCTCACTAGGGTCGCGGGGGGTGCTGGATGTCGGTGTTAAATTTCAATGCCGAGCAGCGCAGAAGAATCACCAATAGGAATTGTGTGTGTCTGTAGCAGCATCATACCTGCCACCAGAGCCGCGATGTCGGAGTTTGGCAGCTCCAGCAGGGGCCCGATTGGTGGTATTGCTCACCTGTGGGGCCATTCCCACTGCCAGCTCACCACCGAAAGCTGCCGAACAGAAACGGAGAACGACATATCGTGTGCGCATGGCATGCAACAACATCCATCCATCCATGATCTTAACCGCTAATCCTCACGAGGGTCGCAGGCTGGAGCCTATCCACCCTGAACTGGTTGCCAGCCAAATGGCACACTTAGACAAACAACCATCTGCACTCATACTCACACCTCGGGACAATTCGGAGTGTTCCGTGGAAGGAAACCAAAGTACCCAAAGAAAGTCCACACAAGCATGGGGAGAACATGCAGACGAACCCTTGACCGCTATACTGTGAGGCGAATGTGCTGACCAGTCGGCCAACGTGCTGCCCGCGCAAAAACATACACCTTGAATAACTCAACAGGAAGTGTGTGTCAGCATCAAGCTTGCAAGTTGCGGACACGACTTGGTGGAGATCAAAAGTGAAAAATGTTTCATAAAATAATTCAATACAAATAAGGATACAATTCAAAAAATGATATATTTTCTGTTTGGCTCTAGATGATGGCAGATGCTTTTTGCTCTACTGTTGCTGCCTCCTCCTTATCTCCCCGCTTGCTTGCTCACTTGGGTTCTGTGCTGTCGCTTTGTCGAAAACTGGCCTCCTGCTTATTTTTCTTCTGAAAAACAAATCATGGAATGACTCAGCCTGCGGACTGGTCCCAAGTCGATTGCGAAGGGTGTAGGGGGAAATGAAAAAAAAAAAAAAAGATTTGTGTGTCTGGATGCGTGTTATTAATATGATATATTTTTGTGTTAGTGCACACTGCACCCTAAGAATCCTATCAGTTTCATTTTGACAAAAAGTATAAAAATAAAATGTAATTAAAAAGCAGGTCATCTTTAACCTACGGTGGCGCATCATCTGTATCACCGGAAGTCGTTAGTGGTCAGCAGTCTGCAATTGTAGCTTGTGATCCGAGCTGTTGCGATATATCTTTTTAAATTATTTTTCTCATTCAAAGTTTTTTTCATGTACAATTCATTGATGGCACTGGCAAAAACTGGGAATATGGAGCGCCAGGAGAAGCATTTTAAAACAGTACACATATGTCCGATAATTTCTGCACTTAACATGCTGCAAAAGAGTCTACAAAGGTCGGTATTGATTTCCTTTTCACAAACTCACAAACTCTTGTATCTACTTTATTTTTCAGTTTCGTTCATGTTCGGGGCCAATTTGGCCGTTGCTCATCATGGCATGCGTCTGTCTTATCGTCTCAGTCGTTTCCACCTAACTTCCAGCTTCAACATGTGAAACATTAACCACAGTTGAGTTCGAATAAGCTTTCTAAAATAGAACTTGATATTACGTTCATGTTTTGACATACCTCAATTTCATTATGAAATTCCATGAGCTATCTCTTCAGATTAGGTACTGCATTTTCCGCACTACTAGGCGCACCTAAAACCATTCGATTTTCTCAAAAGCCGACTGTGCGCCCTATAATCCGATGCACCTTATATATGGAGTTACAGTCTCTTTATATTCCCCACTGAATTGTTTCCCTGTTAGTGTTGCTCTGCCATCTCGTGGTGATTATGAGTGGGAACCTATTGCAACCTAAAAGGGTTCTGCCCGACACTAATTGACATGTGCATTCGCCAACACACACTCCAACAGACAACTACTCTGTGAGCTCTGCACAGATAAGATAACACCAAAACCATAGTTAACTACTGATTAAACGAAGGAAGACAAGCCAGACTTCTAAAGATATTTAGCCACTCTGGATGTGAGCCCACGAGGTTTGTGTGCCTTTTAGTTGAATCAATTATATTCATAACTTTTGTCTTTCATTTATTGTTTTGTAGTTCCATTTGCATTTGTATGTGTTTGTGACTAGTTCTCATGGTTTTGTTGATTGTGAAGGCTCTATATAAGTAAAGCTGTATTTAATTATATTGTATTCCTTTAGCGTAGCACCATCTAGTGGATGCTCAGTGCAACCGCAGCAACGATTGTAGCTTCAATTCTATGTGCCTCTTAATGCAGTGCGCCCTATATATGAAAGTAGTTTTAAAATAGGCCATTAATTGAAGGTGCACCTTAAAATCCAAAGCGCCTTATAGTGCAGAAAATACGGTAATGTTTTTTTTTCCCGCGATTTTTGTGGCCGAATTTCTCTCCATGTCTTTCTGTAACACATTCCACTTTATTTTCTAGTCTATGAAAGGAAAGTGTCTCTAAATGTCATTTCTCCTTTTTCTTCCGAAGACGATGTCCATTGGATAGCCATCGGTCCCTCCGTGTTTAATTGTGCAAGCCAACCAGAGGCAATTGATCTAAGACTGCAAGGGAAGCTCAGCTTCCCCTAAAATGTCAAAAATAAGTGATCAAATATATGTGTGTACATTAGGGTGGTCCATTTTGGAAAAGTTTGTCGGATTCGTCGGGCCGGGTCGGAAATCTTGTCGATACTATGACACAAGGATGTGTGCAAAATTTTATTCCGATCGGATAATTTTATCCCGTCCCGCAGAGCGACCAAAGTTTCCCCTATGGAAAGAATGTTACGGGGCTGAATGGTAGTACGGTTTCTCCCGTACAGTAAGGATTTTGTTTTGCTCAGTTCGCACTTGCAATAATTCAAAGACGGAAGACAGGAACGCATGTATTGCAAAAAAGGCAACCGTGGTGATCCTGCAACACTGGTGAGATTGTTGGTCCATGTTAACTGGTCCATCTATCTATCTGTCCATCTGTCTATAATGGCCATCAACACTAGTGACACTGTTAGACCGCAAAAAAAAACGAAATCCGCCGTGCGTGCCATCCCATGCCTACTTCGCGCACGGGTGCAACGCCCGGTGTCGCTCCACGACCTGCAGAAGGTGCTGTCGCTGTTCCTCGTCGCGCGTAAAGGCGCCGCAGAATGTCGAAAAGCGTCCTCAGCTCAGCGTCCAGTAAGAATTCCGGCGATTCTCGACTTCAATTGAAAGATATTAGCTCGCCAGTAGGTGACCGTTGTGTGTTAGGCGTGCGTTTGAGTTTGTCTCCGGCTGCTGAGAGCAGCGATGGAATGGTTAGTTAGTCAGGAGGTGATCGTTCGGGCAACATTCAGCCCAGCCAGTGTCATGCATGGCAAAATACACGGTTAAAATACACATGTTCACCCTATTGAGACCAGTTGTTATGGTGGAAACTTTGGCCGCTTTGCGGGACGGGAAAATATCATCAGATCGGAATGAAATTTTGCACAGAACCTTGTACCATAGTATCGACAAGAATTCCGACCCGGCCCGACGAATCCGACAAACTTTTTTTTTGCCATGAAATTGTGGACCACCCTAGTGTACATACAATTGTGTGTACAGTACATGTCATTGACTAAATATGCCCTACGACACGCTCAACTTTTGTTTCGAATCAGCTTCTTATTACTGGTTACGACGCGTCTCTTTTCTCATTCATTCTCGCAGCTTCACTGTGCTTTAAACTGTGGACGTTGAGCGTCTAGAGAGTTCAGAGCCCGTTGTCCCAATGCATTGAAACGAGACGACTCATTTGATGAATGCTGGTTTTGTCCCGCCCATCGGACGCTCAGCGTCTCTGGGAGTCTATGGACAGTGGGCGTTTATCGGCTGGCCCGGACGCTGAGCTTTTTTCTGTATGATGATTGAATGATCTGTCTGAGGCTGAATCTCTTTTTGATTGACAGCGAAATCAGCCAATTACCGATCTTTTGGTGTAGGCTTCCGTGGGAGCATTTTTCAATTCTCATACTGTTCTGAGTTGAACTGGAGACTTATTCTAATAATCTTAGCGACAGTCTCTTTGTTGAAAGTCTGTTTTTGAAATCTTGAATGAGAACACGCAGAAATACAATTTCAGGGAGAAACTTGTGGCACAAACCTATGATGGGGCTGCTATCATGGCTTCAGCTCTCAATGGTTTGCAGGCCAAAGTTAAAACAATAGCCCCCAGTGCAATGTTTGTGCATTGCTATACACACAGACTGAATCTGATTCTGTCTCAGGGGGCTAAATGCTTATCTGGTTGCAGAATATTTTTTGCATCATTCTCTGGGTTTGCCACATTTTTCTCAAAATCCACCAAGAGGATGTCTTTTCTTGAGTCTGCAGGCTGCTCAAGGTTGCCCAGAAATGCTCCTACTCGATGGAATTTCACATCACAGATAGTGAGCACTGTGGCAAACAATTATGATGCCCTCCTGCAAACCTTTGAGATGATCATTGCAGATAGGTCCATGGATGATGACACATTAGACTGTGCCAAAGGCTTTCTGATGAAACTGGAGGATTTTGAGTTTGTGTACACATGCGAACAAATCTTCTCTGAGACTGATGTAGTATTTGACATTGTCCAGCAGAGAGCTATGGATGTTCTCTACTGCAAGAAAATAATTGAGTCTCTTCTTGTTTTTGTAAAAGAGAAGAGGTCAGAGGGGGCTTTCCGAGCTGTTTATACCAAAGCAGCAGATCTCACATTAGACCCACAAACTGAGCCCATGAGAAAACGCCATATGTCACAACCACAGGATCTCAAGGAGCGCTACAGAAATCTGTACATGACCATCCTACACAATCTCACAGAGCAGATACCTCAGCACTTTGCAGATTTGGAACGTCTGCGCTTTGGAATTAGTCAATCCAGGGAAGTTTGATGAGATGAGACAAGTGTTTCCAGAGGAGGCATTTCAGATTGTCCTGAAAGGTTTTGGCCAGTTCTTTGATTCAGGAAGACTGAGGCCTGAACTTCAAGTCCTATACTCAAACAAGGACTTGCAGGGCAACAGGGCGAAGCTGTGTGATTTCTTGTTGTTTCTGAAAGACATGGAGTTAGACAGTGCAATGCCTCAGGTCTACAAACTGCTGTCATTAGTGGCAACGATTGGAGCTACATCTGCAGGTGAAGAGAGGAGCTTTTCCTGATTAAAGCGGCTCAAGTCTTACACCCGCAACACCATGGGCCAAGGCCATTTAAGCAGCCTAGCTCTGCTGACCATAGAGAGGACACTAGTTAAGTCCCTGGAAAAGACGCCTTGTTGGTATGACAGGGTCACGGATCATATTCTTGAAAAGGAACAGAGAGTAGAATTCACATATGAATAAACAGACACATTTTATGATGTTGGCAGAAATTGAGCTTCCCCTCCTTGACAGAACAGCATCCACCACTGAAGCCAAGTGCTGTCCCAGTTGCATTGTATAACTACTGATCATCTTGATTGAGGAAGTGACGTCGCCCAGCCTCAGACCAGACACAAGAATAAGAAACACATGTTAAAATAATGTTATAACATTTCCTCACATTTTGTTTTGGTCAACAAAAATGAAGAGACATTTTAGCATCTTATTTTGTAAACCGCATTTAATCTTGTTTTGATT
Organism: Hippocampus comes; assembly: GCF_001891065.2. Lineage (NCBI taxonomy): Eukaryota > Metazoa > Chordata > Actinopteri > Syngnathiformes > Syngnathidae > Hippocampus > Hippocampus comes. Next base: position 297,623 of record NW_017805494.1, on the reverse strand, counting down.
CAAGAACAATATGACATTTATTATTCAGTTATACATTAGTTTTCGGGTGATTTTTATTCATCACTAATATGGCGTTACAGATTTAGTTATTGTTCATGTCATATGACCAGCATTTTCATTGCGTCTCGTCTCCCTCATGTGACAACAGCACGTTGGCGAAGACATTTCACCCAAATTTTCATTGACCGACAAAAACACTACACACTATCATTTTCTGACTGATGACCATAGCCTCAGAGTTGGAGATGCTGATTTTTATCCCAACCGCTTCACACTCGACTGTAACGCACTCCAGTGAGTATTGGAGATCAAGCTTGATGAAGCCAGCAGAAATACATTACCAGCAAAATGCAGAGATGCAATACTGAGGTTACTAAACCGGACTCCCATTACACTTTGACTGCGTTTAAAAATTCTGTCCATAAAGGATCAGGGACAAAGGTTAGCCTTGGTGGAGTCCAACACTCACTGAAAATAAATTTGACTTATTCCCGACACGTGGATCAAACTCTGACACTGGTCGTACCGGGACGGAACAGCCTGTATTAGAGTGTTTACTACCCCATACTTCTGAAACACCCCCACAGAACTTCCAGAGGGGCACGGTCAAAAGCCTTCTTCAACTTCACAAAACAGACTCGTTGGGTGAACTCCCATGCAGCCTCTGGGGCCATGCTAAGGGTGTAGAGCTGGTCCACTGTCCTATGTACGGAACGGTCCCCCCCAATGTCAAATATGCCGCATATTTATCTCCACCAGGATAGTTCCATCATATCAAGAGCCTTTAGGAACTCCGGGCGGATCTCGTGCACCTTTGAGACCCTGCCACGGAGGAGCTTTTTAACCAATTCAGTAACCTCAAACCCAAAGATAGACGAGCTCGCCTCAGAGTGGCCCTCAAAGCTTCCGGATTTGTGCTTCCTGATGGAAAGCCGTGTCTTTGGATCTTAGGGTGTCTTTGATGTACTGATTGACAATGTCCTCAGTCGAAGTCAACCGCGCCCCATCCCCACTAGAGACTGTTTTACTGGTGCAACCTCGCTGAGAGTGAACCTGTGAATTTGAATCAGTGAGGGGCCAGAGATCTATGAGCAAATCTTTCTCCATCTTGGACAGTCTTTAATATCCTCTCCTTGATCCTCTATAGCACCAAAGAATCTTTGTCTTTAACAGACAGACAGTTTTGCTGCCGTCACAATGGTTCAGATCATCTTTTATGAGTTCATGATTCATTTATGTAACAAGTCTGCACTCAGTGTGAGAAATATATTAACTGGACACTGTGCAATATTGAATACATATTTCATGTGCACAATCAATATCATACATATTAATAATATACAGTATATACACTACACCATTTACATTATAGTCATGGCTCCTTATATGTGCTCTGACTTCAGCGTGCAATATTGTGCATACATCCAATGTATACTTTTTACATTAACATTTTTTTTTTGCATGCCAAGTATATACTAGGCAATGATATGGGGTGAGATTCATGACTGCTGAGGCCCTTTAAAAACTACTGATTAGGTTTGGGCGGTAATACTGTTATGTGGTGTCCTGTGTGGTCTAAAAATAGCAATGGTGTCACTTTCAAGACTGTAAAAAAAAAAAAAAACCTGCAACGCATGAGGACCTAATATGATATCAGGCGATGCATATATATATATATATATATATATATATATATATATATATGAATAGATAAAACATAGATGATCGATTGACAGAGCCTTCACTCTGAGTGGTTCCGATATGACACATTATAAAAGGACACATGTGGCTTGTGTCCTAGCTGCATGTCTCATATTTGTAACAAATCAATCTGCAGCAAAATTGCTCAAGAATTCATGGAGTTAAAAGTGAAGAAAGGACGAGAAGGTGTTTTTTTTTTTTTTTTTTTTTTTGCCGTGATCCGAAACTCTCGTTCTTCCCTGAATCGCGTGAGAATTACATGTACAAATTCTGTGCTGGATAAAGTGTATCAGCTCGTGGTTAGAGAGCGCTCACGTCGAATGTGCTGCTTTATTCCTTTTCCGTCGTGTTATTATTATCATTTAAAAAAAAAACCAAAAAAAAAACCTTTTTTCTTGTGTTTACCATTTCTTGCAGCTGTTGGGAGTTGTAAACAAGCCATTTCGTTTCACGTGGACACGAAAACATACAATTACTGGACGGATATTGCCACAGCTGGAATTGGGAGCCAATTAATGTGGAAGCTCGTTGAACCAGAACACGGCAGCCTCCACACAGCACAAAAATGATAAATTCACGGCCAACCTACTGTAATCACAGTAAAATAGACAATTCACGGCAGGCCAACAATTCCTCGAGCTTGGATGAAGGGAGTCATAGCATCGTGTGGAAGAAGGCTGTGAGTGAAAAATGCAGAGTTACAGTTAGGTTTCTTAGGGAAGAGGGTAAGGTTCATTTTAGCCCGTTCGCTTTGTCTTGGGAACTGCAAAAGAAGCGAGGGGATGTGGCGAATATTCTGAGGAAACCTGCTGGTAATTTTTCGGAGAGAGGAACAGGAAAATAAGCTTCGAAAACTTAATAAAATCTGCAAGCGAAATGTTTTTGTCTTGGGTGAAGGAAAAGTAGCTCAAGGAATGATTACGGGGATTCTGGTGGAGAAAGATTTGGAGAAACTTAGTTTTAAGATTTTTTTTTTGTTTGTTTTTGTTTTGTTTTTTTCAAGATGGCGCTGGCTACTGAAGATGATATCACAAACTATCTATATGCAGTATGTTCACAATATCCAGGTCAAGTGGCTAGTTTATACTTTAAGTCTTGGCTTTGATATCACTTGTTCTGCCTCAAACCCATAGTTTGGTGAAATATTGTGCACTTTATGAAAATGACATCTATAATTAAAACCCCCGTTGCATGCACTTTGTTTTATGGCAAAACTTAATACAAGTGTACATAATATGTACGTGTACTACGAGTGGGATAGTTCAGTCATTTATGAATGTGTTTTGACTTCCAACCACTCAAAATGTTCGGTGGCATCAGACCTATCCATACACATATAGTTTTTCATTTACTTATTTATTCCCCCGGCCAGCAGGTGGCATGAGCGGACTTCTGGGTGCACACCTGCTGCCAATCCATTCATTATGGGACTCTGTATTTAAGGACTCTTCTGCGGTTCACCTGTTGTCGGAGTATTGTTTATGCCTTGCTGTTTCCATGCTCATAGACCCTTTTGCTATAGACCTCGTCGTTTTTCGCTTTTGATACTCTCGGTACTATTGATCTTGTATGGTTTTTATTTTGTGATTCGGCTTTTACTTGCATGTACTTTGTTACATAGTTTTTTCGTTTGCATTCTCGGTTCTTGTTTTCACCCCTTGCCTTTTGGGCAAGCGCTTTTTGTTACTTCTTTGTCGGTGCGATTTTTTGTATTAAAACATTTTTGCTACGGAGACCTTGTTGACGTCTCCACCTTTTGGGATCCAAACTTGATTCGGCTTGTCCGAAACGTGACAGAAGCAGCGCCCGTTGCTTTGAATCACACACAAGTTCAAGTTCACGACACTTTATTTTGCAACATCAAAGTACGCGCGCGACAATTGTTTTGCATTGCATTGCACAAGTTTCTGCAGAAGTTTCTGCAAAAACTTCTGCAATTCGGTACCGAATGAAACCGAAACATCTGCAAACCAATGCAAAACAATTGTCGCGTTCGTGCGGTGAGTGCCACACAGTGTCAAATACCAGCAATCGCATTCAAGCTTCAAGGGACTGCGGTCAGCGGTTTGCAGGCAAAATTATTACTTGGTCTTTGGCGCCATCAACTGGTATAGTGGTGTCAACACTCAAAAAAAAAAATGTTATTCCGCATACAATTGGCTCCACGGCACTGAAGAGAAAAATACAAAAATCCCGGGAAATGCATTGAAATACACCAGGTTTATGATTGATCAAAGATTATGAATTATAATGGATGTCTATACGTCCAGGTAATGTACATCGCTCGTTTCGTAGATCCTATTTGGTTTGCTCCCAAATGCAATGACATATAAATCACACCACAATACCATTTTGAGCGTCCTGTGGGAAATTTGAGCTCCCTAGTGTTTACTTTTCAATGCTCTCTCTTTGATAGAGCATACCCAACGTGTGAAAAATGTACCTGCAGGGCATGAGGGTTTTTAATATAAAATAAATTTGCCCCAGAGGGACAAAAAGAACACTGATGTTGATTAATTTATAACCATACTGTTCCACAGTGATTTGTTTTTTTGCAGATAATTTCCGAAAATAAATTTCACTTAAGTAGTACATTCATTTGCTTTATAACTGGTAATTTTAGGTAGCTTTACTGCTGGTGGAACATCAACTTTCAAGCTGCAGAATCAAGATTTGGTCTCCACACAATTAGAATAGTTCTCTGCGGAATCAACACTTTTACTGCAGATCTCCTGGGGGATTCACTGTATCTCACTGTCACTATATTTCATTTGCAGCAGTTGTATGGCAACTGCTGAGGCACACACAGACTATATTTATTATTTTTAATTTTTTTTTATTACTGGTCACCAAAGGTAGCTCGTAAAATCTCTGTCCCCCTTTCCTCCTGCTCAACACTTTAGGCTCCAGAGGTTTTTCAATAACAATTTGGGTTTGGGTATCACTATTTCAAAAGTTGTAGTTTGAAAGTTGTTTGCTAGCTAGCTAGCATGCTATCTATCTGTCGTAACGCCACTCGAGTGAAGCGCGCCTCAGCAGTTGATAGTCCGCTGCTCTCGGCTGTGTGCGCGTAGGCGCGAACACGTACGCGCGCGTGGTTTTTGGTTTCAACAAATCAGCGCCGACGCAACCACGTCACAGATCGAGAAGCCGGAAGAACACCGCAACTTGTGAGCCTAGCATACACGAAGCACTAGGTCTTACGGACACGTTTTTCTGGTAATCTGTGTGCTTTGCCTTTTTTGCCCAAATATACATTTTTACTGCACTAACAAAAAAAAATCTTCAACTGATCATGATTCCATGTTGGTGAGAGCATTAAAACGGGAAAAAAAATAGGACAAAAAAAATATAGAAGGAAATTTAGAAACGATAAAAAATGTGTGAGCTTTAACGTTGCAATTTCTGGAAAATGTATGTAAATATATTTTTTTAATTAAAGGAATTTAAAAAAAAAATCACATTTTTGTTATCCACCACGTTTACTGATGTATTCTTCGACAATTATAAAAAATGAGCACTGATGTATCTTAGCAACCATAATGCAGAAGTGTGGTGGGTGAAATTCTTTTTCCAAAAAGTGTCTGTCTGTTTCCGATGTGTTGTTGTGCTTGATTTGTTCCCCTCTTTGTAGTGGTAATCGAACCTACTAGCTCGACACTATTGCAAGGTTAGTATTCCGCATAGACGTACCGTCCTTACAGCATGACCTGATACTGCCATTTTCACTAACATCAGTTGAAGGCTTTTTGATTAAGCTTTTATTCAATCAAATGACATACTGTGTTTGAATTATTTATGGCTTGACACTTGTGTGACAACCAGATGTCTTGCTGAGGAAACCAAAGACAATCGATAAGATAATGTGTCTCTATTTGTGAAAATGGTCAATGTCAGCTGTTCTTATTCTAACCATCTTTCATCTTTCTCTTTTCACTTTCAAACCATCCCCCAATTGTGACATGCCTTTTCTTGATTTTTGCATGCTGTCTTTCCACTGTAAGTATAACTTATCTTCATGCTTATTCTGTTTGTGCAAGACACCATAATTTGTGTGTGTGTGTGTGTGTGTGTGCGCGCGCACGCGCGCGCGCCATGGTCATTATAGTTTGCCATTAATCTTTTTATGATAGATTTTGACTTTTGTTTACAAACTTTTTCAATGATTTCCTTTAGTTTATTTTGTATTAGTTTTAGTATCAGTTTTTATTTTTATTCATGTATTACTTTTGTATTTTTTAACGCTTTTAGTTGAGTTTTCTTAGTTTCAGTTATAGTTTTAGTATTAGTTTTTATTTGTATGTATATGTGTTGTATTTGTTATACAGTGGTACCTCTACTAACAAACGTCTCTTCATACGAAATTTCAAGTTACGAAACGCCTCAAACAGGAAATATTGCCTCTTGTTACAAATTTCAAGATACAAAAGGTAAAAATACAGTGTGGGCTGCTACCCGCAGCTCCGAGTTTCTTGAACGCAACATAATTAGAACTGCTCTGCCATTGGCTATTGCTGAGCATCATCCTGGCTTCTCATTGGCTAAGAGGGACCTCTACCAAATGTGTTTGTGTGTGGAGATCGACAGAATGTGTTGATGCGTCGTCCTCATCATTCGCCCCTTGGGCCATGAGGTGTTCCGATAGTTTTACATAAATGTGAATCACCCAGAAAAAGTGTTCACCAGTCAGGCGATGGCTTACTATGCTGATGTTTGCCTTGGACATGTTTGAAGGATTGTTAAAAGCCGACAACGTCCTTGGATAAGTTCTTTGCAAAACGCCAGGTAAAAACCACTTCCAAGAGAGAACATGAACTAAAGAGGGAAAAAAAACGATGAAGACACAGTTAAAAGTTAAATGACCATCATTTTTATTCTTTAATCTATTCTTTGTTTTTTACAGTATGTACAACTGTCATTTATTGTGCAATAATCTAATTGTAACATGTATTTATTACATATTTTGATGCATTTTTATGCTTTATTAAACATTTATGTCTGAATTTTGGCGGTGGGGCTTGGAACGGATTAGGGCATCTACTGACAAAATGTTCTAGTTAAGAAATTTCTAAAAAAAAAAATCACATTTTTGTTATCCACCACGTTTACTGATGTATTCTTCGACAATTATAAAAAATGAGCACTGATGTATCTTAGCAACCATAATGCAGAAGTGTGGTGGGTGAAATTCTTTTTCCAAAAAGTGTCTGTCTGTTTCCGATGTGTTGTTGTGCTTGATTTGTTCCCCTCTTTGTAGTGGTAATCGAACCTACTAGCTCGACACTATTGCAAGGTTAGTATTCCGCATAGACGTACCGTCCTTACAGCATGACCTGATACTGCCATTTTCACTAACATCAGTTGAAGGCTTTTTGATTAAGCTTTTATTCAATCAAATGACATACTGTGTTTGAATTATTTATGGCTTGACACTTGTGTGACAACCAGATGTCTTGCTGAGGAAACCAAAGACAATCGATAAGATAATGTGTCTCTATTTGTGAAAATGGTCAATGTCAGCTGTTCTTATTCTAACCATCTTTCATCTTTCTCTTTTCACTTTCAAACCATCCCCCAATTGTGACATGCCTTTTCTTGATTTTTGCATGCTGTCTTTCCACTGTAAGTATAACTTATCTTCATGCTTATTCTGTTTGTGCAAGACACCATAATTTGTGTGTGTGTGTGTGTGTGTGTGCGCGCGCACGCGCGCGCGCCATGGTCATTATAGTTTGCCATTAATCTTTTTATGATAGATTTTGACTTTTGTTTACAAACTTTTTCAATGATTTCCTTTAGTTTATTTTGTATTAGTTTTAGTATCAGTTTTTATTTTTATTCATGTATTACTTTTGTATTTTTTAACGCTTTTAGTTGAGTTTTCTTAGTTTCAGTTATAGTTTTAGTATTAGTTTTTATTTGTATGTATATGTGTTGTATTTGTTATACAGTGGTACCTCTACTAACAAACGTCTCTTCATACGAAATTTTCAAGTTACGAAACGCCTCAACAGGAAAATATTGCCTCTTGTTACGAAAGAAATTTCAAGATACAAAAGGTAAAAATACAGTGTGGGCTGCTACCCGCAGCTCCGAGTTTCTTGAACGCAACATAATTAGAACTGCTCTGCCATTGGCTATTGCTGAGCATCATCCTGGCTTCTCATTGGCTAAGAGGGACCTCTACCAAATGTGTTTGTGTGTGGAGATCGACAGAATGTGTTGATGCGTCGTCCTCATCATTCGCCCCTTGGGCCATGAGGTGTTCCGATAGTTTTACATAAATGTGAATCACCCAGAAAAAGTGTTCACCAGTCAGGCGATGGCTTACTATGCTGATGTTTGCCTTGGACATGTTTGAAGGATTGTTAAAAGCCGACAACGTCCTTGGATAAGTTCTTTGCAAAACGCCAGGTAAAAACCACTTCCAAGAGAGAACATGAACTAAAGAGGGAAAAAAAACGATGAAGACACAGTTAAAAGTTAAATGACCATCATTTTTATTCTTTAATCTATTCTTTGTTTTTTACAGTATGTACAACTGTCATTTATTGTGCAATAATCTAATTGTAACATGTATTTATTACATATTTTGATGCATTTTTATGCTTTATTAAACATTTATGTCTGAATTTTGGCGGTGGGGCTTGGAACGGATTAGGGCATCTACTGACAAAATGTTCTAGTTAAGAAATTTCTCCCAGAACCAATTAATTTCTTAAGCAGAGGAACCACTGCATTATGTTTGTTGAGCGCAGTATTTAAAAATAGTCACTAAGTACTGTTTAATAAAGTAAGGTAAACTACAAACAACCTTCTTTTCTTCTGTAGCTACAGATGTACAGTAATAATTACATTTAAAACAAACCCGGAAAGCTCATGAATGATATTACAGTATTTATCAGTTAGTTGCTTTGTACACTCCTCAGATCACAATCTAAATTTGCAAAACAGTCTGTAAATTTCTCAAAATAATTCAGAAAAATGGCAAACCATCATGGTTCCACTGCCAAAGCCATTTTCTGTTTCGAAATCCCGAGGACATCTCTCAAAAGCAAATATTTGCGTCATTGGATGTCATGGTTTTGCTCCTGAACTTCTGCTGGAGTGGAGGGCGTTCCTTCCAGCGTCGCACCTGTCATGAGTTGTAATCAGTGGGCTATTTAACGACTACTATTCTGACGACTCGCTGTTGGATTAGCTGGCCTGCTGACAACTCATACCAAATGATTAATAATCTTCTAGACGTTCATGATTTTGATCATTCCGCTCTTGTTCAAGTAATGGTTTTTCCTAGTGTAGGTAGTATTCAAATTACTTTAGCTCACTTGTGTTTTCTCTTAATCGGATTGCCTTGTCTTTATATTACCCCTTTCCCACTGCCGCAAAACCACGGGTAAACACGCTTTTTTTGGGCAGTGGGAAAGGCTCACTGGCCAGTGTCGATCCGTGTCTATCAGCACACCATCGTAGGCGGGTTGTGATCGCCTCCGATTGCCTCCGCTTGCAGTTTGAAAGCCTAACACGGGACTTCCCGGTAATTACGTGATGACATAGGGCGGTATGTGATGCGTCATAACATCGCGCGCCATCGGCCTCGTATATAGCATGCCCCCACAACAAAGCTAGGAGATTGCCCCTTAAGGTGTTCTCTCAGTAGTAGCAAAGAGTTGATCCTCCGCTGCTTTTTGACCATTTTGAGCTGGAGTCCCCAACCGCTGGTCCGCGGACCGTTACCGGTCCGCAGGGCATTTGGTCCCGGGCCGCACAGAAAGAACTTGCCTTAATTCCGTTTTATTTATTTCGGAATACGAAAGATGTTTTATTTTGAAAAATTACTGGATTCTCCGTTACATCCGTCTGTGTCACGCTTGACACACGTCAAGCCACGCTTCTCCGTCACGTGACCGATTATGCTAAAAACAAAACGCCGGAGCTCACAAAATGAGTAAAAAAACTGCTGGAGATTGCAAATGATGGCGGCCTTAAAAGTATGTTCAAGACAACTGGATTAAAGTTATGGCTGAATACTCTTGAGATCGCCACAATAGCACTGTTGCTATTTCCGACATCCTACCTGTGTGAGGTGGGGATTTTCTGCAGCAACGGTGGCTAAAATTAAATTACGAAGTAGACTGTACATAAACCACGCACTTGAGGTGTCATTGCCTCCTATTGCCCCGAGATGGGACCGTCTGGTTGCAGAAAATCAAGCTCGGGGCTGTGGTGAGTCGTCATTTTCATGCACTTTGAACTTGTGTTATATCGTATTTTGAAGGCATTACACATGACCATAGTGTTGCAGACAGATTAGACTCTCCTTGTTTATTATTATATTTCGAAAACACCACAGTTTTCATGCAGCTCATACCATATTATTTTGTTGTATTATTTCCGCCACACCTTAAATGCCGGTCCCTGAAAATATTGTCTGACATAAACCGGTCCGTGGGGCAAAAAAGGTTGGGGACCCCTGATTTTGAGGACGGTAAAAAGTATGACAAAAGAAAGAACACTCGCTGCCATGTTGCTTTGTTGTTGCTTTGCACTATCATCTACGCAATCACAGCGTGGTGACGTAACGAGACGCAAAGTGGTGGAAGGAGGGGGCGGAGGCGCAGAATCGCCTTCTGTTGGTCAATGGGAAAGGGACAATATGCCAAATTGGTTGCGTGTCGCCATGGATCACTACTACCCACTAAATTCAGTGGGAAAGGGGTATGAGTCACATTTCGTTATTTAGTCTCCTTGCCATTTGCAAGTGCTTTGTGTATATTTATCAAATAATAATCTTGATATTTTACAAAAAATATTTGTGATTTCTGCTGTAGTGTTCAAAGTATCTGTCATATAAAATTATAATTTATGTGGAAAAAAATACACACATTTTGAATGATGTATTTTCCACAAGCTCTTAAAATTACAATTATCAAAGCGAATCACAATGGGATGCAAAATAACAAAACCACACAACAATTTGTGAGACCTCACACTCAATAATAATTTTAGAATGCAAATCACATTTAGTTTTATAGCGCAAATATGCAATTGTTTTGCGTTTGGTCTGACAGTGGCTGGGTCTCGGAGACCGCAGCCCGCTGAAATTGACACTGCATGCCAAAAATGAAATAAATGAATGAAATCTTGTCAAGGTGTTCTAAAACAAGACACCACCACCCCATGTAGTGGTTGAAAAAAAAAACCTTCATGCTGACATCTCTTCCTTGTCCGCATGCTCCAAAAATCCATTTGAGGATGTGAACTGCATCTTATGAAATCAGTGAGAACGGAATTGCACATATTTTTCTTCTGTGTAAACACAAATTTCAGCCTTGGACGACTTAAATGACAATTATCTTTGCCGGCCCAGGTTCCTCGCCGTGGTCGTCCTCCGAAGCCCACAGCCTCACTTCAGCGTGTCAGTGTTGAGTGTCGTTCTCCCACTCATGTCTCACCTGTTGCCTCCTGCCCGACTAGTTTCGCCTGCACCACCAAGAGACGGACTGCGTAGTCGTTGTGGCAGGCTAATTAAACCCCGTGTCATTTTGATTGTCCTTCGGGGCGTTGGGGGTTTCTGGGCGTTGGGGGGTGGTGGACACTAGGACCATGTTTCTCAACCAGCAGGTATACAGTAGGGGGCGTGTTCATATGAATGTCTGGCAAATTTGTAATTGTTTCAGATCCACTCGTTGGCAGTCGTGGAATAAAGATGTGTTCACAGTCAGTCGTGTGTGCTCCTTTCAACTGGCACAATATATACTTAAAATGTCTCGGTCAATATTTCATAAGGGACAGCGGTTACCACAATGGACAGCCTATCAGGTTACAGGTTATCATTATTGGTGCATGAAAGGGTTAAAGTTACGTGTGGACACGGTATACCACTGTTGACATATTTCAGGACCACACTGGAAGTACAAGTGTTTTTTTTTTTTTTTTAACTCACTCTTTGTGCTGTCCGCCTCTCAGGATCGAGAGCAGTTCAGGATGGCAGTGGATCTGCACTGGGTGCGCACTTGGACACCTACCTCCTCACCATACTGTTTCTGCCCTTTCTGCTCAAATTTTGAAGAGGAATGGATTTCACCAAGTTTTGAACGTTTGAGCAAAAATGACATTTGTTTTTTTCAAAATCTGCAAACGTACTGATGCACAGCAGTCCACAAAGTTGCTCTGTTGTGATGTTATCCCATACATGTGATCTAATTTTAGACAGTTGTCTTTTTCTCTTTGAATTACCGTATTTTCCGCAACTATGCAAATAAAACAATTAACTGCAATAAAACAATTAACTAACTGCAATACACAGCAACAATAGCAACAACAGCAACAACTAATAACTTTTTTTAACAGTTCATGCATATTTTTTTCGTGTGCTTGTAGCACATGGGAATGCCACATGCGGCACACTCGTTTGACGCTCTCAGTGCAGCAGAGTAAAGCCGACATTGTCGCCTTCTTTTCACGACATCCTGCTGAACTGCAACTGGCAGCTCACCTGCAGAAAGTGCCTGTGCAGCTGGCTGTGCACTTTGGTGGGGCCTCTGACGCTCTCTCCTGGATATTTCGGGCGAAACAAGGGCCTTCGCCACTTCCAGAAGAAAAAGCCGTCTTTTGTACAGTTTCTGGCTGTTCCAGTCTGGCTTGATTTGTGCAAACAGCACAAAGGCATTGAATGCTGACACGTCGACCATGTGCTGGAAAAGGCACATGGGCCATCTCTGCGCCCGTCGCCGACAGGAATAATTGGCACATGCCTGCAAAAAACGAAAAACAAACAAAAAAACATCAGCTTTGAAATAAATCTTTGAAAAAGACAGTACATGTACTTACGTTTACCTGGTCCAGGTGATCCACCACTCCCTTGCTGCTGTTGTAGTCGAGGATCATCCTTGGTTTGTGTCTCTCTCCCTCCACCACCTCTGGATCATGGTGCTTTGTGCTCATAAGGAGCACAATTTTGCCTTTTTTGGGGATGTACGATACCAAAGTGCACCCCCTTGTGAAGGCAAATAGGCTGAATGAAAACAAATAAAATAAAAGTTTATTCATATAGCGCTTTTTACACGTAAAAATGCAGCACAAAGTTTCGATGATAATACAACATAAAACTCACCTTGAAAGTGGCTGCCTGGTGAATGACCTCAGGAGCAATGGTGGAAGTTTCCCTTTATTTTTTCGGAGAGTGCCCACCAAGGTGATCCTTTTTTTTTT
>NW_017805494.1:275091-277284 GCF_001891065.2 Hippocampus comes | reverse complement strand
CCACAGTTTTCATGCAGCTCATACCATCTTATTTTGTTGTATTATTTCCGCCACACCTTAAATGCCGGTCCCTGAAAATATTGTCTGACATAAACCGGTCCGTGGGGCAAAAAAGGTTGGGGACCCCTGATTTTGAGGACGGTAAAAAGCATGACAAAAGAAAGAACACTCGCTGCCATGTTGCTTTGTTGTTGCTTTGCACTATCATCTACGCAATCACAGCGTGGTGACGTAACGAGACGCAAAGTGGTGGAAGGAGGGGGCGGAGGCGCAGAATCGCCTTCTGTTGGTCAATGGGAAAGGGACAATATGCCAAATTGGTTGCGTGTCGCCATGGATCACTACTACCCACTAAATTCAGTGGGAAAGGGGTATGAGTCACATTTCGTTATTTAGTCTCCTTGCCATTTGCAAGTGCTTTGTGTATATTTATCAAATAATAATCTTGATATTTTACAAAAAATATTTGTGATTTCTGCTGTAGTGTTCAAAGTATCTGTCATATAAAATTATAATTTATGTGGAAAAAAATACACACATTTTGAATGATGTATTTTCCACAAGCTCTTAAAATTACAATTATCAAAGCGAATCACAATGGGATGCAAAATAACAAAACCACACAACAATTTGTGAGACCTCACACTCAATAATAATTTTAGAATGCAAATCACATTTAGTTTTATAGCGCAAATATGCAATTGTTTTGCGTTTGGTCTGACAGTGGCTGGGTCTCGGAGACCGCAGCCCGCTGAAATTGACACTGCATGCCAAAAATGAAATAAATGAATGAAATCTTGTCAAGGTGTTCTAAAACAAGACACCACCACCCCATGTAGTGGTTGAAAAAAAAAACCTTCATGCTGACATCTCTTCCTTGTCCGCATGCTCCAAAAATCCATTTGAGGATGTGAACTGCATCTTATGAAATCAGTGAGAACGGAATTGCACATATTTTTCTTCTGTGTAAACACAAATTTCAGCCTTGGACGACTTAAATGACAATTATCTTAACCCTTTCAGGGACAGCGGTTACCACAATGGACAGCCTATCAGGTTACAGGTTATCATTATTGGTGCATGAAAGGGTTAAAGTTACGTGTGGACACGGTATACCACTGTTGACATATTTCAGGACCACACTGGAAGTACAAGTGGTTTTTTTTTTTTTTTAACTCACTCTTTGTGCTGTCCGCCTCTCAGGATCGAGAGCAGTTCAGGATGGCAGTGGATCTGCACTGGGTGCGCACTTGGACACCTACCTCCTCACCATACTGTTTCTGCCCTTTCTGCTCAAATTTTGAAGAGGAATGGATTTCACCAAGTTTTGAACGTTTGAGCAAAAATGACATTTGTTTTTTTCAAAATCTGCAAACGTACTGATGCACAGCAGTCCACAAAGTTGCTCTGTTGTGATGTTATCCCATACATGTGATCTAATTTTAGACAGTTGTCTTTTTCTCTTTGAATTACCGTATTTTCCGCAACATAAGGCGCTTCGGAGTATCAGGCGCACCTTCAATGAATGACCTATTTTAAAGCTGTTTTAAGATATAGGGTGCACCGCAATATAAGGCACATAGAATAGCAACAGGAGTGGCTGCGTTTGCGTTAGGCATCCGCTAGAGAGCTACACTAAAGGGAATGCAATACAATACAATACAGCTTAATTCATGTCGAGTCTTCACAACTGCTGCAGTAGTAACAAAGCACTTTACAGAACATTTAAAATACATTTAAACATTTAAAATACAATGTCCAAGAAATCCAAATATTATCCACATATAAGGCGCATCGGCTCATAAGGCGCACTGTAGGCTTTTGAGAAAAATGAATGCTTTTAGATGTGCCTTATAGTGTGGAAAATACGGTATTTATTTTTGGGACGCAACAAATGTTTTGCAATTTCATTGGATTTTCTCATAACTTTTCATAAGAAATGTATCTTGTCTGGTATTCAAATCGACTGTGAATTCGCTTATACTGAATTTGATATTCATATCAAATGCATGAAGAGTAATATTTAAAGGATGTGTTGAAAGTGAATTTTAAATACCTCAAGGTGAGCTAGAGAAAAGAGAGAAGAGGAACAGATTTAGTTAAGCCTGGAGCTGAAAGTGTGATTTTGTGTGTGCCCGCGCGTGTGTGTGTGTG
Source organism: Hippocampus comes (assembly GCF_001891065.2). Lineage (NCBI taxonomy): Eukaryota > Metazoa > Chordata > Actinopteri > Syngnathiformes > Syngnathidae > Hippocampus > Hippocampus comes. Next base: position 275,130 of record NW_017805494.1, on the reverse strand, counting down.
TGTGTGTGTGTGTGTGTGTGTGTGTGTGTGTAAACACAT
>NW_017805494.1:260758-267318 GCF_001891065.2 Hippocampus comes | reverse complement strand
CCACAGTTTTCATGCAGCTCATACCATCTTATTTTGTTGTATTATTTCCGCCACACCTTAAATGCCGGTCCCTGAAAATATTGTCTGACATAAACCGGTCCGTGGGGCAAAAAAGGTTGGGGACCCCTGATTTTGAGGACGGTAAAAAGCATGACAAAAGAAAGAACACTCGCTGCCATGTTGCTTTGTTGTTGCTTTGCACTATCATCTACGCAATCACAGCGTGGTGACGTAACGAGACGCAAAGTGGTGGAAGGAGGGGGCGGAGGCGCAGAATCGCCTTCTGTTGGTCAATGGGAAAGGGACAATATGCCAAATTGGTTGCGTGTCGCCATGGATCACTACTACCCACTAAATTCAGTGGGAAAGGGGTATGAGTCACATTTCGTTATTTAGTCTCCTTGCCATTTGCAAGTGCTTTGTGTATATTTATCAAATAATAATCTTGATATTTTACAAAAAATATTTGTGATTTCTGCTGTAGTGTTCAAAGTATCTGTCATATAAAATTATAATTTATGTGGAAAAAAATACACACATTTTGAATGATGTATTTTCCACAAGCTCTTAAAATTACAATTATCAAAGCGAATCACAATGGGATGCAAAATAACAAAACCACACAACAATTTGTGAGACCTCACACTCAATAATAATTTTAGAATGCAAATCACATTTAGTTTTATAGCGCAAATATGCAATTGTTTTGCGTTTGGTCTGACAGTGGCTGGGGCTCGGGGACCGCCGCCCGCTGAAATTGACACTGCATGCCAAAAATGAAATAAATGAATGAAATCTTGTCAAGGTGTTCTAAAACAAGACACCACCACCCCATGTAGTGGTTGAAAAAAAAAACCTTCATGCTGACATCTCTTCCTTGTCCGCATGCTCCAAAAATCCATTTGAGGATGTGAACTGCATCTTATGAAATCAGTGAGAACGGAATTGCACATATTTTTCTTCTGTGTAAACACAAATTTCAGCCTTGGACGACTTAAATGACAATTATCTTAACCCTTTCAGGGACAGCGGTTACCACAATGGACAGCCTATCAGGTTACAGGTTATCATTATTGGTGCATGAAAGGGTTAAAGTTACGTGTGGACACGGTATACCACTGTTGACATATTTCAGGACCACACTGGAAGTACAAGTGTTTTTTTTTTTTTTTTAACTCACTCTTTGTGCTGTCCGCCTCTCAGGATCGAGAGCAGTTCAGGATGGCAGTGGATCTGCACTGGGTGCGCACTTGGACACCTACCTCCTCACCATACTGTTTCTGCCCTTTCTGCTCAAATTTTGAAGAGGAATGGATTTCACCAAGTTTTGAACGTTTGAGCAAAAATGACATTTGTTTTTTTCAAAATCTGCAAACGTACTGATGCACAGCAGTCCACAAAGTTGCTCTGTTGTGATGTTATCCCATACATGTGATCTAATTTTAGACAGTTGTCTTTTTCTCTTTGAATTACCGTATTTTCCGCAACATAAGGCGCTTCGGAGTATCAGGCGCACCTTCAATGAATGACCTATTTTAAAGCTGTTTTAAGATATAGGGTGCACCGCAATATAAGGCACATAGAATAGCAACAGGAGTGGCTGCGTTTGCGTTAGGCATCCGCTAGAGAGCTACACTAAAGGGAATGCAATACAATACAATACAGCTTAATTCATGTCGAGTCTTCACAACTGCTGCAGTAGTAACAAAGCACTTTACAGAACATTTAAAATACATTTAAACATTTAAAATACAATGTCCAAGAAATCCAAATATTATCCACATATAAGGCGCATCGGCTCATAAGGCGCACTGTAGGCTTTTGAGAAAAATGAATGCTTTTAGATGTGCCTTATAGTGTGGAAAATACGGTATTTATTTTTGGGACGCAACAAATGTTTTGCAATTTCATTGGATTTTCTCATAACTTTTCATAAGAAATGTATCTTGTCTGGTATTCAAATCGACTGTGAATTCGCTTATACTGAATTTGATATTCATATCAAATGCATGAAGAGTAATATTTAAAGGATGTGTTGAAAGTGAATTTTAAATACCTCAAGGTGAGCTAGAGAAAAGAGAGAAGAGGAACAGATTTAGTTAAGCCTGGAGCTGAAAGTGTGATTTATCAGCTTTGAAATAAATCTTTGAAAAAGACAGTACATGTACTTACGTTTACCTGGTCCAGGTGATCCACCACTCCCTTGCTGCTGTTGTAGTCGAGGATCATCCTTGGTTTGTGTCTCTCTCCCTCCACCACCTCTGGATCATGGTGCTTTGTGCTCATAAGGAGCACAATTTTGCCTTTTTTGGGGATGTACGATACCAAAGTGCACCCCTTTGTGAAGGCAAATAGGCTGAATGAAAACAAATAAAATAAAAGTTTATTCATATAGCGCTTTTTACACGTAAAAATGCAGCACAAAGTTTCGATGATAATACAACATAAAACTCACCTTGAAAGTGGCTGCCTGGTGAATGACCTCAGGAGCAATGGTGGAAGTTTCCCTTTATTTTTTCGGAGAGTGCCCACCAAGGTGATCCTTTTTTTTTTCAACTCCGCAGCCAGGGGGAACGATGTAAAAAAATTGTCCGTTGTCACGGTGTGGCCGTTTAGATTACTGCAGAGTCGCAGCACCACTCCCATTCCAACGCTTAAGTTGCGCTGAGCCCCTGGAGCCTTCCCGGTGTACACCTCCAAATTCAAAGCGTAGGAGGTGGCTACATCACACGCTGCCCACACTTTCAGCCCGTATTTCGCAGGCTTGCTCGGGAGGTACTGTTTGAACGAGCAGCGGCCCCGAAACGAGACTAGCTGCTCGTCGACGCAGATGTCCCTGCCGGGATAATACATAAATTGCAGGCGAGTGTTCCACTTCGTCCAGACATCCTCGATCGGTGCAAGCTTGCTGAGAGGATGCCGTCGTGGCCGGTGCAACTTGTCGTCGAATTGAAGAGCTCTGTTGATGAGGCTAAACTTGAAAGCGGACATCGTGGCGGTGAACATCGGACGACTCAGTTCTTTGTCCCACAGGCTCATTGTGGACTCGTCCTTCGATTTGTACATCCCAGCTCAGATGAGAAGCCCTAGGTATGCACGGAGTTGCTGTGCTGTTATGGTGGTCCAGCGCACAATCGTTCGCTGTCCTTGCAAATTTGTCATTGCGACGATATGGTCAATCATTTCGTCGGGGAAAAAACAAATTGAAAGCGTCGATGGGGCTACTCGTGCGGGCAATGGCATAAGAAGTTGGCCCGGGGTTGGGCAGCGTCGGAGGCACAAATTGGCCGGCCACTTCGTGCGATGAAGACCACATGAGTTTTTTTATTTTTAGATAGCCAAATATTTTCTCCACTCACGTCTTCTCCCACATCTTGCGGATGCTCGTCATCCAGCTCCTCCTGCATTTCCTCTTCCTCCTCATCATCACCGGTTTCGTCGTCGTCAGAATCATCACTTTGTACCCCTTCTGCCGAGCAATGCAGAACAAAATCCTCATCGGAATAATCCGAGGTGTCGGAGGAAAAAAAATCCTCCGGTTCGGATGTTCCTTCCAGAAGCAAACGTCTTGCTTCGTCAACTGAAATTCTCCTTTCCATCCTGCACAAGTCTGTTGGTAGGTAATGGTCGCTGGGTCAACTACCCAGCCCCTTATATACATTTCTCCGACCAATATTAGTTGAGAATCGAACAAATTTTGATTTGAAGTATCTGCCTTTCCCACGGCTTGTTTACTTGTTTACCTTTGAAGCAGCGCCCGCCGGAGTGATTTGATTTATCTGCCATTCGCACGGCTTTTTTTTTCTTAATATCTTTACCTTAGAAGCTGTCACGGTACTGTTTTTGGTCTGGCCAGGAGGTGGCATGAGCGGACTTCTACGTGCACACCTGCTGCCAATCCATTCAATATGGGACTCTGTATTTAAGGATTCTTCTGCGGTTCACCTGTTGTCAGAGTATTGTTTATGCCTTGCTGTCTCTATGCTCATAGACCCTTTTGCTATAGACCTCGTCGTTTTTCGCTTTTGATACTCTCGGTACTATTGATCTTGTATGGTTTTTATTTTGTGATTCGGCTTTTACTTGCATGTACTTTGTTACATAGTTTTTTCGTTTGCATTCTCGGTTCTTGTTTTCACCCCTTGCCTTTTGGGCAAGCGCTTTTTGTTACTTCTTTGTCGGTGCGATTTTTTGTATTAAAACATTTTTGCTACGGAGACCTTGTTGACGTCTCCACCTTTTGGGATCCAAACTTGATTCGGCTTGTCCGAAACGTGACAGAAGCAGCGCCCGTTGCTTTGAATCACACACAAGTTCAAGTTCACGACACTTTATTTTGCAACATCAAAGTACGCGCGCGACAATTGTTTTGCATTGCATTGCACAAGTTTCTGCAGAAGTTTCTGCAAAAACTTCTGCAATTCGGTACCGAATGAAACCGAAACATCTGCAAACCAATGCAAAACAATTGTCGCGTTCGTGCGGTGAGTGCCACACAGTGTCAAATACCAGCAATCGCATTCAAGCTTCAAGGGACTGCGGTCAGCGGTTTGCAGGCAAAATTATTACTTGGTCTTTGGCGCCATCAACTGGTATAGTGGTGTCAACACTCAAAAAAAAAAATGTTATTCCGCATACAATTGGCTCCACGGCACTGAAGAGAAAAATACAAAAATCCCGGGAAATGCATTGAAATACACCAGGTTTATGATTGATCAAAGATTATGAATTATAATGGATGTCTATACGTCCAGGTAATGTACATCGCTCGTTTCGTAGATCCTATTTGGTTTGCTCCCAAATGCAATGACATATAAATCACACCACAATACCATTTTGAGCGTCCTGTGGGAAATTTGAGCTCCCTAGTGTTTACTTTTCAATGCTCTCTCTTTGATAGAGCATACCCAACGTGTGAAAAATGTACCTGCAGGGCATGAGGGTTTTTAATATAAAATAAATTTGCCCCAGAGGGACAAAAAGAACACTGATGTTGATTAATTTATAACCATACTGTTCCACAGTGATTTGTTTTTTTGCAGATAATTTCCGAAAATAAATTTCACTTAAGTAGTACATTCATTTGCTTTATAACTGGTAATTTTAGGTAGCTTTACTGCTGGTGGAACATCAACTTTCAAGCTGCAGAATCAAGATTTGGTCTCCACACAATTAGAATAGTTCTCTGCGGAATCAACACTTTTACTGCAGATCTCCTGGGGGATTCACTGTATCTCACTGTCACTATATTTCATTTGCAGCAGTTGTATGGCAACTGCTGAGGCACACACAGACTATATTTATTATTTTTAATTTTTTTTTATTACTGGTCACCAAAGGTAGCTCGTAAAATCTCTGTCCCCCTTTCCTCCTGCTCAACACTTTAGGCTCCAGAGGTTTTTCAATAACAATTTGGGTTTGGGTATCACTATTTCAAAAGTTGTAGTTTGAAAGTTGTTTGCTAGCTAGCTAGCATGCTATCTATCTGTCGTAACGCCACTCGAGTGAAGCGCGCCTCAGCAGTTGATAGTCCGCTGCTCTCGGCTGTGTGCGCGTAGGCGCGAACACGTACGCGCGCGTGGTTTTTGGTTTCAACAAATCAGCGCCGACGCAACCACGTCACAGATCGAGAAGCCGGAAGAACACCGCAACTTGTGAGCCTAGCATACACGAAGCACTAGGTCTTACGGACACGTTTTTCTGGTAATCTGTGTGCTTTGCCTTTTTTGCCCAAATATACATTTTTACTGCACTAACAAAAAAAAATCTTCAACTGATCATGATTCCATGTTGGTGAGAGCATTAAAACGGGAAAAAAAATAGGACAAAAAAAATATAGAAGGAAATTTAGAAACGATAAAAAATGTGTGAGCTTTAACGTTGCAATTTCTGGAAAATGTATGTAAATACATTTTTTTAATTAAAGGAATTTAAAAAAAAAAATCACATTTTTGTTATCCACCACGTTTACTGATGTATTCTTCGACAATTATAAAAAATGAGCACTGATGTATCTTAGCAACCATAATGCAGAAGTGTGGTGGGTGAAATTCTTTTTCCAAAAAGTGTCTGTCTGTTTCCGATGTGTTGTTGTGCTTGATTTGTTCCCCTCTTTGTAGTGGTAATCGAACCTACTAGCTCGACACTATTGCAAGGTTAGTATTCCGCATAGACGTACCGTCCTTACAGCATGACCTGATACTGCCATTTTCACTAACATCAGTTGAAGGCTTTTTGATTAAGCTTTTATTCAATCAAATGACATACTGTGTTTGAATTATTTATGGCTTGACACTTGTGTGACAACCAGATGTCTTGCTGAGGAAACCAAAGACAATCGATAAGATAATGTGTCTCTATTTGTGAAAATGGTCAATGTCAGCTGTTCTTATTCTAACCATCTTTCATCTTTCTCTTTTCACTTTCAAACCATCCCCCAATTGTGACATGCCTTTTCTTGATTTTTGCATGCTGTCTTTCCACTGTAAGTATAACTTATCTTCATGCTTATTCTGTTTGTGCAAGACACCATAATTTGTGTGTGTGTGTGTGTGTGTGTG
>NW_017805494.1:252455-255074 GCF_001891065.2 Hippocampus comes | reverse complement strand
GTGTGTGTGTGTGTGTGTGTGTGTGTGTGTGTGTGTGTGTGTGTTTGTGTGTGTGTGTAAAAACATTAGTGTTTACTCTTGCTTTGTTTATGTTTTTATTGTATTTATTTTTTAAATCCAGATCACTAAAATATATTTGAAATGATAATTTGAAGTTGTAATTTTTAGGGCAAACATCCTTGTTTTCGTCAGGTCTTTCATGTCTCTTTTGTTTTTGCCAACAAGGATGTTTATGGATAAAAAAAGTGTGTGTGTGTGTGTGTGTGTGTGTGTAAAAACATTAGTGTTTACTCTTGCTTTGTTTATGTTTTTATTGTATTTATTTTTTAAATCCAGATCACTAAAATATATTTGAAATGATAATTTGAAGTTGTAATTTTTAGGGCAAACATCCTTGTTTTCGTCAGGTCTTTCATGTCTCTTTTGTTTTTGCCAACAAGGATGTTTATGGATAAAAAAAGGTGAAAGCATAATTTTACATCACAATGAGGTTGTTAAAAATATGAGGAGGTCATTTTTTTTGGGGTGAAATCCGCATGGTTTTAAAATGGAGCTCAAATGGAGCTCATTAAAACTGTTGCTGATTGTTTTAACACAATAATCATAATCAACATATTCATGGCTATGTTTGGTATACTACATTTAATTACAAATAAGTCAAAGAATTTATCACTTTATTGCACACTCATTTTCACTGTCATCGAACTGCCATTTTCATTTTGGGTATTTCTACAGTTATATTTGAAATGAAAGGGAAAAAAAAATAAATGTACCTGAACACCATAATGTACATGATAATTGAGTATTTTTCTTATTGGAAAGGAAATTAAATGTACAGAAAGCAAGATATTTTCCTTTTTAGAGATTGATTGGATATATGTACCATGATGCAATCTGCCATATACTGAACGGTATCGTCCTCAAATTAGTAGGGTGGTATACTGCCAGTGGCATTTTGAGGAGCATTTTTGTCCTACTTTTGGAGTGTTTAGTAGAATGGCTTTTTCCCCTAGAAAATCCGAAGACCACTTGCAGTACTACAGCTATAAATAAATACATGCAGTATACATTGTCTTGCTGGCAAACTTTGCACACAAACAATATTGCACCTCTGCGGCTACATGGTTGGTTAAGAAGCACCGATTCAGACTGATAAAAGTAATCAGGAGTCCTTCACTTCACTTTTCATTGTCAAATATATTTGTATTAATTTCATGGTATGAGGGGAGAGAATATAGCACACAAAACATTTGGCTATTTTTCTACTATTCCCTCTCATGCTCTCGGATCTCAAATGCTAGAAAAAGTGGATTTATGTAATCTTATAAAATATGATCAAATACCTGTAGTATCTGATCTTCATCAAAGTCACAACATAATAAATCCTAGTCCGCCGTCACGAAGCATTGCCCATTGTGAGCCATACCTTGCACAAGAGAGCCCCTAAAAATACCGTCAATAAAGAATTGTTCGCTTGTGTCAAGCTCAAAAGGGTCACTAAAGTCGCTTTTTAAGCCTTCACGTTCATCAGTCCATGGAAAGAGAGATTGTCTAAAAGTGGAAAAAGTTGAACTCTCTCACAATGAGTCGCCATCCTATAAAAAAACGGATGAGGAGTTCTCACTGATGTGAAGACAGGCGGCAAAGAATATTTAGACTTTTCTCTTGTACATGCTAATGTCACTGTCGCCTGCGGCGAATCTCATTCATCCAGGTCACTTCATTCTCAAAGCACTGACTCGCTCACAACTGGATTGTTCTGGTTGTCTAAGAAGACGTTTGGCTTCTCATCCGAGCAGGCTTAATCACTTAATGCACATAGGCTGGGTGGGACAGCTCCAGCCTGAGGGTCGGTGTTCAAACTCTTCTATTTATCCGCTAAATTAGCGGCACGTTACCAGGAGACCAGGGGCGCGCCGAGGCGTTCCGCCTCTTCCCGGGCGGACGGCCGAGGGATCAGGAGGGCCGACACAAGGAAGAAAACTGACGTTCCTTTGTTGAGCCGCAGACCGGGGGACACACCAGAAGTTTCTTTGAGCTTGATGCCGGGATCGTTCAAAAACCCAGTCCAAAACTCAGTCCAGAGGCCAAGGTGCAGGCTGGTCACAAACGAGTTTTATTCAATCAAAAAACCCGGAGAGGTACAGATGTGCACATCGGAAAGCTCTGAATTTCTCCAAAGTTAAACACAGGTTTTATAGCGTTATGAGGGGCCCACCCCCCTAATTTCATTGGGTAGTTTCTTGATCCTTTATCAACTCTAATGGTATCATAATGCGTTGTGTGATTCTGATTGGCTGTGGCCTTCTTCGTTAGCTAGTTTTTAATGGTATCTATAAATTACTTCATGTCTTGGTTCTGAATTATAATGGTGTCACAATAGCTCTTTATTTTTAAAATATAATGGGGGCTCCTGCCGGGCCTTTGTGTGAATGCATGTGTGTTTCAAATATTACCGTGTCCTTGTAGTCATGGCAACTCAATTCGTGCAGTCTTTAGATTTGATTGTGTCTTCGTCGGCTCTGCAGCCCAATGTATTTTTACCGAACACGTGCAACAGTTATTGCCTATGCACTTTTTGCCAACACAATGGGGCATGTCTCCGTTAATACAATGGAG
>NW_017805494.1:242641-244491 GCF_001891065.2 Hippocampus comes | reverse complement strand
GAAACAGGTTTTAAAGTTACACAGAGAGTAAATATGGGATAACAGAATCACATTTATTCCAACACCGCACCCCCGGTCCGGCCCTCGGTAGTGATTGGTTACCTGAGTTTAAGCTTTGAACCACGGTATATTGGCGCCTTTCTGTCTGGTCTACACTGTATCAACATGTTGCAGACTTTGCGGACGACAAATGTCGCCTGGGCGCGACGGGTGTTCTCAACTCGTCTTTTGTTGTTCAACCACTGTTCCCAAATTATTCATTCCCCTTTTGTGACCGAGTTTTGCCCCCTCCCCTGTGATTGCCCACCTGCATTGACGTGCTAATTGTGGACTTCACCAGCCCTCTGGCCAGGTGGCCGGCGCCTTTGTGCACAGGCATTTGGGGGTGCTGGATACGCACCCAAACGTTTAGATGTGCCCAAATTAAATGAAACTTTAAACATGATACAATTTTGCTCATAGATTCCTCTAACAACTTTTCACCAACACAATGGGGCATGTCTTCGTCGGCTCTGCAGCCCGATGTATTTTTACCGAACACGTGCAACAGTTATTGCCTATGCACTTTTTGCCAACACAATGGGGCATGTCTCCGTTAATACAATGGAGAATGCATCCTTGCCGATCTAATGAAGACCGTTGCAAATGGATTAGCAAGTATCGTCATACATTCGGTTCTTTCCCTACATATTCTTTGAAATGTAATTGGCTAACAAGTGTCGTCAATCTACAATTTACTTCTTGCTTTTGGCCTACATGTTTCTCTGTTTGACAACCATACGCCCTTTTTCCTGCTATCTACGATTAGCTAGCGTAGTTCCATAGAAATGGTACAATGCTAGTAAAAAATAGACACTACATATCAATGCTAATTGACAGCCATTCACCCTTTTCTCCATTGACTACGATTAGCTGACGTAATTCCATGAAGTTAGTACAATACTAATAGAAAAGAGACACTACAGGCCCCACCTGAGTATAAAAATTTAATGTTAGTGCGGAGTTTGATACGGATGCTGTATGTGTTAGCGGTACCTCCGTGCTAAATAAAGCGCCAGACCTGACATTACACATGCACAAGAACGGGGAAAATGAGTGCTAAGACGCTAAGACGGAGCTCGCACTGTTACATACACGCCAACGAAGTTTAATGTGTATGTGTCCGTGTTAGCGTTAGCTCCATGCTAGTCACTAGCTGTAATTTTCAAACTTTATTCAATGTTTTAATTTATTTCATTTAATGTTAAACAACCACCACAACCACTTTGTGGTTCCGTGGTTTCTGACCTTTAACCAATCACTAACTGCCGTGCTCGACGTCATATGCAGGCGCAGGACCCTAAACCGATCTGCTACGAGCGAAAATTACGGTCTTTGATTTGTTTATTGATTTATTTATTTATTATTTTGTGTAGAAAAATAAATTTGATGCCGGGATCGTTCAAAAACCCAGTACAAAACTCAGTCCAGAGGCCAAGGTGCAGGCTGGTCACAAACGAGTTTTATTCAATCAAAAAACCCGGAGAGGTACAGATGTGCACATCGGAAAGCTCTGAATTTCTCCAAAGTTAAACACAGGTTTTATAGCGTTATGAGGGGCCCACCCCCCTAATTTCATTGGGTAGTTTCTTGATCCTTTATCAACTCTAATTTGAGAACAGTGGAATGTTTTATCAGAGCTTTTCTTTTGGAAACCAAAGCACTGAAAAAGTGTAGGGTATAGCACTGTAGAGAGCATTAATAAATACTTTTTTTTTTTTTGTGGAAAACCTGATGCAGCCCAGCCTCACCAGACCCTAGCTCCAGCGGCCCCCAGGTAAATTGGGTTTGAGACGTCTTCCTTAAAGAGA
>NW_017805494.1:219127-224087 GCF_001891065.2 Hippocampus comes | reverse complement strand
TATATATATATATATATATAAAATTCAAGGACAGCACAAAACTACTGAACAAGAAATCGACATTAAGTGTAAGAACTCATTTTGTATTTTTCTTTCACAAAGATCAACTGACACAAAATATGATTTATGAGGCACTGTTTGTCCTGCATACCATTCCAAATATAACCCCAAATTATTAGGCCTACTCACGTTGCAGTATCGGGCAGTATAAGCCCCAGTGTAAGCGCAATGAAGACATGTCTGCCATCTAGTGGTGGTTGGTGATATTACACTTAAAACGACAGTCAACCCCTGCCTCTTCATATTAAAATTAATCAAAGGGCCACCCAGAGTGTGGCCATCCTTGATCTAGATCAGGGGTTGGCAAACTTTTGGTCAGATCTACTAAAGCGTTGTGTGTAATGTGACAACCTGATAGCACTCTATGCACACGCAAATTAATGTACAGCCCTATTTACTAACATTGTGCACTGAGGACTGAGCTTTTCAAATGTGCAAAATAGCTCTAACGTTTGTGTCAATGAATATTCAAAATGCGGCATTATTTGGCACAATTGATGTGTCGGCCCGGAGCCAGACCCACGCCTCCTCCCGGAGACCAGGGGCGCGCCGAGGTGTTCCGCCTCTTCCCGGGCGGACGGCCGAGGGATCAGGAGGGCCGACACAAGGAAGAAAACTGACGTTCCTTTGTTGAGCCGCAGACCGGGGGACACACCAGAAGTTTCTTTGAGCTTGATGCCGGGATCGTTCAAAAACCCAGTCCAAAACTCAGTCCAGAGGCCAAGGTGCAGGCTGGTCACAAACGAGTTTTATTCAATCAAAAAACCCGGAGAGGTACAGATGTGCACATCGGAAAGCTCTGAATTTCTCCAAAGTTAAACACAGGTTTTATAGCGTTATGAGGGGCCCACCCCCCTAATTTCATTGGGTAGTTTCTTGATCCTTTATCAACTCTAATGGTATCATAATGCGTTGTGTGATTCTGATTGGCTGTGGCCTTCTTCGTTAGCGAGTTTTTAATGGTATATATAAATTACTTCATGTCTTGGTTCTGAATTATAATGGTGTCACAATAGCTCTTTATTTTTAAAATATAATGGGGGCTCCTGCCGGGCCTTTGTGTGAATGCATGTGTGTTTCAAATATTACTGTGTCCTTGTAGTCATGGCAACTCAATTCGTGCAGTCTTTAGATTTGATTGTGTCTTCGTCAGCTCTGCAGCCCGATGTATTTTTACCGAACACGTGCAACAGTTATTGCCTATGCACTTTTTGCCAACACAATGGGGCATGTCTCCGTTAATACAATGGAGAATGCATCCTTGCCGATCTAATGAAGACCGTTGCAAATGGATTAGCAAGTATCGTCATACATTCGGTTCTTTCCCTACATATTCTTTGAAATGTAATTGGCTAACAAGTGTCGTCAATCTACAATTTACTTCTTGCTTTTGGCCTACATGTTTCTCTGTTTGACAACCATACGCCCTTTTTCCTGCTATCTACGATTAGCTAGCGTAGTTCCATAGAAATGGTACAATGCTAGTAAAAAATAGACACTACATATCAATGCTAATTGACAGCCATTCACCCTTTTCTCCATTGACTACGATTAGCTGACGTAATTCCATGAAGTTAGTACAATACTAATAGAAAAGAGACACTACAGGCCCCACCTGAGTATAAAAATTTAATGTTAGTGCGGAGTTTGATACGGATGCTGTATGTGTTAGCGGTACCTCCGTGCTAAATAAAGCGCCAGACCTGACATTACACATGCACAAGAACGGGGAAAATGAGTGCTAAGACGCTAAGACGGAGCTCGCACTGTTACATACACGCCAACGAAGTTTAATGTGTATGTGTCCGTGTTAGCGTTAGCTCCATGCTAGTCACTAGCTGTAATTTTCAAACTTTATTCAATGTTTTAATTTATTTCATTTAATGTTAAACAACCACCACAACCACTTTGTGGTTCCGTGGTTTCTGACCTTTAACCAATCACTAACTGCCGTGCTCGACGTCATATGCAGGCGCAGGACCCTAAACCGATCTGCTACGAGCGAAAATTACGGTCTTTGATTTGTTTATTGATTTATTTATTTATTATTTTGTGTAGAAAAATAAATATTAAGATATTTGAGAACAGTGGAATGTTTTATCAGAGCTTTTCTTTTGGAAACCAAAGCACTGAAAAAGTGTAGGGTATAGCACTGTAGAGAGCATTAATAAATACTTTTTTTTTTTTGTGGAAAACCTGATGCAGCCCAGCCTCACCAGACCCTAGCTCCAGCGGCCCCCAGGTAAATTGAGTTTGAGACGTCTTCATTAAAGAGAGGTCTGCCCACCAAAAACACTTGAAGGGAATCACCCTCGGCAGTATTCCATCAAGGTGTAGCAGTGGTGGGAGATGCAGCTGAAGGACAAAGTGTCTCTATTGTTTTAACTGTTAGAGACTAAATTACCGTATTGGCCCGAATATAAGACGGTGTTTTTTGAATTGAAATAAGGCTGAAAAAGTGGGTGTCGTCTTATATTCGGGGTCTAGACATTATACCCATTCACGACGCTAGATGGCGCCAGATATCATTGAAGTGAATGCTGAACTTGACTCCTCAGGCCAAAGCGAACCCGTCACAAAGAATAAAAATAAAAATAGCGGTAGCACGAAGAAGAAAAATAAAAAATGTTGTATGTCAAATGCCCTGGACGGCAGTGAGGATGATGTGCTATGGGAGGAACCAGCAGAACCAGAGGATGGGAGTGAGGACAGTGACACTGAGCACAGCGATGCAGAGGATGTTTGTGAGGAGTAACCTTCTGTCATGACAGATCTCAGCTACTCTCAAGTTTAACCAGTTTGCATTATTTTATTGCAATGTTTTTCCTTATTCAGTTTTGTTTCAAGACTATGGTTACAGTTAGACTTCGCTTTGATGGTTAATGCAGTTATTGCAATTTTGTTGTTTTATCACAATAGATTGGTTTATTTACATTTCAAAAACCAGAAGCCATTCATTTACGAATGTGATTGCACTTTAGTTTACATATTTCAGATTTTAAGATTTGAATGAGACAAAATAACATGCTTTTTCTCTCAAATATATTGTTATAATCATTTGTTTCAGATGTACTGTAATTATTTTCTGTATAAAAATTAATTTGGTGTTCAAAAAGTCTTTTTTCAAACTTCAGTCTTGAAAAAGAGGGGGTGGTCTTATAATCAGGGCCGTCTTTTATTCGGGCCAATACGGTATTCTTTTTTTCTGGAAGGGATGAATGAACAGCGTATGTAGGTGGTGTTGTAAGCCTCCGCCTCTGTTTCTCAACTTTACCTACTGTAGATGGTCTCTCTATCTCTCTCACTAGTCTTTCAAGCCATTTGTCTTCTCTATGTAGAATTTTTGTTGTGAAAATGGCGCTTTTTTTTTCCCCCCTTTAATGTGTTGGAATACAACTGAGTCTTAATTGGAAGAGTTTGCTGTGACTTCCGCCGGCTCAGTGGTTGCTTGGTTTCCTCAATCTATATCTCAGCATGTTCATCACTGGACTGGACAGCATAATTTATTTTCTGGGAATGGGGCGTCTTGTCTTTATGGCATGCCAGCCTTTATCTCACTCAGTGTGTTACCAGGTTTGAAGTGTACAGGAACGTAATTTGGGGTAAAAATCCTTTTCTGGTAGACCTGCCACATATAGAATGACAATGTTGTTTTGGCTGCCACTTTGCTTCCGCGTCCAGCTTGCGCTCTGTCCTTCTGGAACTAGATGCACTTTTGACAAACGGACAGCTGGGGATAACCACATGCTTGTCGGGCCTCCTTAAGGTGCCTACAGTATGCCTTTTTCTCTTTGGCCTATGGGCTTGTGTTGGAGCCTATTCTAGCTGTATTCATTCAGTAGGTGGCGTACACCCTGAAATGGTTGCCAGCCGATCGCAGGGCACACATAGACGAACAACTATTTGCGCTCACGCTCACACCCAGTGACAATTTAACGTGTTCCACTAACCTGCCGTGCATGTTTTTGGAATGTGGGAGGAAACCGGAGTACCCGGAGAAAACCCACACAGGCACGGGGAGAACATGCAAATTCCACACAGGAAGGCCGCAGCCGGAATTGAACCCTGCACTTCTGCACTGTGAGGCCGATGCACTAACCAGTCAACCACCGGGCCGCCCTATGTGATATAAGCTTCTGATAAGCCCAGTTTGTGTTCCAGTGGGCAGTATGCGTCAAAAGGTTGGTATTGGTCAGTGTCAGTGTTTTGTATACACCCGAACACAGAGGCCCCTGTCATTTCCAATGTGGAAATCTCAGTCCAAAAAAGTTTTATCTTTCACAATCTATCCAGCCAATGTGCCTGAAGTGACGACACTGACTTGGATGAGAGGTGAAATGTTTACAAGACAACCAGAACACATCAGCTATGATGGATTCAATGCCCCAATAAATGACCATGTTCCAATTCGGATATTCAGAGGCATGTCATTGATACCCAGAAAAAATTGTGCAAGAATAAGAAAGGATGGCTCAGAAATGTGTGTACTACCAGAATCATCTCAGCATTCACCTGAGATGCAGACAAAACAGTCTCATACTCACAAGCCTATGCCAATGTGGCACCATGCTTGTCGAGGCTCTCAGTCGTACAGGAAAGTTCCATCGTAGAAAGGGTTCCGTCAATCGTCATCTGTACCTGTGAGTAAAAAACAAAAAAGGACGTTTCACTTCTCTCACAGAAGCTTCGTCAGCGGTAGACAACTCTGAAGTCTCCGTGAAGACTCCGGGAAATTGCTCTGCGCTAAAAAGCTGAGCGTGGCCTATTTGAGGACTGGGTGGGGATGGTTAGTCACACCCCTATGGTGAAGAGGCCCATTGATTTCTAAATTCCCTATCGTTGGATCTTGATTAGGCCTATTGTTTGGGCTAGGGCTGAATAGCTACTTTCAATTAGCCTG